>NW_012147808.1:29335-252633 GCF_000956105.1 Propithecus coquereli | reverse complement strand
TGACATCTTTACATCTGGGACTTCCTTCCTAGAAACATGAATGTGTCTCTATTTATTTAGATATCCTTTTCCCCCTGCAATAAAGTGTTAAAAGTTTCTGCATGGAGCACTTGCAACACTTCTTGTTAAGCAAATTTCCTAGGTGGTTTTTGCTTAGCTTTCTGTTGCTATTATTAGTGAGACCCTTTTTTGAATAACATTTTGAAATTAAATGTAGTGACCAGATGGAGAACAATTAACTTCTACCTAATTCTTGCACCCAGTTCTTTTACCAAACTTTCTTACTAGGGCTGCTCCTCGTCGTTACCCCAGCAGAAGTGTTTGAATTTTTCAAAGTAGAAAATCATACCATTAGCAAATTGTTATCATTTTTGCCTTCCTTTGCAATGTTGATAATTCCTATCTGTGTTTTCTTGACTTGGGACCACCTGGAGCAATTCTCCCCATGTGCTGAGGCTGGGGCCATGTCGTGGTGAGAGAAGAGCCTAATATTGTTGTACGTGTCATTTGCATTCCATGTTTTGCCGACTCCTGTCACATATGCTGTCTCACTTGATCTCATGACAGTCACTTAGCCAATCGATAACTGTGCCTTCAATGACCTGACAGGTGCGTTTCTTATCTCCATGGGGTACACAGTTCCGAGTGAGCACAGAAAGTAAACAAGTGCACAGATTCACTAAACAATTACAAGTGAAGAACACACAGACCAGAAAAAGTGTCAAAGTACCATCATCCCTGTTTTAGAGATAAGAAATCAAAGCCCCGGGATAGGGAAGTGACTTGCACAAGGTCAGCCAACAAGTAGGTTAGGTGCCCAAGGCTGAGCTGCATCTTGAGGCTGGGAGCAACCTCTCCGCTTGCCCCAGCCTGGCAACATGCTTCCTCTTAGGCCGAGAGGGCCAGCTGTCTCCCAGGCAGTGCCCGCTTCCTTGGCAGTGCCCATTCCAGCTGGCCGAGGGCCGAGGAGCGAGGGCTCTAGCTTTCCTGGACAGCCAGCCAGGGAAGAGAACATCGCCGTTGGCAGGGCTTCCGTGGAGGTCGGCAGCCAGGCCGAAGACCTTGAACCCCACAGCTGCTGCCATTCAGTGGGCACTGCCCGCCCTCAGGTTTGCCATGTTGCTGGGTCCTGCTTTCCTGGCTGGCAGGCTCTGCCCTGAGGAGTAAACTCTGGCCATAGAATGTGACCTAATTCTGGGTCATGTGGCTTCGGGCCCAGCAGAGAACCGAGGCCAATGCCAAGCCTTCTAAAGTGGGCATGAGTGTGGCCATTGGAAATGAGGTCACGTTTGCCTGCAGATGCCCAGTGGCTCCACGGTGGCTTGGAATGTGGTGGCTGGGGATAGAACCTTCGATGGTTCCCACTTGTTACAAAACCAAGACTAAAGTTCCCACCCTTGGGTCCTCCTTGACCTGGTCTAGCCATATTTCTCCCCTCCGCAGCCTTCTTGTTCAAGGCCAAGTGGTGTGAGTCCCCATTCTCCATTTGCTTCCCAAACCTCCTCCCTCCGTGTTTGCTCACTCGGTTCCCTCCACCAGGAATGTTGTTCCTGCTCACACCACCCCCACCCTAACCCTTTCTCTACTTGACCAAATCCTGCCCATCCGGCGTGCCCCAGCTCCAAGTCGCATTCATCCACCCACCCCAGCCAGAAGAGATCTTGCTTCCTCTGAATTCGGTGTCAGATAGGCAGATATGCTGGTTGGGAAAGTTGGTGGACCCCCCTGAGCCTCAGTTTCTCTATTTGAAAAATGGGGCTGCTGATGCACCCACCTCAGAGCATCCCAGGCTCAGAGGGTAAAACAACAGCGGCAGCTGATACTCACATAGTACTCACCGGGTGCCAAGCACTGTTGGAGTGTTTTGTAAATATTACCTCGCTTGCTCCGCACTGAAGCCCTACGAGGCTGGGATCTTATTATTCCCAGCCTATTATGTAAAGAGAGAACCAAGGCACAGGGAAGTGAAGGCACAGGCTCAAGGACCTAGCAGTAACCAGGATGGGATTATGTGGGGGGTCATGTGGCTCTAGGTCCCTGCTCTTAATCACTGTGGGATAAGTGTGTGTGTGTGTGTGTGTGTGTGTGTGTGTGTGTGTGTGAGAGAGTGAGAGAGAGAGAGAGAGAGAGAGAGAGAAATCATAGCACAGTGGTGCCTGGCACCAAGTGGCCAAGCGCTCAGCGATGATCGACTTTCCATAACACATTATCTCTGTCCCTCTCTGACATGGCCCCTTCTGCTGTTTTTTTTTGTTTTGCTTTATTTTGTTTGAGACAGAGTCTTGCTCTGTCGTCCAGGCTAGAGTGCAATGGCGTCATCATAGCTCACTGAAACCTCAAACTTCTGGGCTCAAGCGATCCTCCTGCCTCAGCCTCCAGAGTAGCCAGGACTACAGGCATGCGCCACCACGCTGGGCTAATTTTGGTCTATTTTTAGTAGAGACGGGGTCTTGCTCTTGCTCAGGCTGGTCTCAAACTCCTGACCTCAAGCAATCTTCCCACCTCCACGTCCCAGAGTGCTAGGATTACAGGCACGAGCCACCGTGCCAGGCCAGCATTTTTTAAATAATTTTTGCGTTGGTAACTTATCTCCCCAGTCAATTGTGTGCTCCTAGAGGGCGGGCCCTGGGTCTTGCCGGTGTCTGAATCCCCAGCGCCTAATCCTGGAGCCCTGACCCTCCTCCCTGCTCGCCCTTTCCTCTGTGTCTGCCATAAGCTCGCATGCATGTCTTGCCAGCTCGCACAAAGCCCATGTCTGACTCCCCCGTTTGAGGGAGTCTTGCTGTAAGTGCTCCCCTGATCGTGAAAGGGCTGGAGCCCCCACATCGTTCAGGCCTCCGCGCCAACGTCCCTGGCTCAGGGAGGCCTGTCCTGGCCACTCTTCCTAAAATGGCCCACACCACCCTCGGCACCTCCCTCCTCATCGCCCTGTTTCATTCCCTTCTTAGAACACGTTGCAGTCTGAGATTATCTCATTACATTTATTTGTTTCTGTCTCCCTCCCACAGATACCTAAGTTCCCAGAGTAAAGCTCCCTTGTCCCTGGGGTGGTTTAGAGTAGATCTTCGTAAGCTGCAGGGTGCTCACAAATCACCCCGGGATCTTGCTAAAATGCAGATTCCAAATGAATCTCGGTGGAGTAGGACCAGGGCGGGGTCTGGGAGCCACGTTTCCAGCCAGCCCTGGGCACTGCTGACGGGGCTGACCCAGTCCTCTGTGCGGTGGGGGTCCCAGCGCTGCGGGTCTCAGCCCGGTGGGATCAGAAGCTCTGGGAGGGGCCCCGCAGTGAGCATTTGAACAGGCGATTCTGTTGAAACCTCTGATCTAGAGCAGTGTTAAGGGCGCCAGCCCTGAAGCCAAGGCTGGCTTGGTGTAAACCCTGAGGCTACTTTTCTTGTCTGTGCCTCTGTTTCCCTGGCAGCACAATGGGGTGAAAACAGTCCCGTCCTCATAGGGTCGCTGTGAAAACCGAGTGAGTTATCGCCTTAGCTGAGTGATCAGGATGTCAGCCGGAAGCTGTCGACAGGAGATAATGGGAGTGAGAGCTGAAGGCTGGGCCAGGCTGGGTGTGAGCTCCCTGGCTGCGGAGGATCCCTGTTGGCACTGACTCCCACACTCCAGCAAGATGACGATGGCGTCGGCCTAAGCGCCAGGCTGCAGCTGGCTTCGCGGCATTTGCGAAGGTTTGGCCATGCAGCAAAGGAGAGGCCGTGGGATGCTGGCGACCCACGATCCTTCCCTAGGCTTCTGCTCCAGGGACGCTGGCTTTGGGAGCTCCCTGGGTGCCAGTGGAGGACAAGAGGTGACTCTGTCACCAGCCCAGGTGGAGGACACTTCGCTGTTGATCGTGCTCTTCTCCAGGTGAACTCATTGGAATGCCGCAGGTCAGCCCGTGAGCTGGGCCTTATCCCCATTCAGCAGATGAGAAAAGCAAGGCTCAGGAGAGCTCCTGGAAGGATCTGTGAACAAAGCTCTCTCCTTGGATGATGGGTGAAGCAAGAAGGGCTGCTCCTGACCTAGAGGAAGGGAAGGCCAGGACGCCTGCCCTAGAGGTTCCCATCCTTCATCCATTGATCCCCACAGGCTGAGGGAGGCCCCTAAGCACACTCAGGGGCCCAAAGCAGCGCTGTAACTTAGCACAGGGCCATCGGCCTGGGCCCCTGACAACTGACCAAGAACCAGTAAGGACCAATGCTACGGCCACTCGGGCAGAAGCGAGCTAGGAACGGGAGGGTGGCAGGAGAGAGGGCTGTTCAAAGGCCATTGCCTTTGACTGTCTCCTCTCTGCCCCTCCCGGTCTTGGTCTGTCCATTTGGCTCGGCTCCCAGGCTCACGCTGCCCCTGCCGTCTTCCCATCGTGGTCCCGCAGCCTTTGAGCAGGTCCCTTTGGGAAGAACGAGCCCACGGGGAGAGTCCACTCCCCAATCCATTCCTAGATCGCTTCTCCCCTGGAGGGGCAGCGGCTGCCCTCGCCCCACTATCGAGGCCGGAGCGCACGTGCCGTGCGGTGGGTGGGGAGAGTCGGCCACCGCTGACGGAGCCCTGCGAGAGGCTCGGGGAGATCTGAGCGAGTAATTGCAATTCTTCGTCACTGCTGACAGGTTCTCGCTGCTTACAGGACGTTCCTGCTCGTGAACACTATTCAATCCTCACTGCCCGCCTGTGAGTACTGTCATCCCCACTTGGCACGCGAGGCCCAGAGAGGCAGAACATTCCCTAAAGTCACACAGCCAGGAAGCAAAGTTGCCTCTTTTAGCTTCTATCCTTTGCTTGGGATCCCTGCTGCTCCCAGAAGTAGAAACAGGTCTTCTGTTTTTGCAGTTGCGGTTGGCTGGGCAGGAAGCTAGAATTCGTGTCTAGTATCTGGTGTCTTCCTTTCTTCTTTCCTTCTCTCCTTCCTTCCCTCCTCTACAATCCATCCATCCATCCCCAAAACACGTGCCGGGCGCTGCGCTAAGGAAGCCCGAGAAGTGCAGTTAAAACCGACGGTATCTGGCCCCATGGAGCTCACGGTCTGGGGAGGGGGCAGAAAGAGACAGCTTCTAATCAAATAACGACACAAATACGTGAACATGGCGGCAGTGCCACGTGCTCTGGAGGAGGGCCGTGTGGCCGCGAGAGCATGGTCAGGGAAGGCCCCCCAGAGCTGAAGTCTGAAGGGGAGCAGGGCGTAGCCAGGTGAAGAGAAGAGAGAGCTGTACCCACTGGGGCACAGATGGCTGTGCAGGGAAGCGGCCACCCGTGCCGGCTCTGGGGTCAGGCTCGGGTTCAACTCTTGGGGTCGCCGCTGACCAGCTCTGCAAACTTGATAAACCCTCCCCACTTTGAGCCTTTATTTTCCAAAAACCAGGCTTATAAGAAGACCTGCTTTACAGGAGTGTCATGAAGATTTAATGGAACGGAGTGAGTAAAACCTCAGCGTGGTGCCTGGCCTGGCTCATTCCCTGATCCAGCAGATTTGCTTTTAGTAAGTGCGGACAAGGAATAAACAAACCCATAAAAGCACTTTGCAGGAACGTCTGGCCACAGCTTAATGGAGGGGAGTGTGGAGAGTCCTCCTGCATTGCCCAGCAGTGGTTCAGCCTCAGGACCCTTCAAGGCTGGAGATTTGGATACACAGAGAAGACCAGGAAGGGCGCTCCAGGCTTAGAGAAGAGGCTGAACAAAATTTCAGAGATTTTGGAGATTGGGGTGGTGTGTGGCACTTGGGAAGTGGGTACAATAAAGACTGAGCTGTTGGGGCAGCTCGCACAGCAGGTGCGCAGACACGGGTAGCCGGGGTCAAGTGCTGAGCGGGCTCAAGGGCCACGAGAGGCCTTTGGACTGGCAGGACTGGAAACACCCTTGTAGGAAGGTGGTGTGGAAAACTCTCATCTGCAGGGCTGCCTTGGTGGGGGGAGCAGGACGGCAGAGGGGGGTCATCTCACAGGCCAATGCCCAGCGACTGGAGTAGCTGTTCAGAGTGTCGTGTTAAGAAGGGTTCAGAGCCTGCATCTAAGTGTGATTAACAGTGATGGCCAAGGGCGTGGGGCCGGGATGGCAGCACGTTTGCCAGGTGCTTCCCATCCCTGCTGGCTGGTGTGGAGAGGACAGCTAGGGTAGGGAATAGGGATTTGCTCTGGACTGAAAGTTTGTGTCCCCCAAATTCCTATGTTGAAGCTCCCCTCCCCACTGTGATGGCATTTGGAGGTTGGACCTTTGGGAGGTGATTAGGTCATGAGGGTGGCGCCCTCATGAATGGGATTAGTGCCCTTGTGAGAAAAGACACAAGAGAGAGATGCTCTCTGCTCTCCCCCCTGCGAGGACACAGCGGGAAGGCGGCCATTCGCTAGCCAGGAAGAGAGCCCTCACCCGGGGACCGAATCAGCCGGCACGTTGATCTCGGACTTCCCAGCCTCCAGACCTGTGAGAAATAAAATACTTTTGTTTAAGTCCCCCTGTTTGTGGTATTTCATTACGGAAGCCTGAACTAGGACAGGATTGGTCTTTACTTCTGTGATGCTTTTCCTTCAAGAAAGAGGACCTTCCCCACACCTTGGCAACTAAGAAGCCAGCCACATCGATAGCAGAGTGCGATGACGATAGTTAACAATGTATTGCGCATTTGAAAATATCTCAAAGAAGGATTGAATGTTCCCCACACACAGAAATGATAAACACTCGAGGTGATGGACACCCCAGATACCCTGACGGGATCATTACACATTCTGCGCATGTAACAAAAGATCCCATGTACCTATAAAAACGTGCAACTATTATATATCCATAGAATTTTTTTAAATAAAAGAAAAAAAAAGAAGCCAGCTAGAGGAAGAGGCTAGATCTGTGTTAGAAAAAAGCACAAGGCAAGAAAAAGTATGCTCGGGAAAAATAAAGGGGTGGGCTGAGAGGGTCCTAGGATACCTCCTAGTTCTGACATTCAGGAATTCCCCAAAGGGCCTTTGAGAGGGTGTGAGATCCCTGTCACTGGAGGCATTCAAGGACAAAAGCTCGCAGATCAGTGGACTGGACTGCAGAAGGCCATCTCTCGACGACGGCTGGTTGAGAGGACCTCTCGGGGGTCCCCAGCGTGGTAACTCTGATACGGCCAGCAGCTGGCTGGGAGGCTGACAGATGACTTGCTCCTGAGGCCCGAGCAAGGACATCGCAGGGCTGGGTCTGTGCCGCCAAGGCCCAGAGACCAGGAACCAGGACCCAGAGGGAGGGGGTGGGGGTAGAGCAGAGTGTATGGGGGCCCCCGGCTTGAGGGATTTTTGTTTGGCCTTTTTTCCCGGGCCATTGCCCCGGCGGGGCCCGAGTTTTTCTTTTGGTTTTCTTTCTTTTTTGTTGCCCCAGTTTTTTTTTTGGTTTTCTTTCTTTTTGGTTGGTTTTTCCTTTGGGGTTTTTTGGGGCTTGGCTGGTTTTCCTTGGGGCTTTTTTTTTGGCGGGGGGCTTGTTCGGCTTCGTTCTTTTTTTTCTTTTTTTGCCAACCCCTTCTTGGACCGGCGGGTTTTCTTTTGCCGGGTTCGTTCGGCGGGGGCCGGGTGGCGGGAAGGTTGTGCTGGGGTCACGGTGACCTTCCAGGGCCCTTCTGTCCCACTGTGTGCTCTGGGAGGCCAAGACCACGGGGCAGGCATGCCCACCCAACGCTGTGTGCACACTTCGAACCCCGGGCTCAGCCCTCCAGCCCCGAGCTCTGCCTGGGCCTCCCGAACAGAGGTTCAGAGGCGTCCTCCAGACAGACACGCTGGCTGCGGGAGAAGGCAAGGGACTGCACGTGGTGCTCCCATGTGTGTAAAACCCGAATTTGAAATCCGCATGTGTTGACACACCGACTACCTTCGGAAGAGCATTCGAAAACACTAGGAAGCTTTTTATCTGTAGTGGATGCTTCCTAGGAGGGGACTGGGTGTTGGAAAGACAGGGTGAGGAGGCAGATTGCATTTTCATGCCACAACTTTTCGTATCTTTTAAATGTGTACCGTGTGCATGCATTAACTTTTCAAAATTAAATCATTTTTAAAGCACCGTTCTGAGGTCAGACTCTGTGGGTGCAGACGTATGGCCTTAGCCTCTCTGTGCCTCAGTTTCCTCATCTGTTAAAAAAAAGTAAGGATTCGAGCAGCGTGTGGCTCAGAGGAGTGTCGTGAGAAGGCACAAGGTAGTGCAGCTGCGTGGTTATCACGGCGCCCGGCACACGGGACGTCCTCGATGACGCTTAGCTACCCTGCGTGCCTGGCCCAGCAAAACCATCACCACTCAGCTCCAGATGAGGAAACCGAGTCTCAGCTAAGTGCCTAGGCCAAGTCACATGTTGGGATTGAGGACAGGTGAGACCGCCCGTCCTGTGTTGGAGGGAGGGGTGGGGGCCACACACGAAGACAGCGGAACCCCGCGCAGTGAGTGCTGTGACAGGGACTGGTACGAAGGGCTGTGCAAATGCAGAGAGGGGCCAGCAGCTCTGCCCACGGAAGGGGGAGGGCGCCGAGGAAAGTAAGAGAGGGCGCTGCGGACGTGACGGTTGTGTGGCGATTGTCGAGGGGAGAAGGGTACCAGGCAGAGGGCACAGCTGGGGCGAAGGCTCGGAGTCCCCAGTGGCCAGTGCGGGGAGGGAAAGCGGGAGGCGCACGCCTGTTCACACGTGCACAGAGGACACGCCTGTTCACACGTGCACAGAGGCACACTGAGCCTTCATGTTTCCTTGCCTGGGGTTCGAGACACAGTCACAATTCTACACCAATTACACTGAAGCAAATACAGGGACATCACATCGATAGATGAAACAGCAAGGGGAAGCTCAGAAACCGTCGTCACCTTCCCTGTGGGGCCGTCCCTGGCCAACCTCAGAAAGTCACAGCATCCCCTGCCTCCAGCCCCGCCCCCTCCACAGATTACATCCTCTGGGCTGCTCGATAATCCACTCACCTGCTTATCCACCAGTTTGTCTCGCGTCCCCGAAAGGAACATCCCACAGGGCATGGGGTTTTGTCTGTTTTGTGCCTTCAGAAGCACGTGGGTGTGTTTTGGAGCCCTCGGAAGCCGGGAGTGAGGCGCTCACACCCCTGAACAACTGGGTGTCCCTCACCCCACCCAACTGGGGTGCAAGAGCCTGTGGCCGGCAGCCCTGCAGGCCTGGGGGACCACTCACTTCCACCGAGGGCCCTTTCCTCGGCGGCCACCCCTCCTGTAGCCGCTGGAGGCAGCAGCCCTGGGGGCTGTGACTCAGGCCCTGGAGCCAGCGTGTTAGATGCCACTTCTTACCCTTGAACATGTGACCTGAGTCCCACTCTCCTCTCCAGTAAAACAGATCATGAGAGATAAATAAGCAGTTTCTGACGCTCAGGATCCTGGCAGGAAATAGAGGCCGCCCTGGAGGCTTTAGCTGAGGAGGACGTCATTAAGAGCGTGTTTTACAGAAGTGCGGGGCATGAGTTTCCTAGTACTAACTGCTGCAAAAAATCACCGCACATGTAGTGGCTTAAAACAACACAAACTTCTCCCTTACAGTTCTGGAGGTCAGAAGTCCAAAGTGCTAAGATTAAGGGGCTGACGTGAAGGTGTCGGCAGGGCTGGTTCCTCCTGGAGGCCCCAGGGGAGAATCCATTCCTGGCCTCTTCCGGCTTCTGGGGACAGCTGGCTTTCCTCGGCTCCCAGACGCATCAATCGCTCCAACCTCTGCTTCCATCCTGACATCTCCGTGACCCTCCCGCCTCCCTCTGGTGACTCCATCATGGGGCACACCTGGACAAGCCAGGCTGATCCCCCACCTCAAGGCCCTTAATTCAATCACACCTGCAAAGTCTCTTTTGCTGTGTAAGGTGGCACATCCACAGGGCCTGGGGATTCGGACACAGACTTCTTGGGGGCCATCACTCAGCCCACCACATGGGGGGAGGGGTGGAGAGGCAGCCAGGGCTTAGCGGGAGGAGGGGGGGACTTGACCACCCCTAGGCCTGAAGGGGCAAGGGCGGCGGAGGAGTAAGCACCCATCTCTCCTCCAGGGAGCCGTGGTTGCTGGTGAGGCTGGACCCAGAGCACAGCGGCAGGGGGGAGACAGGAAACGAGCAGCTCAGTACTCGGACTGTCTCAGCTGTAACTGGCGCTGTGTCGCAGCCCGGGTCTACCGAAGAGGGTCTGGGGCGTGGGGCCGCCTGCCTCTGGCCAGGCCTCCCCCTCCAGGACGAGCAGACCCCTCCCACACTATCCCAGGGCGCCGGATGGAGAGTCCGCTCTCCCCCAGCCAAGCTTCAAGGCTGGGAGCAAAAGAGCTGCTGGGGAGATTCAAAGTCAAACAGCCAGAGGCTCTTCAAAGTGCATTTCCTTAGCAAAGGGCGGAGAGGAGGCAGGAAGATAAAGGCGCTGGCCAGCAGGAGGCTGGCTCAGCAGCCCCCAGACAGCCCTGAGAAGGGTGAGCTATGTGAGCACTGGCTGGCCTGTCTCCCCCAGACTCCCCTGCAGGTCCTCAAACAAACGGGAGGGACAGGGAGCCCAGACCTGGGAATCCAGAGACTGAGGTCCCAGCTCTGCCAGTGACTTGCCGTGTGGCTTGAGCAAGGTATCGTCGTTCCCTCTGCACCTCGGTGTCCTCATCCGTGAGATGGGGATAATGTTGCCCTGTGATGTAGGTCAGGTTCTCCAGGAACGGGGATCCTTGTGCAAGAGATTTATGGGGAGAGTTTTCTGGGGTGAAAACTGCAGGGAGCACAGCAAACAGGAGGGGCCAGGGAAGGGGCCAGGCACCGATGCGGGTCCAGCCGAAGTCTAGTCTCAGCCCAGGCCTGGGGGAGCTCTGGAGTAGGAATAGCGCCACGGAGCTGTCCCCTGGAGACAAAGGCAGGACTTTGTATCCATCGTGGGGGAGACAAATGTCCCCTTCCCTCCCCTGCTATGGCACACTGCATAATGGCCCACAAAGGGGTCCACATTCTCATCCCTGGAACCTGTGACTATGTCACCTTACACAGTAAAAAGGGACTTTGCAGCTATGATTCAGCCAAGGGTCTGGAGATGGGAAGAGTGTCCCGGGTTAATCCAGGGGGCCCCAGAGGAGCAGAGTCAGCAGTGGGAGATGTAAGGGCAGGAGCAGAGGTCGGAGGGGTGTGAGGACGGGGCCCCAGGCCGAGCAGGGCAAGCGGCCTCCGGAAGCTAGAAAAGTCGAGGGAACGGATCCCCCCAGGCCTCCAGCCCTGCCGACACCTTGATTTATGCTCTGATCTCCAGAACCACAAGAAATACATGTGCGTGGTTTTAATCCACCAAGTGAATGTCATCGGTTACAGCAGCAACAGGAAACTAACAGGCCTGACAGGGCTGGGCGGCCACACGACTTGCCCCAGGCCCGGGGTCCTCGACCCAGCTCTGGAAGTGCCGGAGATCGTGGTCCCTCTTAATAAGCACCGTCTGTGTGTCAGGCACAGGTGACACTGTCGGTGCTGCTCACAATTCCCCGTGGATGCCTCTTACCGAGTCTCAGTGCCCCACATGGCCCTGGCTTCTGTGCCTTTCGTCTCTAACGGCCCCAGGCCACTGGAGCCACTTCGACCTTGAGTGCAGAGTCGGAAGCCAGGGTGAGACCCCCAGCCAGGGACGGAGGGCCTTGCCTGGAGTTTGAGCAACCCGACGGCACGACCTACGCTGGCGAGCAGCCCTCCTCGCCCCTGCACTGCACCCTGGCTCCGCTCCTCCCAACCCCTCCCCAGCTCTCCTGGGAACACGTCTTTGAGGAGTCCCTCACCCACAAATCCTCCCCTCAGGCTCTGCTCCTGGGGTCCCCGGGGCAGCACTGTACCAGGAGCCTTTTCTTTCTGGTCCTTGGGGTTCCACTCCAGACAGGGAAGCCGACCCTCATTTTACAGGAAACTGAGACTCCGGCCGCCCACAGACACGAGGGGTTAAGCCAGACTCTGAGCCCAGACACTGGAGAATTTTTCAGCCCCGCGCGCGTGGATTCTACAGCCTCCCAGACATCCCCTGTCCCCTGGGCTCCTCCTCAGCCCCTGGGGAAGGGAATCACTGGGGCGGGAAGTGGTTGGCACAGTGGGCTGGGCTCTGCAGGCGAAGGGGGTCTTTGTGGGTCCCTGCCCGTCTCACCCCAGCCTGGGTCGCCGCAATGGGACAGAGGGTGGGGAAGGCCCGGGAAACTACTAGGCCCTGAAACCTTGGTGCCAAAGCCGTGTCTCCCCGAGGCTATGAGGATTGTTGAAAATCTCTCAGGCTTAGTATTGATTCTTCAGTCAAATCCTGGCAAATGACTGACCCCTCTCCCTCCTCATTTTGTTCTCTGTAGCATGGGGACAATAATAACCACGTCACACAGTCGTGGCCGGGATGGAGGGAGGAACAGATGGGCACGTGGCTTGGACAGAGCCTGGCACAAAATGAGGGCTCCCTCCCTGCTCAGTTCATCTCTCTGAGCCTCAGTTTCCTCATTTGTAAAGTGGGGACACACCCGCCATGCAGACACCATGAAGAAACACTCAGCATTGGGACAGGCTGTAGTGGAGGGTCAGGAGTCCTGATCCTGGGTGACCTGGCACCAGCCACTTACCCTCTCTGGGCCTCCGTCCCCCCTCTGGCTTGCGAGAGCCCGGTGAGTGAGTACAGGTGACGTCTCAGAGCATGCCCAGCACACAGTAGGTGTTGCTGCTGTCGTGTGTGTGTGTGTGTGTGTGTGTGTGTGTGTGTGTGTGTGTGAAGGCTCTGGCCCTGCACGGCACATAGTGAGTGCTCAGTGAGCAATGGCTGTGTATCCGTCAGCATTCCCTGGCCTCTGTAGTGAGGAACGTCGCCTCCAGCCACCCCCTACAGCCCGATGGCGTCCATCCCCAAACTCCCAGGGCCCCAGCGGGCCGGCTGCCGTGTGGATTTTGTGAGGAGCATGTGCCCTCCACATCCCTCCACCTTCTTGGAGCCATTTCGTACCTCCAGCTCTCACCCCAACACGGCCCTTCCACTCCCCTCTCCCTCCTCCCCAGGGCCCATCCTGCACCTGCCCTGCTCCCCACCTGCCACCGGCTACTTGGTGCTGACTCACACTGGAGCTGGGGAGAGGCTGCGTGGGCGCCCTGGCCTTCCTGGAGCTCCTGCGGGCACGGGCCCTGCCGTCCCTGAGAGTTGGCCAACCTCCGGGCCCCTCAGGGTGCTACCTGCCTCTTCTCCACGAAGAACAATGTGACTTGGCAGCCCACTCCAGGTGGCCCGCGAGTCCCCTGCATGACTCATGTGTCCGTGCCAGTGCATTCCTGCCCAGTGGGGAAAGCAGCTTCCGGCATCTCGGTCTGCCGCCTCCCAGACCACGACAGCAGCTGCCAGGGCTCTTGCCTTTCTTTTCCTGGACTACACAGGCCTGTAGCACAGGGTTCAAAGGCCAGGATGGACAGGTAGCCCAGAGCGGGGCCAACTGCCAGGAGAAGGGCCCCTTCTGCCCTCCGCTCTCTCACAAGACTGGCAAGACCGGCTCCTCCTCCCTCCCACTGGGCGTCCAGCTGCCGCCCAGAAGCCCTCACGGCTGCCTGTGTCGCATCCAGGAGCTCAGCTGGGCCCCGGGTCAACCTAGAGGAGGTAGGCTCATCTCCTTTTCCCGGCGACCCTGAAACCCGGCAGGCAAGAATTTGGGTCTGAACCCAAACCGCCTCCCTTGTTAAATAAAACCAACCTGGAAAACAAACAGAGTGAAAACCGCCAAACCCACCTGCTTGGAGCTCAGCCAAGCTCGGGGTGCTCAGTTCAAACACTGTTGCCAGTCCTGGCTCTGGGCTAGGCCCGGGGCTCGGGGATCCGGCCACACGTTGCCCACGCTGAGGACTGTCACGGTCTACAGGGAGAGAGGAGTGATAAGGCTCCAGGACCCACAGAGGTTCAAGGCATGGTCCAAGGGGTGTCCAAGGGGCACCCAAAGGCCAGGGCACGCGGGACAAGTTCGGCTGAAGATTTCCAAGCCCGCTGCTAAGAGTAGCACGTCACACGGCCTATCTCCCCTCCCCCGCACACGTCCCTCCGACGTTTTTGTTTTGTCTGGCTCCTCCCCCGACATGCAAATCCTTCTCTTTTGTTCCTCTCCTCCTCCTTGAAGCAGCTCCCAGCCTCACTGGCTTCAGTCTCCTCTCCCCTAGATCCTGTGTCCCCTGCATGCACGCATGTGCGCACAAACACACGCACACATACACACACACACACACACACACACTCGCACACACACACTTGCATGCTCCACCCGCTCCACACACACTCCACATCCCCATTTATGTTGTGGAGCAATTTGCTATCACCTTTTGTCACTTGGGATGCCCCTACCCCCACTGCTACCCCGACTGCCACCCCCACCACCATCACCCTCCTCCCTTCAAGCGAGAGACATGGCTAGGTGTTGTCCCTGAAGGGAATTCTGATGGCTACAATTTTCTCAGTCTACTTTCAAATTAAAGGAAGCTTATCTTTATCAAGGGCTAAAATAATCATGAATTTTTTGCTCCAGCACGAGGCTTCAAAGGCATTTCCTGCTAAAGAAATCAAGTGAGACGATGGGTGTGACACTCAGCACACTCTCTGCACTCCTGAGGTTGCTCCCTGCGGCCGGCACTCCGGACCGAGCCCTCAGCCCGCCATGGGGAGGTCTTTGCCCTCCTTTGCTGTCAGGGGCACGGTGGAAGGAATGTTTGCAAAGCCTTTTGGGGGGGTGTGAAGCTGGCAGCAGTGGGGGGGCACGAGGGACAGAGGCCGCAGCGGTCCTCAGGCAGGGGTGTGTGAAGGGGGTGTGTGTGTGTGTGTGTGTGTGTGTGTGTGTGTGTGTGTGTGTGTGTGTGCGCGTGCGCACACTGTGCGTCCTGCGATAGGGAGGTGAGGAAAACGGGCAGGTGTGTTGTGGGAGAATCAGCCACGTCCTGTGCAGCCTCACCGCCCCCGTGGGGTCTCACTCAGCTGCTCTCTTTTGCTGCCACCACCATGCTGGCCTCAGGAAGTCACTGTGGTCATCACGGTCCCCTCTGGCTCAGACTGAACCTGTTTCCCTTAGTTCCCCCCAACTGAGCAGAGACTGGCTGTCATTTCCGAGAGGATTTTGCAGGGAGAACATGGTGAAAAACTGATTGTTTTTATGCCACCCATATGCCCTGTGGTTACTTCTTAAGGCCTGGTTTCCAGTTCCCAGGGACCCTTGGAAGCAGCAAAGACGTGCGCAGGCCTCTGATTCTCCACCCTAAGATAACCCCAAAGACATGCCAAGTGCCCCCTGGGCATGCTTCTGCTCTCTACTGACCAGGGGTCAACCGTGTCCCACAGACACTGAGCAGAAGAAAGGTAGCAGTCCCTTCTGCAGGAGTGTCCCAAATCAGCAGGTGGGCTGTGGGACCTAGGGTGGGGAATGAGGAGGGGCCTGGCCAAGGACGGCAGCAGGCAGGCAGGGGTGAAGGGGAGGCAGGGGTGGCCGGCTGCTGCTGGAGTCTGGCTCAGTCCTGGGAGCAGGCAGGGCCTGGCCAGGCACGGGGGAGGATCTCCTGGGACCCCGAGAAGGGCAGAGGGTGCGTCCCCCACCTCAGTGAATCCCCGCAGAAGATTATCCCCGCCTAGGTCTCAGAGCAACCTGTCAGGAGACCCGCAGCGAGGGGGCGATGGGGGTCCTTTCCGGGGAGATTATCTGCTGTCTTCAGAGGTGGGTAAGCCACTTCCTGTGGCCCCAACTGTACCCTGTGTAAAACCAAGCCCTGGCCCAGCAGCCAGGGGGGTTGGGACAGATCCACTCAGAGCCATTATCCTAAGAGAGCAGATTTGTTTCTTCTGGAGAGACTTCACAGTTGTTCTTTTCCCTTGGTGGCGATGACAGCCAGCGATGGGCGGACAGCTTACTCCTGTCCCGGCCTGAGTCCAGCAGCCCCCGAGTGAGGTCGCTGCGGTGAGGTCTGACCTCACCGTTGCCATGGGGATGCCTGGGATGCCACCGCTGCCTGCCAGCAACACCTTTACCCCGGGGGAGTGATTGACGCTCACTAGACTTGGCCCTGTTCCTGGCTGCCGGGGCTGTTTGCCCCAAACATATGCCGTCAGATCTCAGCTGAGTGGGGCAGGCCAGGGCGCGTGCGGGGCTGCAGGCTCCATTGTGCAAGTCTGCTTGGGGTGTGGGGAGAATATTTACCAGACCTCACGGGGCGTCTTATTTTCTTTTCTCTCTGGGCTCCGCTGGGCTCCTAATGGGCCCTAACTGACATTACAGCAACCTGGTCTCCATAGCAACCAGCTGTGATGTCACAGGAGCCCGCGACCCTTTAGCTGGAGCAGAGGAAGCGCGAATGCATGTTTGGGGAAGAAAGAGCATCCTCCCCCCTCCTTAGGGGAAGCGTGACGGGGGAGGGGCACGGACGTGCTGGGGAGCGAGGGGGCCTCTGCCTGGAGTGGCCCGAGCGGGCTCTAAATGAAACCTCTGCCTTCCTCCTTTCCTCCCCTTTCTCCTCATCCCTTAAAACAAGGGTGTGTGTATATTTTATAAATTTCCTCAGCTATAAAATGGGGATAATAGCAGCCTCTCTTTGTGGCGCGTTTACTACGTGCCAGGCACTATCATGAGGACTGGCATGGGTTTCCTCATTTGCTTCGTAACAACCCGATAAAGCACTTTCCTCTCAGTGTTTCCCAGAGGGAGAGGAAGCAGAGCAGAAGGGCTGGAAGCAAGACAGCCTGGCTCCAGAGCCTGTTCCATCGCGACCAGAGAAGTGCACCAGATTCCTGCCGCACGCCGCCTGCCGCGTGCGCGTGGCGCCTCTATTTCCAGCCCGCGGTGGCAGGCAGTTCCGGCGGCTTCCACTCGCCTTGCACTGGCAGCCCCTCTCCTCCTGGCAGCACGAGGCGGGTTTCGCTTTCTGGCCTGGGGCTTCCTCAGCGCCCCAGCGCACTGCTGGCAGGAGCATCCGAGGGACCAGGGCTTGCAGAGGGAAGTCGGCTCCCACCGACTCAACCCAGGGCGCTGCCCCACCGTGATCTGCACGGTGCGCCGGACGGTCCCTCTGTACTCTATCTGGAATGTCCTAGCAGCACAGCCCCAGGCACCCACAGCAGTGAGCTGATAACGCACCCTTATGTTGGCTCTTCTGCCTTCTATTTTTTCCCCTCGTGCTGGCATCTCATTTCTGCTCCCTGGGATCACCTCCGAAATAAATTCTTACACGCAAATCTCTGCACTGGGTTGTGCTTTGACAGGGTCCTAGGCTAAGACAGTTGGCACCGGAGCAGTCCTGGGAACGCTACGGGCTGGGGTAGTGGAACCGGATGGCTTGGTGAGATGCAACGAAGTCCCCCTTGTAATGGGATGTGAGGTGGTGACAGCCCCTGACACACCGAGCATCACAGTGATTGAGACTGTCACCTGCGGTGGGCTGGGAGGAGGTACAGGCGGACGGGAGCCTGGGCTTATGGGAAAGCATTAGGACTTGAGCAATCTGGGGCAATGGTGACTGTAAGGATGGGGGGGCCTGGCGGTGGGCAGTAACTGCCTGGGAAGCCTTAAGGAAAGAAGGCAGCAGGCTTGCAGGTCCATCAACTCAGGGCATGCAGTGAAGGCCAGAATCCCCCACGGTGCTGTCTAAAGAGACTCTCTCCTCCCTCAGCCAAAGGGTACCTGAACGGAAAATCAGGCTCAGGACCGACTTGGGGGGTGGCAAGGCCACGAAGGAGGTGGAAGGCGTGGCCTGGACAGAGCTCAGTCAAATGCAGAGCCCTGTGGGGGTGAGAGTAGGACCCTGAGACTTGAGATGAGGGTCCTTGGGTGGATGATTTGAGAATCTCGGGAGCCCAGACTCCTCTGAAACTTTGAGCACTGAATCCCCACAACTCAGCAGAGCACTCGTTGGCCAGCTGGGGCAGGCGCCAAGGCTGAACTTTCTCCAGGGAAGACCACCATGTCCCCCATCCCCACCCCATCCCCTGCTCGGCTCAGGGCTCCACTGAGAAACCCCAGTCACTGGTGGGTACGGTATAAGCAGAACACGAGTCCCACAGCTTGTCTCCTGACCAGTGAGCACGGGATTAATCGAGTCTCGAGCAGAAATACAACATGGGTGAGTGGGGAGGAGGCCTGGGCTTGGGCTCAGCTAGATCCAGGCACTCATCCCACTCAGGGCTCAGGCAGAATGTCACCCTGTCAGTCTCATGGCTTGTTGGGGTGTTTAGGGAAGCTCATGGATCCAGAATGCAGTATCAGTGATGGAACAGGTGTGCACGGTGCACTAGGCACTGCTAGATATAAGACTACAGCCATCAAACAGCTCTCGTCTCTGTTTTCAAAGCACTGTCAGCGCAGTGGGGAAGACAAATGCATATGAACAAACCGTACCACCAGCAGTAAAACTGCTTTTGAGATTTCACTAAGTGCCAGGCTTTGTGCTGAACTCTCAGATATGCAGTATCGTAAGATCCTTAAAATAATCCTACAAGGGAGAAATTTTCACGCCCAGTTTACAAATGGAGCCAGGTGGCAGGGATGGGATTTGAACCCAGCCTTATCTTATCTGCTCTCTCTGCAGCTGGCTTGCCCTGAGAGAGTGTGACAGCCTCAGCAGGAGGGGGCCTAAGATGCAGAGGAGAGAAAGAGGAAGTTGGGCTGGTTGGGAAGGTCCAGGAAAGCTTCCCAGAGGGGTGACGAGGCAATTTGTCCACTTAAAAAGCTGAATAAATATGAACCACGGTTGGGTTATCATTAAGCACCTAGAATGAGGTCTCCATCTTGGGATCGAGTTTTCAGAAGTGGTTCAGGACAACATAGATCAAAGCAAGATGAGCTCTAGCTGCTGCCTAACACTTAGTAGAGGCAGCTTCCCAGGTTACAGAGCCCAACTCCACCCCCAGAACCCAGGACAGCAATAGCTCCTGTTCTCAGCTCTTCCTCCCTCCCTGCGGTTCTGAAGAATGGGTCCTGGAGGTTGGAGGTTTTCAGGTGGGGTATTTTCTGCCCTGGGTGGAGGCAGGACTGCCCTTGGGCTCTGTAGTTTTGTTTTTTTTTTGAGACAGAGTCTCGCTTTTGTTGCCCGGGCTAGAGTGAGTGCTGTGGCGTCAGCCTAGCTCACAGCAACCTCAAACACTTAGGCTCAAGCAATCCTCCTGCCTCAGCCTCCCGAGTAGCTGGGACTACAGGCATGCACCACAATGTCCGGCTAATTTTTTCTATATATTTTTAGTTGTCCAATTAATTTCTTTCTATTTTTAGTAGAGACGGGGTCTCGCTGTTGCTCAGGCTGGTTTCGAACTCCTGAGCTCAAACAATCCGCCTGCCTCGGCCTCCCAGAGTGCTAGGATTTCAGGCGGGAGCCACTGCGCCTGGCCTGGCTCTGGAGTTTTGAGTCAGAGAAATCTACTCGGGCTGGGATCGGCAGAAAGGGGGGACTTATTTATGAGTTCCTGATGGTATCTTCCGGATTTTCCCTGAAGGGCCGGGTCTGGGCAGTCTTGAGCTGGCACTAGGAGGTGGCTTCACCATGTCTCCCACCCTCATCTCGGTTCCTCTCTGCCCGGTGGCTTCGTTCCTTTCTTTCTGTGCCAAGTAGTGCCTTTCATTCCCCAGAAGCCACCGCTGCCCTGAGCAACCATGTCAGCTCCGGCTCTAACCCAGCCACATGACAGACCCACTGGCTGTGACCTTCCCTCTGCTTCCCTTCCCAAACCCTAACGTTTGGGCCAGAGAACTGATTGGCCCAGATAGGGTCACATGTCCAACCTGAGTCCAGTCACCCATGGCCAGGGCAGGGTCATGCAGTATAATCCTGCATCCGCCCCCGGAAAGTCACTACAGACAGAGGGGTCTTTGGCTCAGACTGTGCAGTCTGAAAGTGTCCACGACCAAGGTTTCACCTCTGTCCATATGGAGACAGCTGGGTGGTGGCCCCGGTCGGCTACAGTGAGGGGCAGACACCAGATTCCAGAGGACCTGGAATCCAGCACACCGTGGAGCAATGTGGCTGCTCCGAGCATTTGTTGGATTGAATTGGTCTGAAATAGCAAGAAAAGGTGACCCAGAGCGGGAGGAAAGTGGTTTAAGCTGCAACCAAATGGGACCAAGTCCTCCCTCCCACAGGCCCTGTATATGTGTCTGTGCATGTGGTTTCTCTCTGGGTTGATCCTTACAAGCCAGTAATGTTAGCAAGGGTCATTATTCCTCATCTCCAGATGAAGAAACGAAAGCACAGACAGGTGAAGCATGTTGCCCAAGGTCACACAGCAAGTGGAGGCTCAAACTCAATACTCTTTACTGCAAATCCAGGGATCCCAGGGGGCAGGGGTCTGGATCACACCTAGGGACAGGTTTCCAGAGTCTAAAATAAACCATGCAATGCTAAAACACCGGCATTTAGAGGCAGAAGAAAGTGTTTTGGAGCCACGTGGATTCGAATTCTGCCTTTGTCATTTCCTAGGTGATCTTGGGCAAGTCACTTGTCTTCTCTGTGAGGACAATGATGGTGCCTCAGGGGATCCTTGTGGGGACAAAGGAGGCAACCAATGCATGTTATGATTGTAGTGAGTAAATGTTCAACAAACGTTAACTATGGTTAATTACCATCAGAGTGGATTAACCTTGACTCTTGGCTTTCTCAGCTACAAAATGGGGGTAGTAAATACTTCCTGAACAGGGCTGTTGGGAAGATAAAACGAGATAACGAGATAACGTGCCCAAGTCCTATCCTAGCGCCTGGTTTCACACATGTTCATTCCTTCCCCCTGCAATGCTCCCTCCTGTCAAATTTAAAATTCTAGCATAAATGACGCGCCAGTCTAAGAAAAGCACCACTTGTGAACTTGAGCGCACAGGCGGGAGTGAGGAAGCGTACCGCGCTTTCGCTCTCCCACCTGGTGAGAGAGCCTCCCCAGGTTCTGGCGTAAAACGATCGATTGATCCATCGATCGAGTGCTGAGTGTGTGTTCTCGTGTTCTCAGGGACAGGGGGACCCTGCCGGACTCAGCTTCTAGGATTCTCCTCCAGGCCTGGAGATGCAGCTATGGGACAGCGGCACCAGTCGGGGCCCTTCTACAAGGAGATCCTTTAGGTGAGGTTGACCAGGCGTACGGCAGAATGTTCCTGGGATGCAGGGTAAGGACAATGTTCTTCTTCTGAAGGCCTAGCCCTAGACCTGACCTCCCCCCACCTTTTTCTTTTAAACAAACCACAGATTAACAAGCACACATTTTGTTCCAGGCATTGTGCCGAGCGATTTACATGGACCCCAGCCACCTCTGTCTGTGCAGGCTCAGGCAAATAGGTTAACATCTCTGAGCCTCACTCTCCTAGTCTGTGGAATGGGCTCAATGACGGTGCCTAACTCACAGGGCTGTGATGAGGATTAGATGAGTCAATACATTAGCAGCCTTAGTGAAGTCTAGCTAGATTTTGGTATTATTTATAGACATTTATCAATTTAATCCTCACAACAACACAGAAAGGTGGGAATAATTGTTTTCTTTCTCACCCCATCCTCACTTTTTTAAATGAGAAGATGGAAATTTAGAGAGGTTAAATTAGCGGTTGCTAAGTGCTGACCTGACCACGCCCAAACGCATGTAGAGAGCATGTGATAAACCAGGTTCCTGCAGAGGACAAGCCCATGAGTGAGTCTAGGATGGGCCCCGATGATGTGCTGGGAGCACATGCAGCGCCCAGGTGATGTGGAAGTGGGGAGCCGTGCTGGGTTAGGGGGTCCGGCAAAGGCCTCACTGCTAGTAAGGGGCAGAGGCAGGATTTGATTGTGGGGGTGGGGCCCTAAACCGGCATTATTTACTACCCAGAGCACTGTCCTCACCCACCCCCGCCACTCCCCAGGGCGGGGGGGATTCTGGCCTGGCCCTCTCTCTGACGAGAAGGGCTGGGTGGGTTTCTCCTGAGCAAGGTCACCCAAGCAGCCATCTGCAGGCCACCCTGTCCCCGCCATGGGTTCCTTTCCCAAAAGCCACCTGAGCCAAGTCAGTGGGGCACCGGTGAGCCCTTGTGCATTCTGGAAAGCCTCACCAGTGGTCAGGGACACGTCCCCTGTGGTCTCCCCGCAGCTCTCCTCCATCTCCACCCCCTGGTGCCATTGGGCATGCAGAGAGCCTCTGGCAAACTTTAGGAGCTGCCAAAGCATTTGGTTATTTTGCTCATTTTATTAATAAATGTGTAGCGATGCCAACCCCATGGAAGCTGCTGCCTGGGAACAGGACTTGGAACATGCTCTGGGGAGTTTTCTGGCTGGATCGCAGTGATAGGAAAGACAGACAGGAATCTGTGGGGAAAAGGGAGGCAGCCGGAGGACGTCTGGGGGCATCCGAGGACCTGTGGAGTTGTGAAGACCTTTTTGGGAAAAGGAGAGGCGGAAGGAACCGGAAGGAAGGACGCTGGTGCCCTGACCTTTCAGCCCCAGGACTGTGAGCCACATGGAGCTGGAAGCCCGGCTCAGCCTCCCGGGCGCAGGCAGCTGGACCCTTCCTCCTCCCAGGGCCAGCCAGACCCTGGCGGGGCGATGGCAGCAGCGCTGCACCCAAAGAGGATCTGGAGAACCCCAAGCAGTGGGAAAGCCCTTCCCCCAGAGGGGCTGCAGGGAGGGAGTCGGTGAGCCCATGTGTGAAGCGCAGGGCCCAGGGCTGTGTCAGTGCACACAGCGGGCGTCAGCAGCACCGCTCCAGGATGCTGTAGGGAGAAATACTCAGGAACCACGTGCCCGACAAGGTCAGGCCAGACAGTGGGCCTTTGTGTAGAAGTAGCTGGCAGCAGAACCTCGCAGGGGGCAAACTCCAGCCCCCTGTGCGGGCACCAGAAAGGCCTTCTCCTCCGGCCAGGACATGTGTTCTATTCTATCACTGGCTGGCAAATAAATAATCTGAAAGCCTCGCCAGGATCTGCCGTTTACCCTTTAAGGGAATGAACTTGTGTTCATTTTGGGAGGAAAAAAAAAAGCCTTCCCATATGAAGGTCTGGGCTGGGGGAAGTGTTTCATGTGTGAGCTAGACTGCGTGGATGCCGGCGGAAAGCCCTCAGCCCCAGCAGGCCGGGCCCAGGGACCGTGGCACCACCTGGACAGCCACCTCCCGCAGGAGGCCAGCATCGCCCATGCCAGCCGGGGTCTGGGCCCCTCAAGTGCTAGCCTGGGTCCCCCCACCTAGTTTGCTCAGACCTTTAAAACAGCAAAAAACGTTGATCACACAAACTCAATCTAATTATTAATTTATAAATAATCATCAGGCATCACCATACTAACATATTATGAATGTTATTAAACATGCATAAAAACAGAAATTAAAAAGAAAGTGAAACAAAAATAAAATAATGCTTTTAAATGTTTTACTCGTCGTGAATGGTTTTATGCCATTGTTAACTATACTCTCAAGGCAAAAAATACATACTTATGGTTAGGTTTATTAGTAATAAACCCAAATAAAATATAGTGATTACAAATTTTTATTTCAAATTATCTTCTCATTCTTAATGTAAATCTGGGGGCCGCTTTCTGGTGAGGCCCAATGGTCTCGTCACTGTTTTAGCTTCCTGTGTGATTGTCCCCAGCGGGAACCAACAGGCGTGGTGTGTCCGCACTATGCCGTGTTCTCCACGCTTGCATTAGGATCTGTGCTTTTTGCTTTTCTCTTGGTTTCTCCCTTTTCTGCTTTCTTTTTAAGTCATTTGTCCATTTGGTGGAAAATCAGTGGGAGTGTATTATAATCTATAAATCTGCCTAACGGGTCTCACATGAATAGAAAACTTCCTCCAAATGCTGGCGGCACAGATGAGGGCAGGGCGGCCTGCTTCTCCGTGGGGTCCTGTTCCCACTCTTCCCTCCAGAACACTTCACATACAGACCAAATATGGACACCAGTGTCGATCTATAAATACTGGAAAAGCTGAATTCTTTCCTTTCTTTTTTTTTTTGATGAAATAGAAATAGAGATTAACAATTTAAATATTCCTCTTCCCTAGAGGACTACCTTTCCCACCTCTTGGAGCGCCTGCCCCCACTTGGGAGACCTCTGTGCCTCTAGAGCTCCCCACCGGCCCCCTCCCTTCCGAGCCAATCCACATTGCAAACAGTAGCCTGCATGAGCTTAGGAAAACGCGGAAAATCTAGATCAGATCCAGCCACTGCCCCTCCCCTGTTTCCCACGGCGTCCATGGGGCTTGGGGGAAAGTTAAACTCCTTGCCAGGTCTGGCGCCCGCTGCTCGGCCACCCTCCCACCTTGCATCAGCCACGCGGGCCTTTTGGAGCTCCTGGCCTGGGCATGCCTCCCCCTCTGTGGGACACATGGCAGGCTCCCTGTCATCCACAGGTCCCCGCTCCGTTGTCACCTTGTCTAAAGAATATTCCCCCTGCCCTGCGATTCTCTGGCTCGGGGCTTCTTCTACAGCCTGTGCAGCACCCATCACATTCCATCACTGTGTACAGCTGCTCTCGGATCCTGCCTGCTGTCTCCCCACCAGGCGATGAGCTCGGGGTCCCTCAGAGAGGCCTTGTGCCTACTGTTTTCTCTGCTCTATGCCCAGAGCCCAGCACGGTCCCTGGGATGTGGCAGGGGCTCGATGAATGACTGAGGAAATGAATGAATTGGGTCTGAGAGGACCTACAAATGTTTTCTTGGACTGGGCTTGTCTCTTGGTCACAGCTAGAAGCTGCAGGATACGGGGTAAGCGGCCTCCCACCTCCCTGGCCTCAGACCTCGCCCGCCTTACAACAAGGAGCCAGAGTCCCAGGTCCAGGGCGCTCAGAGAAAGCCCAGAGTGGTTTTCCACGGGTGGAGGAAGCTACGGAGAGCAAGGTGTCCACTCCCCTTTGTGTAGGGCTGAGAACGTGGGGTGTCAGAGGGGGCAGGGGTCATACCTAAAGACACACACAGAGCAAGGTCAGGGCATGAGCACTGCCAGGGACACAGTTGAAGAGGTGAGTTGGGGATGCCCTTGGCTAAGTGGACTGAGGCATCCTGAGTCACGAATGTGTGGTTGTTGGGGACAGTGGAAGCTATCCCCTGGGCTGGGCCTCTCAGAGGGGCAGGGGCTGAGGCTGGACTTCGTCCCCTCTGGCTACCAGACCTGGTGCTCTCGAGACCCTCCTGGGACCTTCCTGGGACCTTCCTGGGACCTCCCCACAGCCTGGCCAGGGAGGCACCGATGAGGCTGACAGACTTGTCCCAGGTGACAGGGCCAGGGAATGCCGGGTCAGGGATCACACCTGGGTCTCTCCTGCAGGAGGGGCGTCCTCCCTCTTCCCCCGCCCCCAAGCTGCTCCCTTCTGGGCCCTTCCTTCAGGCCGTGCAGCAGCTGTGAGGCACTCTGCAGAGCTCCATCACCCTGTGATTACCTGCAAAGCAGGGGAGCAGGTGTCAGCTGGCTCCTGTGAGTGTGGCTGCTCCCCAGCTGCCACCAAACTGTCCTGCTCGGCACCTGCCTTGGAGAGAAAAGGAAATCCAACCCTCTGGGAAACCTCGGAGAGAAAGCAGGAGTGAATATCCCCTTTCCAGAAAGAGAGCCAAAGGGCCCCTGATTTTACCAGACTCCTTAACAGCCTGTCTAAAGTGAAGCCCTTTTTAATATATGCATGTATTTTTAAGCGAAGCGCAGGAGAACAGCTTGGGGAGGAGGTGGTGGGGGACATTTCTAGAAGTCCTCCCTCTCCGGCTCTCAGTTACTCCTTCTTTACAATGAAGGGGCGGCCTCAGCCACCCAAAGCGCACAGTGTACGGGCCTCACGCTCTGGCTCAGGCTCCCAGGGTGGGCTGGGAGCCTTCCAGGAGGAGGTGGGGACCTGATTTGGGTTTTGAAGGATTTGCAGGAGACGAAGAGTTAGGAGAGCGTTTCAGGCAGGAGGAAGAGCTGGGCAGACACACAGAGGTGGGGAGCTGGGGTCTCTGGAGAGGCGGCTCAGGAGGCGAGGGAGGAGGGGAGTGAGGAGGGGAGGAGGGAAGAAAGAGGGGAGGAGGGAAGAAGGAAGAGCCTCCAACAAGGCTTCAGGACTTTTGGGTTCCAGGCCCGGCTCTGCCGCTGACCTGCTGGGCAATGTGGAGTGAGGGCTCTGCCCGCCGGGCCTCAGTTTCCCTATCTGCAAAGCTGGTGGGAGAGGTTTGGACTGAGGAAGCCTCAGCTCCCCTTGCTCTGACGAGGCTCTGATTCCTCCCCCCGCCCCCAGGCATCCTCCCTCCAGCTCCAGCTGCGGCAGCAGGTGTCTGTCCGCCTCTCGCCTCTCCCCCGCTTGCTGTGGGACCTGCTAATCCCCCTTACACCCACTTCGTCCTGGCTGCTGTTGCCATGGGCGGCTTGTGAGGGTCTCCTGTCTCAGGAAGAGAAGATTTTGTGACTTAGCAGAGGGAAAGGGGCAGGTCTGGCCTCTGTCCACCCCCCCACCCGCCAGTGCCAGCGGCCCTCAGGCCATCTGTTCCTCAGGCCAGGTCCCAACAGAGAGGCCTTTCAGTGCTCAGCAGCCTGTGTCTGCCCCCCTTCCCCGGCCCAGGCCTGAGCAGATGGCCCACCTGCCACCCCCCAACCCCATGGAGGCCTGGGAGCCTCGAGGCCCAGCCGGAAGCTGGGGGCCATGGGGTCTGCCCTTCTTTTACAGAGTGGCCAGCGCCAGACTCCAAGTCCCGGCCCTGCCTCCTGCGCCTCTGTCCTGGGCTGCCCTCCCTACCCCCCACTGCCCAGCCAGCCCCACCCAGACAATTTAGAGGCGCCGTGAGGGTCACCCCCTCAGACACCACCCAGGCCAGTGCCCTGAAATCACGCAGGTGGCATTAGCCACCCGCCAGGGGATGAGCTGGGAGGAGGACCCACATCTCCGGCTCCTGGCGAGTGATCGTTGCCCCAGGCTACAGTGGGGGCAGATCGCGTGGGGGGGGTTACAGATGCAGATCCCTGGGCCCCACCCCCACAGATTCTGACCCAGGAGGTCTGAGGAGGGGCCCGAGAATCTGTGTTTGTAATGAGCTTCGCAGCTGAGTCCGTGAAGCCCTCACAGTCACTGCCATCTGGCTGTCTATTCATCTCCAGCCTGAATGGCAGCTCAAGGTCTGTGACATGGGTGGGACAGCAGTAATTATCCCCACTTAGCAGGTGACGAAATTGAGGCCCCCAGTTGCACACCATGTCATAAAGTAAATCGGATGCTATAAATTCTCGCCAGAGCCGGGCCTGGTACCCAATACTTCGGGCTCCTTAGTTAATGGCTTTTGGACATCGGTCCCCAGGGGAGAGCAAGGGCCCTTAAACACTCTGCTCCACCCTCCCCTGCACAGCTGTGACACATAAGGCCCTACGCCCTGAAGACTGTGGTGTCTCCCCTCATCCCCAATGAGCCCTAAATAAAAATCACACTAAACTATAACCGTAAGGAAACAAAATAACAATAAGGAATAACTGTAAGGAAATCCTATGGTGACAACAGTACTTTAATGTGTTTTTTTAATATAAATGAGTATTAAATTGTTTAAAAACATCTCCCCTATTTTATTGGTGACCCTGCTTCTGTGATGCCCAGAGCAACAGAACAGCTTCCTAGGAGATGGCTCATTGTCCCCCGTGGCTCATCCAGTGTGGGTTTTGGGTGAGGAGCAGGTTGGCCCCGAGAACTGCCCCCTCCCACCCTCCGGCCTGGTCCCTCCCCTGGAGCTGGAATGTACCCACCAGGCGAGCCTGGCATCTCAGCTGTGCCCTGGCAAGGCAGACTCTCATTGCTGGGGATTTTAAATGTAAGCCTCTTGTCTCCTTGACGACCTGGCTTCCCTTCCTATGGGGGCATCTTCCAGGGAAAGCCCAGGCTTCCTCCGCACCCCTCTGGGTAAGAGGCCCGCTCTAACCCTCCTTAGAGGAGACAGAGACAGAAGGGAAGGGCAGCCCGCCCAGGGATGCAGCCCAGAAGCTTCCCCCCAGCCCCAGGACTCTTGGCGTTAGGTAATTCTAGAGCAAGGAGAAGCCAGAAGGGGCTGCAGGGGCTAAGAAAGTCCTGCTGTGTGTCCTTGAAGAAGCCATTTAACCTCTCTTAACCTTACTAAGGTAAAACTGGGCCTATACTCTAATCCTGCTTTCCAGGATTATTCCAAGAATGGGCGGAAATAGCGCGCATACACACAAGGCCGGTTCACAGTGAGCATCCAGCACGCTGTACTCACTGTCCCTCGGAGCTAGTGTGACACCATGAGAAAGAGCCCTGGAGCAGGAGTCAAGGCACCTGCATTCTGACTTAGGCTCTGCCACGAATGGGCTGGCAACTCTGAGCAATTTCCAAAGCCCTTCAAGCCTCAGTTTCCCCATCTGTAAAATAAGAATGTTGAACCAGGTGATGTCTCTAGTCTTCCAGAGCTGACTTTCCATCACTCCAACACTTTCCATAGCTCCCATTCATCCTTCCCAGTTCGGTCAAATGCCATGATCTCTAGGAACCCTTCCACAAGACCCCCCAAGCAGTGAGCCTCACTGGGCACCTGCCTGGCACTGCCTTTCTTCCCTGGACCCTGTGCAGGAAGAACGCGTCACCTGCTGATCCCCGCGCCTGCTGTGCGGCCCCCCTTAACCTCTGATTTCCAGCCTCAGGGAAAATCATGGGACTAAGGCAACACTTGGTCAGTTCCTTGGGGCTGATATTATTCCCTCCATTTTACAGATGGAGACACTGAGGTCCTAGGTGTTAAACAACCCATGTGACACAGCTCAGGGAGCCTGGGAGTCCCAGAGCCTCAGCCCGCATTTCTGCAGTGACTCAGGGCTTAGACAATCATTACAGCAGTGATTACTCCTCAAATTGGTTATTTTTCACTGTTGACTGCTGCTGTGTGGGCCTTTTTCTTTTCTCCTTTTCAGTTTGCGTTCACTGGCTGGGGGAGGGGGAATTGCGTGTGAGGGAAAGCAGAAGGAAGAGAAAGAAGAAGAGGGGGTGGGAGGGCCGGACAGAAGAGAGAGGCCAAGGTAGCTGTGGGATTTCTCACCGTCTGCGAGGTCACTCTGGACCCCTGGTGAGGGCGGGGGATGTGGGAGTGGGGCAGAGAGGCAACAGCAGGTTGGGGGGGGGATGTTTCAGAGGTTAGCTGCACCCACAGGCAGTTCTGATCAGCTTCTTGAATTTCAGGGACCAGTGCCTTGGCCAGGGGAGCTGTGATGAGGTGGGGGGAGGGGGCAGCCATCTCCACTCTCACAATCTCCCCACCAGCTCCCCTCTGCCTTCCCTCCTCCCGCATTGTTCAGACACCTACCATGTGCTCAGCACTGTGCTAGGCACAAAGACACAGCAGGAAACAGATATAGTCTCGTCCTAAAGTAGCTCCCAGCCAGCCCTGGGCACTCAGAACCAAGCTGTCAAATCCACTCCAGGGCCTGGAGGGAGCTGCTGGGGTCAGCTTTGCGGGGATCTGTGGGGCCCAGGGATGGGCTAGAGTGTGGGGGGGAGTCAGGAAAGGTTTCCAGAGGAAATAGTATCTAAGCTGAGATAAGAGAAGCATGAGCAAGAGCTGGCCGATGAAGACTGGGGAAGAAAGTCCCAGCAGAGAGAACAGCTGGGACAAGGACAAGGTCCCAACACAGGACAGAGTGAGGCACGAGAGGGGAACTGGGAGTAGCATCTGCTCAGATGTCTATCTGCACCAGGATATGAGTATCTCTGACGCAAAACTGAGGTTCTACTCATCACTGGTTTTCTGTGTACAGATATAAATGAGCGCACTCATTCCTTCATTTGTTTTAGCTGGAACAATTTAAAGCTCATTACACATCTTGTAGAATGAAGCGGCAGATCTCCGATGGCCTGTACCCTTGGGTTGCCACGTCCTGCTGCACAGGCTACACACTGCACCACCCATCTGCCACGGGAGTAGCACCCTGTGGCCCTGCTCCCCCTGTCATTTGTCAGTAGTAATCATTCTCTCTCTGCTTATATAATACGCATAGAGTAAGGTGCTGGGAATACAGTTACGATGGAGACAGACAAAGTCTCTGTCTTCAAAGAGGGCACATCCTAGAGGAGGCAGATAAAAGAGAGAGGTAAATCTAAAAATTTAAAGGTAATCTTAGAGGGTGACACTTGCTATAAGGTCATCAAGCAGTTGAGTGACAGGGACCTGTGATTTGGTGGTCTGGGAAGGCGTCTCTGCCAAAGTGATCTTTCAGGTGAGACCAGTGATGAGAGGGAAACAGCCATGTGAAGGCCTGAGAGGAAGAGCATTACTAGCATAGGGAACAGCATATGCAAAGGGCCCAAGGTGGAAACAAGTTCAGTGGAGACCAGAAATAGGAAGGTGGCTTTGGTGTGGCTTCAGCAGAGGGCATGAGAGGAGGGGACCAGAGCATGCAGGGACCAGAGCGCATCGAGCCCTGTTGGCTACAGTGACAAGTCTGAGTTTTATTCTAAGTGAGAGTGGGGCCATGTTTCATAATCTCTGATTTGCTTCTTAAAAGCTCTCTCGGTGGAAGTGACTTGGGGGCCAGTTAGGAGGATGATGGCAGTCCTGCTGACAGATGGCAGGGTGGGTGGCAGCAATTAAGTTGGACAGGGACAAAAAGGGCAAAATAGAGTTGGGTACTTTTATTGCTCTGAATCATAAAAAGATAACATTATTATTAATGTTCATGAGCACAAAGCGCTTTTGCAGGCGCTTTCCTCACCTGGTGAACCAGACAAGGCATTAGTAGCAGCCCCATTTTCCGCTGTGTAAACCGAAGCGCAGCGAGATGAGGAGTCCCGCTCAAGTTCTCCCAACCCCGGGGGAGACCCGCAGGGACTCCCTCCCTCCCTCAGCAACCCCGCTGACACCTGCTCCCTTGGTGGGCCTGGACGGGTGACCCGAGAGGCCCCAGATGTCCTTCGCCACTCCAGGACTCTGGAGCTGCCAGGCAGAGTGGGCTTCTGTTTACTGCCTTGGGCTGAAAACATGTATTAGCAATTGGCAAAACACGGGGAAATTGCAGCGGAACATGCTCGATTGGCAAATGCATGCTGTGCCCTTCTCTTAATACAAGGAAATAAAACAATAATTTATTTATACTCAGAAACCAGAACACTTCCTTCTGCCAGGTCCCCTGCCTCCCCCTCTTCCGCTCCCCCCTGCCGGGCAAGGGCTCCCAGAATGTACCAGGGGCCTGTACCCTTGGGGGAGAGAACTGAAGGGCAGGAGAGCTGCCCTGGGAGCTTTAGAATGGAGGGCGTAAACATTATTGAGCACCTACTGTATGCCGATCCTTAACTATTCATGGAAGTATCAAAATGATCTTGTGAAAGGGAGACTAGAAACACAGGAGACAGAGGGACCAGTTTGAATCTAGGTTCTGTGACTTGGATTGAGCTGGTGACTCAGGAGAGTCATTGCTCTATGAAATGGAGATAATAACGGTAGCTACCTCCACAGGGCTGGTGTGCAGAGTCCAGGAAGTCACCAGCGCAGCTGCTTGGCACAGTGCCCAGTAGATAGCAAGCATTCAATAAACACTAACTAGCCTCATGGGACTGGGGCTGCGTTAGCCCTTTTGTACCAACGGGGAAACAGAGGTCCAAGGAGGCAACGAAAGTTGCCCAAGGCCACACAGTTAGGAGCTGGCATAGTCAGAGGTAGGTCGAAGGAGTTTTGAAGCTGGGTTCTGAAGACTGTCACCAAGCATTAAATCCATCTGAGGGTTGAAGCCTTCACCTGAAATTCTCCGAGCGCTGTGTGCCAGGCTCTGTGCTGAGGGCGGGGTGGCTGGGTGAAAATGTTAGACAAGGAGCCATCATCCCAGAGTGCATGGCCTAATAGGAGCAGACAGGTGACAACAGCTCCTGTGATACAGTGTGGCAGGTGCTGTCACCAGGTGCTCCCAGAGCTGGATGAGGCAGCCCGGAAGGCTTCCTAGTATGCAGGGGGTGGGCGGTGGGGGGCAGCCGGGAAGGATGCTCAGAGGTGAGACTGCCTGGTGGATAGAAGAGCATTCCTGGCAGAGCGGCCAGCCTGAGCAAAGGCCGAGGGGAGTTGAGGCACCAAGAGTGTTTGGAGAAACTGAGGCAAAAACGGATCCCATGGTGGTTATAAACACCCCTTGTGGGGTCCAAGGGAGGAAAACGTGGGCTTTGCAGTTGACAGATTTGGAGATTAAAAATCTTGGTGCATGAAGCCAGACCTTTCTGGGCCTCAGCTCCCCATCTGAAAAATGGGCCACCTCCCAGAGGATGCCGGGAATTTGAAATGCACACAGAAGTCGCACCGAACATTGGTCTTTTCTCTTTCCCTCTATCCCCCAACTCAGGGTGCGGGCGGGGCGAGGAGGGGCGGTGGCGAGTTGGGGAGGGCAGCCCTGTCTCCGCTTTGGGGTCCTCGGGGACTGGGGATCTGCCTCCGGAGCGCCCTTCGCCCTGGGCGGAGGACCGCACCCAGTCACGCTAGGGTTAAACCGCCTCGCGGCTGCGGCCCGGGCGTGGGAGGAGAAGTGCGCGGGTGAAGCCGGGTGAGGACTCTTGGGCAGGTGCTTGCTCCACCCGCCGTCCAGAGACCCCAGCCTCTGAGCGCAGCCTCCCTGGCGCCTTCTCAGAGCAATTACATAACGAGCCTCGGTGCGCGGTGAGAAGCCGCCTTTGTTATTGTGATCCGCCCAGGCAGTGGCTGCCCAGTATTAATAAAGCGATCGCTCGGCATGCCAGGCTGGGCTTGTTTACGTAGATTTGGGTTGGGGCGTTGGGAGGGAACCGTAAGCACAGACGACCCCTCCCCCAGGAGGGAGTTGGAATCCCTTCCCTGCCCCTGGCGTCCCCTACAATCCCTCATCTCAGAGCTCCACCCCCACCTACCTTGTTCCACTCCCTGGTTTCGAGAACGCAAACAAAAATATTCCGGAATCCAAAACTGTGGGTTCCAGGGCCATGGCTTCCATTTCCCTGATGGATGATATCTGGCAGAGGGAGACTCATTTGTCTTACCTGTAAAATGGGCTGAATAATACCAAAGAGTCCACCGTTTAAATGAGATAATCTAAGAATCTGCTTTGCAAACTCAAAGCGATGAGTCTCAAACTTTAGCTTGTACCAGAATCACTTGTAGGGCTTGTTAGAATGCAGCCTCTGTGACTCTCATGCAGGGTTTCTGGTTCTGTTACCTGAGATGGGACTGGGAATTCGCATTTCTAACATGTCCCCTGCCCCCAAGGACGCTTGGAGACCCACACTACTCTAATTTATAAACTCGAATCTGTTTGGCAGATGTTCCCAGGAGCCGGCAGGTGACTTCCTGCCCCCAGACTTGCATAAATGTGTGGGGTTAGGAGGGGCCCCGCCTTCCAGGAGGATTAGAAATCACTGTCCCGGTCAGCAGCACAGCCAGAGCTATCTCTCTGCCAGGGTTCCAGTCATGACGTCACTGCTTTCTAGGGTGTGACCTTGGGCAAGTTATGTAACTCAGTGGGCCTCAGTTTCCCTATGTATAAAATGGGGCAAATAATGATACCAACTTCCTGAGATTTGTTAGGATTAAATACACATAACGCTCCTAGTAGCCACAGCCCTAGCTGGCAGCCCAGGGTCCAAGACAACGATCCTGCAGCCCAGAGTGGCTGCTGTGGGCTCTCGCTGTGAAGGGGTCTTGGGGTCACGCAAGCTGAGGGTCCAAAATCTGCTACACTCCTTCTCCCCACAGCAATTCTTTTCTTGGCTAGGGCTTTGCGCTTCCAGAGAATCTGGACCCAGCCCGAAGCTCTTACGTGGCTTGCAGAGGTGTCAGCTGTGCCCCAAGGGGCAGTCCACATTCCATCCACTCTGAGCTTCGGAAGCTGCCTCTTCAGCACCAGCACAGAGCAACAGGTGTCCTAGGCCTAGAACACAGGGTCCCCAGACCTCTCCCCCACTCTCCCAGCTGGCGGAGGGCGGCTCTCCTGCAGACAGTCACATGGGCCCCTCCACCCCCCCCCCTTGCCTTTGCCCGTTTTTATTCACTCGTTGAGTCAATGAACATTTAGCGAGCCCGTCCCGTGAGCCAGGCCGTGAGCTCAGGGCTTACACATGCAGTCTCACCCAATCCCCCAAGGACCCTGTGCATCCTCATGATTTTCTTTTTCCCACTTGACAGATGAACAAACCAAGGCTCAGAGAGGCTGAGTAACTTGCCTAAGATCATAGAGCTAGTTGGCAGAGGCCTAGGGCCTTGAACCTAAATCCAGGATGATCTAACTCCCAAATCCTACTCTTATCTGCCCCCTTGAGCCTCCCATGACAGGAAGCAGGGCTGGCCACCGTCTTCTGTTCCTTCCCTGAGCTGTCACAGTCTTCCTTTGGGGAGGCTGAGCCTCATTGCTCCCACCCCCATCCTGATCAGTGCTGGCTCCCACAGGTAAGCAAATGCTTGACATTTCATCGTCCTGGAGCAACAACGGTGTGGAAGGGATGACTCACAGGAGGGAGGGCGGCCTGGGGGAGGCAGGGAGGCAGGGAGGAGACCTGCTCAGGCTCCTGAGCTGGAGGAGGGGCAGGCTGTGTTGGGGAGGCCCTCCTGGGGAATCCTGAGCGCCCAGCTGCTTCTCCAGTCCCCAAGGCTGTGCTCAGTCTGGGACCCCCAGGGGTGGAGAGGAGAGCCCCAGGGGTCTGCTCACCAGGCAGGTTCACAGAGAAGGAAGCTCTGGCGGCCGTGAGGGGAACCAGGAGTGGGACAGGAAGGCGTTAGGAGAGGCGTTAGGCAGCTCCTCGGCCTCACTCCCTGTGTCCTGCAACGTGGCCCTTCTGCTGGGCCACGATGGCGCTTCTTGTGGCAGCCTCAACTAACCCTGGCCTGACAACTCTCTCCCGGAGCAACTCTTTACAGTTTACAAACAGCAGCATTCCCAAGGCCCTCTCCCTCCCCTCCTCCTTCTGATCTGCCTAATAATAACCTCAGCAACAAGAACTTACAATGTGCCTGCTCCATGCTAAGGGCTTAACATGCATCCTCTCTGTTGAACTTCCAGTAGCCCCTATGAGGTGGGCCCTATCATCATCTCCATTTTACAGATGAGGAAACTGAGGCTTAGAGAAGTGAAATCACTGATCTGTGGTCCTATAACCAGGATTTGAACCCAGGTCTGTCAGCTTCAAAATCCCTGGGCTCAGCCACAACAGGCCTCTGACCACATCATCTTCCTCTACATGCCTCCCCCCTATCCCCAGAGAGGGGGGTCACTGCTGAGACCTCTATCCCCAGGCCTAGCCCCAAAGACTAGGCCCGACTCCACTCCCCCAGCCTTCTCCTCCATTGCCGGGCGCTAACACGAGTCTCGCTGTAAGCATCTTTGAAATCCAATTACTTCCTCATTCTTCCTCAGGGATTCACAATCCACACGTGGTTTCTGGCCACAGACACTGGACGTCCCTGTGCCCACCCCACCTTCACACGCCCACCTGCGTGGGCACAAACACAGACACACAGGCACTCTATACGCACTCACTCACTCACACCCGGGCACAAAGGAGGTGCACCACCCGTGCTGAGGGTGGCCAGGGCAGATGGAGCCCCAGCTGCTCTTGGGCTCCTGTGGGAGTCTGGAGGGAGTGACACTCCCCTGGCATCTCTGGCTTTGCCCCCCCCACACCTACCATCCTGGGGCCTTGAGAGCAACACTTCACCACGGTAAGAATAATGATAATAATAGAAATCAGCATTTCCAGTTTGCAAACCTTTTTCATCAAATCACCTCACTTGACTCTCACAAGCTCTGAGAGGCAGGTATTTTTGTATCTCCATTTCTCACACACAGCAGAGGGTCACGTAACTGGTTAGGAGCAGAGCCAGGGTCCTAACCGCCTCCTCTCATCCTCACCGCGTTATTACCTGTGCCACGCACCTGTTCTTGCTGGGCATCGGGGTGCACTTAATGAACGTCAGTTTTAATCTTCCCGACAGCTCGACAAGGTGAGTTTCTTTATGCCCAATATAAAGACGAGGTAACTCAAAGATGCTGAGGGCAGAATGGCAGCCCGAGGAGTGTTTTCTGAACTGGACACATGTTTCTTTGGAAAAGGGTATAGAAGGAAGGGAATAAGAATCTCCAATGGGTGCTTCAGGGCCCCGCAACATTTTGCCTGTTAGTCTGAGCTGTTTCTGCTGCTGCTGTTGGCTGCCATATGTGCGTCCCTCTCCCAGGGGCTAGGAGCCCTCCAGGGACAGGGACAGTGTCCTGTTCATCCCTGGGGCCTCAGCACCAACACCTTGCCTGGCACACAGGAAGGGCCCAGTCAGGATCACCTCCCTCCCAAAGGATGGTGGGGCGGCCCTGGCCCAGCCAGTGCTCCCAGCCTCCACAGCGTCCCGCTGATAAGCTTGGGAAACTGAGAGAATGCAGAATCAGCACAGCCAGAGCTCAAAGGTTACCCACACCAAGTACCACCTAAGGTGGGAATCCCTCCTTTGATGTCTTCATCAACTCTTCCCTGGCTTCTGCTTGCATGCTGCTGGGGACAGGGCCCTCATTACTCCTAAGGCAGCCTCTTGGAGATCTTGGAGTGACTGTTACGAAGGCCTTCCTACTGATGTAAGGTCGGGCTCTCTGGCGTCACCCACACAGACTGACCCTGCTTCTACTCTTTAGGGTCACACCAAATGGAGCACTGGGAGGTATCTCCAAGTCAGGGAGGACACTGTACACTAGCGAGGCTGGGGCCCTGCCTTCGGCGACCCAGAGCCCCGCATGCTGCAGAGGCAGAAGAGGCTCCAACAGATGAATTCGTCGGCCCCGCGTGACCCAGCTCTGCTAAAACTGAGAGTCTGAGTTGTTGCACAGACTACTATAGAGCGCCCAGGTCAGGTGGCTCTTGGGTTTGTGCTTCATTGAACACACCTAAACACAATCCTGATCTGGAGCCACGTACTTTGATTCATTCATTCATTGATTCATTATTGGCTTTCACTGATCAGGTGTTTGTCTGAGAGCAGGGCTGGTGGCACTGCGGGATCAGAGTTTGGTTACCTTGGTAATCAGGACAGCTACCAGTCGCTGAGGGCTCACTATGAGCTAGGCACTGTTCTGTTTACTTCCTTGCAAAGGGCACAGATCTCCTGCCCGGTCCCAGCTCTGGTGAGGGCAGTGGGAATCTGCTGGCATCCTCAGAGCTCAGTAAGTGCACAGGTGCCTGCCACTATTAACTCTAAATCTCTACAGCCTTTTGTCACTCTAAGTGATTAACTTGCCCAAGGCCACACAGTCACTAAAAGGCGGAGCCACAATTTGAATCCAGACAAAGCAGTTCCAGAGCCTGCTTAACCCTTAAGGAACTGGTGCAGAAAGAAGTCAGACCTGGAGTCAGAATGCCCACCTAGCTAGATGCCTGGGGCAGGCACTCACCTCTCTCTGTCCTATTTACTTGTGAAACAGAGCGTGTCATCGCATCGGCCTTGCCTTCCTCTCCCCTCAGTCCCGCACCTCACTTCCAAGCCGGCAGTGACTATCCGACCAGATGAAGAGACTCAGACATTCTCTAAGGAGAGCACAGGGTGCTGAGACTTGGGGTGGGAGAACACGTTATCTCCCCACCATAAGTGTGTGTGTGTGTGTGTGTGTGTGTGTGTGTGTGTGTGTAGGAGCCCAGTACTTTTAGGCTGACAGGCCACTGCACAACCTCCAGAACCCCCAAACCCCATCTTTACCCTCTGTCCCCACAGGATGTGTAGAGATAAAAGGTCTGACAATTGTGCCCCCACAAGCATCCATCCTAGAGCCCCAGATAAGATCCTCCTCCCCCGACAGTGCAATTTACAGCAGCACGGCTGAAGCTGCATTGTAGGGTGGAGTATGTTGGTGGGGTCATGTTATTTGGCCAAGTCACACCAAGCCGCCGCCCTAGGTTGGAGGCCTGAGGCTAAATGAAATCAAACATTAATGACCACCGTCTGTGAAATGGGACTAATTATAGCGACCTCATGGGTTGTGAAAATCAAATGAGTTGATACTTACACCAAGCAGGCGCTCAGCAAACGGTAACCATTGTCGTGACTGTGTCATTACACACTTGGGTATCACTAAGAGCCAAAACAGTCCCTTCCATTTTAGACACTGGGCCGGGCTCCGGGAGACACCGCGAGGATATGTAAGACTGTGGTTTGCCAACCTATGGGGATGTGGATAGTCCCAGGAAACAGGGCACCGTCTTCAGAACTTGCCAAAAAATTCTTCCTGGGCGGCGCGGGCCGCGCCAGGGTGTCCCCGCGCCCTGGTTCCAATCCCAGGCGCCATCTCCCAGGGCGTGAGCGCGCCCCCCGCAGGCGGCCTCCAGGAAAGCCTCGGCCGGGGAGCCGGGGAGCCCGGCCTCCCCCACCCCCATCCCGCCCGCCCCGGCGGCCACCCTCGGGGGCGAGGCAGCCCGGCGCGTGGGAGGGGACGGCGCGCCATTGGCTTGCGCGCGGATCCGAGAGGAGGGACCAGCGCGGGCCGCTAGACTCGGGTAAGCCCCGGCCGCGCAGGGCGCCGCGCTCAGTCCAGCCGGCCCTTTCCTGCCCTGCCCTGCCCTGCCCGGCGCGGGCGGCGCGATGTGAGCGCCCGAGGCTGGAGCGTCCGCCGGGCCCGCGCTAGCCACGTAAGTTCTGCTCCCCGCCGCCGCCTCCCGGCCTCGCACTTTCCCCTCCCGCCGCCGGCCGCCGCCTGCGCAGCGCAACCCGGCCGGCTCCCGCGGGCGCCGGGACCGCAGGGGGCGGCGAGGACCCCGTGCGCGCTAGCCAGGCGCCCCAGGACGGCTGGCACCCGCGGGTTCGGCCGGGACCCCTGGGCTCCCCTTCCCGGCTCTCCCGGGCGCCGTCCCGCAGCCCCTTCCGTTTTTCCCCTTCGCGGGGTCCCCTCGCTGCCCGTCCCTCTGACTCGGTTTCCCTCTCTCCCCGGCTTCCTCCCCCCACCGTCGCCTTTCTCTTGGACCCTTTATCTCGTGCTCGGCCCCCGCCTCTCCGGCTCTCGCTCTCTGCTTCGGAGCAGGAGAGAAACAGCGAAAAGCAGTTTCCGTCTCCCTGGGGTCTGACTCTGTCCCCCGCGCTCGGTTCTCTGTCCCCTCCCCCCTCCCGCCATTGTTCCCCGGCCGGAGGAGTGCGCGGTACAAACTTGCGAGTTCCCCCTACGCAGGGCTGCGGACGGAGGTGGTGGCGGAGTTCCCGCCGCCCACAGGTCTGGCCCGACCTTCTGGTTCGGGGATCGTAGGGGCGGGGGCTGGGCCGGAGGACCCGGGGCGCCGAACAGCCGGCAGCTCCCCGCCTGGGGACCTCCGCGCTCAGGCCCGGCTCTCAGAAAGTGGGTGAGTGTGTGGAGCCGGGAGATACGGCACGGATTGGAGGCGCAGGGGCAAGGCTGGGAGAGACCCCAGTCCCCAAGCCGGCCGGAGAGGAGCGGGCGGAAACCGAGGCGAGGCCGCGCCCAAGCCCCCGTTAGTCGGGTGGGCAGGGGAAGCACAGGTGGAGAGAGACGCCCCCTACTCTCCCGAAGTCGTGCTAGCTGCAGGAAGGGGGCAGTGTGCGGCCACTGGCCGGGCGCCGAGTGGGCTGGGCCCCTGCCGTGGGCACAATGCTCGCACCTACCCCTGGGGGTCTGTAGAGGAAGCGCCAGGACTGCCGCGCCCACCCCCGGCTGGCCTTGGGTCCCCTCGCCCTCTCCCTCGCCCCCACCCATCACAGGTTCCCGCCATCTCCGCCATCTCCTGCAGCACAAAGGGGAGCGGGTTTCTCCAGCGAGCGATGGAAGCTGGGCAGGAGCAGGGCGGAGACCGAGAACCCCAAGGCCCCTCCAAGGCGCCGCGCAGGTAGCCAAGTCCCCGCCTCACCACCCCACTGCCCCGCACTTCCTGCTTGGTTTCTTTTAGACAAACTTCTTGCTGGGGCCGGCCTGCGGGGAGAAGTCCCGGCGCTGCCCACCCAACCTGTGTGGCCCCTTGGACCTCCACTCCTAGGGGCCTGTGAAGAGGGGGCCACGACCTGTAGCCTATAGATCCCAGGGACAAGGCGGGGGGCGTTTTGTCGCAGAACCAGGAGGGGGCACTGTTTATCCCTTAGCCGCAGCCCCAGACCTCAAGAAAGAAAGGAAAGGTTTTTCTTATCGGCATGTTAGGAAATAAGACTGGGTATTCTCCAGGCCTCTGTTGTCTCATCTGTGAGATGGGTCGTCTTGTTCTTGAGGTCCTCTCTGGCCCGGACATCCTGGGAGCCAGCTGCCTTGGCTTTTCTTCCTCCACGTGCTGTCAGCCGGTTCCAAATCTGAGGCGGAGGGCTGAGGCCAAGGCCCCTTCACCCCTGTCCAGCTGTCACCACCTGCTGGTTCCACATCTCTGACCTGTCGTCTGCAGAGCCCTGTCCCCAGGGCCCCTGCGGCTTCTCCATCCTGTACTCAGCCCCTCCAAGTCCTTACGATAGCCCCGCCTCTGCCGGAGAAAGGGCCTGCCCCTCCCGGGGTGTGGAATTAACAGTAGCGCCCCAAACTCACACAGTCTCCGGCTTTTCTTTACTTTTATTATTGGACAAAGTGTTTGTGAGCACTACACCAAAAATGATTCGTTGGACAAAGTGCCAGGCACATACTCAGGCACAGGACAAAACAAAGATTCTTGCCCCGATGGAGCTGACACTTAAAGGGAGGGGGAAGGCAAATAGCTAATTAAATAAATAAGCCAATGACACAGTGTACTGGGAGGTGAGGGGAGGAGTCAGGTGTTGGGCGTGTTGAGGTTGGGGAGTGGGGTTGCCATTTTAAATAGGGTGGTCAGGGAGGCCTCCCGGAGGAGGTGACTTTTGAGCTAAATCTGTGAGGGAGGTGTGGGAGTGAGCTGTGCAGATAGCCCTGGGAAGCAAAGATCCTGCACACAGCTCCCTGAGGCCGGAATGTGCCTGCTGTGCGGCTGGGGTGGAGTGGGGTGGGGAGTAGAGATAGGCGGCTAGGCTGGCTGAGAAGCGATGAAGCCCCCTCATTTCACAGATGAGGGAAGTGAGGCTCAGAGACCATATATGTTCTCCCCGGACGCACAGCCCAGGAGTGGCAGCTGCAGGGCAGGGTGCCTGACGTTGTGATTCCTGACCCACGATACCTCCCCTGCGCCCTGCGTCTCAGCTGCTCATTCAGCAACACTGGCTGGGCCCTCCCAGGGCTGGCCTGGCCCAGTGCTAGGGACATGGAGGAGGGCCGCCGGGGCTCGGTGCCCCTCGGGACTCCAAATGTCTGGAAGCCTTCTGCGGCACCTCCCAGGTTCTCCCTGCCCACCTGTTGTCAGTGCAGCCAGAGCAGCATCTTCCTCCAGACTCAAAGCGACCCTTGTGCTCTCTCCTCCCACTTGCTTCCTATGGCCACCTGCCTTCTAAACACCCCACTCTGTGTCGGCACATAATGCCTGGAAGGGGACCTGTTCTGAAGCCGGCTTGGTCGTGGGGGAAATTGAGGCAAAAGAGTTGAGTCTCATAGTCTAAAAATAACAGCGGCATTATTACTGAACATTAACTATAAAACAGGTACTGTTCTAGGTAGGTTTTTTGTGCATTTTCTCGTAGGTGAGGGGTTGGTATCATTATTATACCCATTTAACGGATGAAGAAACTGAGGCCCAGAGAGGTGAAGGCACCGCCCAAGGCCATACACCTAGTAAGTGGTAGAGCCAGGATGAAGCAGGTCCTTTAAGCACTAAGCCAGAGCCCCAGACACTGGGGGAGACAGTCAGTCCTGAACTGTGGCCGTGGCCCATTCCTGTCTGGGTAAAGTACCGGGACTCTTCCGCCTGCCTCCTTCAACTCACCTGGAAGACAAATTACCACTTGCTCCTGAAAAAACTGGCTCAAAATAGTGGAGCATCCCTTCAAGGAAATTCCCCCCTTTCTTCATCCACCCGTCCACCCCCCTCCTCTCCTCCCTTCAAGTTCCTGAGCAACCACGGTCGGGGGGGGGGCGGGTAGTGGAGGGGGCAGTGGGGGCGGCTGCTGCATGCTCACCAGAGCCCTGGCCCCGTGGGATCAGAAAGCCAGGCTGTCCCAGTGACGGCACTAGCTGCCCTCAAGGGCCCTGACACGGTCACTGGGCCAAGGGGCAGGCTGGCCCACTCTGGGTAGAAAAGGTCAGGAATCCACCACGTGCTCTGCCCTTTGCGAGTGACTGTCGGGACAGGAAGAACCTTCCCAGTGACTTCTGAGTGGTGACCGATAGCCCTCCGAGCGCTGGACCCCGCGCCCCACCACAGCAGCCGCTCCAGACCTCTGGGTGAACCCCCCCCCGGGGATGTCCCCTCCGCGTGGCCTGCTCAGCCCTGCCCTCTCCAGCACAGCAGGGAATGTTTATTTTTGTCTCCGAAGCTTTGGAGATGTTTGTGGTGAAAGTTTGGGCTTTCCTCTGCCTCTCTGGCAATTGGGCAGCCTTCAAAAGGAAGAGTAGGAGGGTGGAAGGAATCTGTGTTGGCCCGGGCACGGACGGGGGTGGGAGCTGGGGGGCGGGCAGCTCGAGCTAGGGCCTGGCGTGTAGCTGGAGTGTGGCTGGCGAGGGCAGGGCCGGGAGGGGCCCTAGAGACCACACTCCCATTTTTTTAGATAAGGAAACTGAGTCCCAAAGGTAGACCCTGGCTTACCAGTGATGGCAGAATCTGCGGGTGACCTCAGCTGCCCTGTCTCTGAGCCCAGTGACCCGGGACACACCTGCCAGCCTTCTAGCTTCAGGGCAAACCCTCCGCTCCCAGCTCCCGGGTTCATGGTCCTGGAGGTTCTTGGAAACGGGGCGTGGCATCGTTTTCTGAGCTCAGAGCTTCGTCATGGGGACGGGGTTTGCTGGCCCAGCCGGGGTCACACCGTGCTCCCCCTTCCCTGCCAGTCCTACTTTTTGTCACCCCCACTTTCTGCAGCAGCCGTGCCAGTGAGCCAGTGGTGATGCAGAGATGAGGGACGTGGATGGTGCAGCTCTGCCCTCCCCTGGCGCAGACTTGAGAGACAAGTCTGACTAAGGCAGGCCGGGCTTTGGAACAATCACGCTCTCGAGGGACCGGCTGTCAGCAAGCCAGCTGGAGCAGCGGAGGCCCTGCCGCACGGCAGCCTCGCCTCCCTTCGTGGGGCGCCCTGAGAGCCCCCTGACCAAGCCTACACCCCGGAGGCTGCTGCGATGGCGTCCATAGTGTGGCGGTGTTGAAGCAGCCTCCTTTGTATCCTGTGACTTCTGGATTAGCTGTCACCCTCCCGACAGCCTGTGGGTCAGGCACCAGCGCCCCCTTGACGGTGGAAGGCGTGAGGCTCCTTCCTGGAGAGGTTCATCTGCCTGAAGGCACCGGGCTGGTAGCGCAGAACCAAGATTTGAACCCCGGTCCCTTTGTTCACAACTCTTGAGAAGTGGGCTTCGCTGCTCACATCTCAGGGCTATAGTGGGTTCATCCTGCCCGAGGGGCTGACGAGTGGCCCTGGAGGGGACCACACCTGGGGAGAATGATGCAGGCTCTCTACCTGGCCTGGTTCAGCCTGGGGAGAGGGGCTTTGCTTGTTCCTGTCATGGCCTCTCTGTGGCTGCCAGCGGGAGCTACAGGGCAGTGTTCTTCCTGCCCTTCTCCCTGGCCAGGGCCCTGAGGCTCCAGTGCCCACTGCCCCCTCCTGGTGCTGCCCAGTCTCAAACCCCATTTCCAGCTATTTTGCACCAAGGTGATAACAGAACAGTGGGGCTCCCTGCAGCCCTTCCCAAGTCCTGCTGGAGTCGCAGGGCCTTAACCGGAGGGAGCCTGGGCCCCAGGGAGGAGTTCAGGTGCTGGCCACCTGCCAGGGACCTTCAAGGGGAGATGCTGCAGGGAAGAAGGTTAGAGCTCAGTTCCTCTGGGGTGCCAAGCTCGCCAAATCCCCCCACCCCACATACCCCTGCGTGAACACAGCAGCTCCTCTCAGGGTTTCCCATTAAGGCACAGTGAACTTGGTTTGAATTCCAGCTCTGCCATGTACCTCGCAGGGTACTTGAATAAATCACCTGGGCCTTAATTTCCTCGTCTGTAAAATGGGGCAATACTATGGCCATTCTCTTAGGTCGTGGTGGGGATTATAGGGCATTGCTGGTCTGGAGGTACTTGGCCCCCACAATGAGCCCTGGGGCAGCTGTCCTCCTTACCGAATGGGGAGGGACAGGCGTGCTGCCCCTGCAGAGGGTCTTGTTTGGAAAGGAAGTGGTTCCTTGGCCGAGCTGTCCGGCAGCAGTGACTCCCCCTTGAATCACGACGAGGCTCGGCAGCTGGTGGCAGCTGGTGGATGTTCGGGGCCCCTTCCTCTCCCGCTTCGTCCGGCCAGTCAGGTTTTCTAGCCAGCCCTCATGGGCATGGTCTCTGTGTTGGGGACAGTGCTGCAGTCCATCTGTCTCTATGGAAACCAGGCTTCCTGGGAAGGATACAGGGGGCTGGGGGAAGTCCTCCAGGATCTGCGAGGGGAGGATGGCACAGCCCCGTCTGATCTGCTGTCCATTCATGTTACGATTGCTGTCTTTTGTGGAGCACACGCCAGGTGCTGGGCCCCTCAGCTGCGTTTTCTCATTATGGTCATCACGGACCCGTGTGCTGAGTAGAAGTAGTAGTCTGGTTGCACAGACGGGGCATGGAGGCTCAGAGAGGTTAAGTAACTTTCCTGAGTCACAGAGCCGTTAAGAGGAGTTAGGATTTGAGCCCAAGTTTTCCCAGTCATTAAGGATGTGCCCACCCCACCCCCCAACGTGTCGTCCTCCCCTGACTCTTGCACCCCCATAAGCCTCTCTGGTTCAGCCTGGGGATGGGGGGCTTTGCTTGTTCCTGTCATAGCGTCTCTGTTGCTGCCACTGGGAGCTAAGGGGACCTCAGGTTCCACAGCAGAGGAGGAGGTGGGAGTCAGACCTTGGCCTGCAGAGGGCCTCTCGACCCCTCCTCCCAATTCATTCACTCCCAGATACTTGCTGAGCTCCTCTTGTGCTGTGCCCGCTGCTGTCCCAGGCACAGAGAACAAAACCAACAGAAGTCCCTGCCCTGTGGCACTCCCTACTGGTGATGCCACAGCTTTCTGAGGTGGCGGAGATAAGGTCAGGGGCCTGGTGTTCCCATCCAGTTCTCTAACTCTCCCACTCCCAGGTAGCCCTACGCCAGGCCCTCTGCCCAGAGCCTTTGCACCCGCTCTCCTAGAGTGTTCGGTACCCCATGAGCAAGGCACCGTTGTGCGATTCCCACTGTATTGAGGGCGTGGAGGTGACACCGCTTGCCCAAGGCCACCAGACCAGTAGGGGTGACCAGACGCAAACCCGGCTCTGCTTAACTGCGAAGCCCCTTCCTGCACTGCACCCCCAGCTCCATGCGAGCTGCCCCCTCTGGCCTCAGCTTCTTGCTCTGTCAAGTGTGCGGTTGGAGGAGAGCCTCCCCTGGGGCCCGCCACGTCTGACCTGGTGTGAGGCTGGGCGTTCTGGGTGGCGTTAGCCCAACTGCCACTCGTCCCACTTGTGCCGACAAAGCACCTACTGTGCACCTCGGCCCAGGGGAGATACGCGGATGAGCACAACACCAGCCCTAACTTGAGGTTGTTCCGTCTTGGGGGACCACACTGCCACGAAATGCTCTTGAGACCTACGAGAGTCGGGAGGAGGGAGAGGGCCCCGCAAAGATGGCCTTGAGCAAGGGGCGTGGGGGCAGGGCAGTGTCAGGGAGGACCCTCCCTCTTGGGGAAAGGGTCAGCAGTGGGAACCACTGTTCAAAGGACAGGTGCCAGGGGTAGCTGGGAATCGGGTCGAAGAGGCTGGCCAGGAGCAGAAGGCAGAGGCTCAGGACCCCAGGGCCTGGCTCTGGAAACCACCCTCTCCCCTCTCCTTGAGGGGAGGTGAGCTGGCAGATCCTGCCCACCCCTCCCCCAGCCTCCAGCAGCCCGGCCCCTTGGGGGAGCCCTGCGGCCCTTCAGAAGGCAGCTGGGTGGGACAGGAAGCCTGGCAGTGCTGACTGGCAGGTTTTTCCACTGTGAGCAGCTGAGCGAAGGAGGGAAGCGGAAGGAGAGCCGGGTGCCTCCCTGGGTGGGCACCTTGCCAGCCGGCACCCACCTGTGCTCCCCTCTCTATCCACCAGTGCTTCTGCCAGGCAGGCATTCTCATGACCCCGTTTCACAGGGGGACACTGAGGCTGGGAGCGCCGTGGTGACTTGCCCAAAGCCACGCCGCTGGCAGGAGGGCGGAGCCTACGTTGAAGCCCAGGTCCACCCCCCCAAAGCCAGTGTTTGGCCAGGGTGCACGGGGTGGAGTGGGAAACGCCCTCTGTCCCCACTTAGGTTAAAATGGTGCCAGGCCTGAAATAAACACTTGGAGTGGTCTTGAAGGGCAGGAAGGGTCAAGGGGAGATCTTGGGGGTGGGTGTGGCCAGCCCGAGGGTAGGGCAGTTTAGGGGCTGGCGGGCGGATATGATCTCGCAGGGCCCAATCCTGGGGTGAAGCAGGGACAGACAGTGCTCAGAGCAGTTAGCTGCGCTGAAAGGTGGGTGCGGGGGATCCCCTTCCCCCTGGGAGGCCTTGGGGGCCCTTTGTGTGTGAGAGCTCCCTGCCGGGGCTGGGCTCTGAGGGTGGCCAGCGTGGGTCCCCCGCCCAGGTACCTGATGGCAGTGCTGGTGGATAAAGCTTGTGCCACCCCTGGGGGACACCACCCAGGACACTATAGCGCTCACTCTGGATCCAGCCCCAGCAGGCTGGCGCTGACACGCCCGCAGCCTTTGTAGTCCATGTGGTGGGCTCAGGCCTGCGGTGCAGAGGGGAGCAGGGTGTGTGTGTGTGTGTGTGTGTGTGTGTGTGTGTGTGTGTGTGTGTGTGGTGGTGGGCAGGGGCCAACTGGCAGAGGAAGGCAGTGCTTCTAATGCTTGGAACCTTCTGACCCCCTGAGGTGGGTCGGTGTCACACCCCAGGCCTGGTGGGCCTTGTGGCCTGGGACCGAGGTCTGGGGCTTTGCTTAATGGGGTGGCGAGATTGGGAAACGCTCTCGGTCCGGGCACCCGGTCCTCCCCTGCCCCATCCAGAGCCGCCTCCGCGTGGGAGGCCTGGGGAGCGTGGTGGTGCCCGCTGTCCGCGCCGGGTACTTTCCCATGGACTTCATGGAGATTCTACTCTCGCAGCATCTCAGAGATAGGGTGTTCCCCTACAGATGGGGAGACTGAGGCACGCGGAGATTAAGTGACTTGTCCACAGGCACGCAATCACGCTCGTAACCATTGTGCCTTCTGGCTTTAGCAGTTCGCTGGCTCTTTGTAAAGCACTTGCTGTCCATTGTTTTGTTTCTCCTTAGACCAGCTCTAGGGGAAGAGGAAGGGCGGTCGTTTTCATTTCAACACGAGAGCACTGCAGCTCAGGGAGGAGAAGTAACTCGCTCCAATCAGTGCCCCCTCCCCACCCGGCCTGTCGCTCCCCCCGGGCACCTGGCTCAAAGCCGACCTCACCAAATGCGGTTTCTCCATTCAGGTGTGCAGGTGCTGCCTTGAGTGCTGTCGCCACCTTCTCTCTGTTGCCCCACAATCCCCAGGAGGTGGGCATTATGGCTGCATCTCGCAGGGAAACAGAGCACGAGGCCACACGGCCGGGGAGGGGCGCGGCAGGACTGAGCGGGGCAGCACGTCGGGCTGCTCGAGGAGGGTTGAAAAGCCAGCAGGGCCTGGAAGGACAAATAGAGCCCGACATACCGAGTGCTGGCAGGGGGAGGACGTGGAGCAGCTGGAACGCTCATGCCCCGCTGGGGAGTGGGGACTGGGACAGCCGCTCCGAGGGACAGTTTGGCGCTTTGTCTGAAAGTTCAGCGGAGATGTGCCGTACAGCTCAGCAGTCTCACTGCTGGTATTTACCTTGGAGAGATGAAGACTTGTCCCACGAAAAGCTGTGCACGAATGTTTACAGCGGCTCTGTTCTTAAAGCTGGAAGCAGCTCACATGTCCTTCATTGAGCAAATGGATAAATAAACCGGTGCGTGTGTCCCCTGCAATATTGCTCTGCCGTGAACAGGAGCCGACATTGCCACGCCCAGCGCCCGGGTGAACCTCAGAGGCGCGTGCCGAATGAAGCCGGTTTTGAAAGGTTGCCTACTTGATCGTTCCGTGTATGTGACATAATTTGACAAAACGAAACCAAAACTGTAGTGACAGAGAACAGATCAGTGGCTGCCAGGAGTGAGGGGAGGGTGTCGCTGGGACAGCACGGGGAGTTTTTGGTTTGATGGAACTGCCTTGTGTCCTGGTTTGGAGCTGGCGGCTGCATGAATCTGTATGTGCTAAAATTCATGTAACTGTACAGCCAAAAAAAGTCAGTTTTGCTGTACGTATTAAAAAAATGAAAGCCCAGGGGGGAGGCTGGAAGAGGAAGGGTGAGGAAGGGCCAGGCGACAGTTAACGTGTCCTTTGCTGAGGGCCAGGCCGGCTCTGGGCTCGCTGGCTCTTGGGGCAGCCGGAGGGACGAGGCTAATTATAGCTTCCATCTGGATTCCCAAGAAGTGGTGGCAGGCAGCTGAGGTGCTGGGACAGCATCCTGGGCCCTCCGGGAGCCGTGTGATGACAGGCTAGACACCGGCCTCCCTGTCGGGGTGGGGCGGGCCGCCTTCCCTGCTGGCTCGCACACACCACGGCGGCCTTAACCAAGAGCCTCCACGTGCTGGGCACGGGACTGCCCTCACGGTCACCGCCCTTGGTTTCCCGTCACCCAGGGCCCGTGTGTGGGGAGCGGGGAAAGGATAGCCACCCCCTTTATAGATGAGGGACTAAGGCCCAGGGGAGTAGGAGGGCCCTTTGGTCTGGCCGTGACACCCGTTGGCCTCCATGTCGACTTCTGCTGTGATTGCCCAGCGCGAGCTGGTACGCCACCTCCTAGTCGATCCAGTCTAAGGCCATGTTATTCAGATGCCCCATGGTTCATTCTCTGTTCTGACGTTGATTTGTTTGGGTGCTTTATTTTGTTTGGAAACGCTGGCAAGCTTGAAAACAGGAGGTGCCCTGGGGACATTTCCACGTTCTTGGGGACATTCCCATCCTTGGCCTCTGCCAGCCCTGCCTGGGGCTGGGAGGATGAGATTTGCTGGGGCAACACAGCACTGAGATGACAGGGTCCCCTGGCGGGGGGACAGGTGGCTCCTGAGCCTTGTCTGTCCCTGGGGATGGCTTTCTGCCTTGCTGGAGCGTGGGTGCGAGTGGACGTGAGGGGGCGGAGGTGCTGCCGTTGTTCACCCCTGGTCCTCACTCCCATCTTCCGTCCACGCCCAGGGAGCTTGGTGCCCTTCTCTGCAGCGTGGGCATAAACAGCGCCCGTCTCGCAGGGTGGCTGTGACTAGAGGAGCCAGGGCCACCCCCGGAGCCTCGGAGCCTGCGCTTCCTTCTCAGTCCTTTCCCCGTCTACACCTCTGTCTCCTCTGCGTAGATTTCAGCTGACTGAAGACACGACGGGCGCTCAGCTCATCTCTGCGTCTCCGTCACCCAGCGCAGGGCCTGGCACACAGCAGGTGCTTATGACCTGGCCCGAGGCGCTGCTGGGGGTGGCTGGGGGCTGTGGGGGGTCACCAGCAGACCTGGGGTGGGGGTGTTGATAGGGGCAAGGCCTCGGCAGCGTCCCTGCCAACACCCCTGGCCTGCCTCCTCTGGCTCAGCTGGGTCCTGGGCCACCCCCTCCCCTTCCTTTGATCCTGTTTGAAGGAGGTGGGTAGGGAGATATGGGGCCTTGCTGGGCAGCACGATAGCCTGGGAGAAGTTCAGTGGGGGCCTGGACCCCAGAAGCGCCTGGCCCAGGCTTGGGCAGACCCTCCCCTCTTCGAAGCCTTGCCGGCCCCACTGACCCAGGACCCTTCCCCCACCCCCCAGGAAGCTCGGGTGGGGTCTCCATCCAGGCCTGAATGCCCTTTCCTGGTCACCAGTCCTCCAGGGCTGGTCAGCCTGGCGGGATGGGGTGTGTCATGTCCATTTATGCCAAATGGGGCTCCCAGAGTCGGAAGGGCCTGAGGAGCATCCCCACAGCCCATTCGACAGATGAGGAAACTGAGGCCAGCTGGGCTCCACCTGCTGCCCCAGGCTGATGGGAGGCCTGGGCAAGCCTGGAGGGGGTCTGGGCCCCCAGACTGTTGGGCCCCTTCCCCTGAGGTCTGGAGGCTGGGTGGGAAGGTGGCCTGAGGCCCCTGTCTCCCCTCAGCCCTCTGCAGAGGCCAGGCTCAAGGACAAGATGGCAGCCAAGCAGCCCCCACCCCTCATGAAGAAGCACAGCCAGACGGACCTCGTGAGCCGCCTGAAGACCCGGAAGATCCTGGGCGTGGGCGGGGAGGACGATGACGGGGAGGTGCACCGTTCCAAGGTGGGCCACCGGGCAGGGGCCTGCCTCTGAGCACCAACGTGGGGAGGCAGGTCTGACTCGCCATTTGAGAAGAGTAGCTGAGGCTCATACAGCTGCAGGAGTCCTAGGACTTAGATCATTTTTCTAGGAATCTAATGGAGATGTCAGGAGAATAACAACAATAACAAAAGCAGATCGTTAGAATTAATTGAGTGGCTGTTATGTGCCAGGTATTGCACCCTGCTGTATAAGCACTTTTTTTTTGGTGGGAGGGACAGAGTCTTGCTCTGTCCCCTGGGCTAGAGTGCAGTGGTGTCATAGCTCACAGCAACCTCAAACTCCTGGGCTCAAGCGATCCTCCTGCCTCAGCCTCCTGAGTAGCTGGGACTACAAGCATGCGCCACCATGCCCGGCTAATATTTCTATTTTTTGTAGAGATGGGGATCTTGTTCTTGCTCAGGCTGGTCTTGAACTCCTGGCCTCAAGTGATGCTCCCGCCTCAGCCTCCCAAGTGCTAAGATTACAGGCCTGAGCCACTGTGCCCAGCCTGTATATGCATTTTAAAATCTTCTTGCTAGCACTGGGAGCTGAAGAGACTGACAATTATTATCCTGTTTTATAGATGAGGAAACTGAGGCTCAGAGAGGTTAAGTGATTTGCCCGAGGTCACACCAGTAAATGGCAGAACCAGGATTCAGGCCCACATTGGGCAGACCCCTGAGCTTTCACTCTTAGCCACCGTATTTTTAGCTGCTTTTCATCCCTGGCGTCAAGGGGATGTGGGAGACAGAGCAGCCTCAGTGTGACCGTCCCAATCCCTGGGCATGCCAGGGGCTCTGGGAGGATGAGGGGCCGGGTGTGTTGAGAGCTGCTCTCACCCTGGTTGCCTGTGACCCCACTGTGTCCACAGATCAGCCAGGTCTTGGGCAATGAGACCAAATTCACTATTCGGGAGCCTTTGGGGCTCAGGTGAGCATTTATCTGAGTTTGTTTCAGGGGCAGGGTGGGGGGCTGCATACGACCCCTTCATTTCGGCTGTGCCCGTTTCTTCTTGCCCTTGACTCCATCTCATTTCATTATCTCCCCCAAAACCAGCCATCCCTGGGCACCTTGGCTGGAAAAGGGAGGGTCCCCTGGGGCCTGGGGTGGCAGTCGGGGGCCCGGCTGTGACCTTCCTCTGCACGCCTCCCCAGGGTCTGGCAGTTCGTTTCCGCTGTGCTCTTCTCCGGCATTGCTGTCATGGTGAGCCCCCACCCCAGCCCTGGCCCCCAGCCGCCTCTCCCTGCGTTGCCATCCTGTCTGGCCATCTGCCCAGCTCCTGACACATCCCCATCTGCGCCCTGCCCTGGGGCCTCCTGGAGTCCAAGGTCTAGGGCCCTGACTCTGCCTGAGCCTTCTGTGCTGGCATGGTGGGGTGGGGGCCCTCAGGTCCCCACACTGGATGCCCCAGGGACCAGCCCAGCGACCCCAGCCCTGCTCCGTGGTGGAGGGAAGGAGATGTGCCCGTGGGAAATGTCAACAGTCACCCCCTCCCGCCCTGGGCCTGACCGCTGAGTCCCCCTTCCCGCCACCCACAGGCACTCGCCTTCCCCGACCAGCTCTACGATGCCGTCTTCGATGGAGCCGAGGTGACCAGCAAGACCCCCATCCGTCTCTATGGTGGCGCCCTCCTCAGTGAGTACTGCTGGGGCGGACCCGGGGGAGGCCAAGAGCTACTGGGGTCCCAGGCGGGGACACGGGGAGCCGTCCTCTGCTGGGGCCCCTTCCTTCCCCGGCCCGGATGCTGCAGCCCCGCCCCTCCGCCCCGCCGCGGATGGGTGTCTCTGCTGGGTGTATGCTGCCATCTTGTGGCCATGGGTGGCATACACCCAGCAGCGGCTCGGGACTCATCTTTGCCACCGCCTGGGACAAGCAGGCGCTGATGCTCGCTGTGTGTTAGTGCACTGGCCTGGGCAGTGCGTGTGGAGGTGAATGAGGCCCAGGCCCAGCTCTCCAGGGCTCACAGCCTAGAGGAGAGGCAGAGTCAGTGCGGTGCCTGCGACACCCCTCCCATCTGTAGCGCCAGAGCATCCGAACAGCTGATCCTGTGATCTGAGATGCACACAGTGGCTGCTAGAAGCTGGATTACAGTTTTTAAAGCTCAGCATAGGTGTTATCCCTCCCTTCCTCCAAAACATTCTATGGCTCCCTGTTGCCAGCAGAGTAAAGTCTCAGCTCTTCTGGAGTAAGGGTGGCTGAAATAAAATATGTCCACACTTGGTAACACCTGGTGTTCAGAGCCAGCAGACACTGGCCATCCATGGGGCCTGCTAGAGGCTGAGTTGGTAGCTCTTCCACTAAGGAATATTGTCCGTCCCCTACTCCTAGGTGTTCCTTAGAGTGATTCCTTCATGGGCTCAGGTGTTCTGTCCTCAGGAGTCCATTAGGAAAGAAAATTCTATCACCTGAGCATGTAACCCGTTCACTCACAGACTCCATCTGCAGGATCCCAATGACAGAACCAGCAGCTCTGTCCTCCCACTTTACAGATGAAGAGACTGAGTCCAGTGGGAGAAATGACTTGCCCAGGGCTAAATGACTTAGCCTTGGAAATGACAGGAGCAGGCTGGAAGGGATGGGGCAGGGACAGACCCCTTTGATTTGAGGACTGTGAGTTGGGGTGGGGACATGGAATCCAGGGCCCTGGCTGTCTTGCAGCAGTGGCCAGAGAGAGGAGGGACAGGCCCTTGCCCCTGCCTCGAGGGAGTCAGGCTGTCCTGCCCCGCCCCCAGGCATCTCCCTGATCATGTGGAACGCGCTCTACACGGCCGAGAAGGTCATCATTCGGTGGACCCTGCTTACGGAAGCCTGCTACTTCGCGGTCCAGTTCTTGGGTGAGTCCTGAGGTGGGCGGCGAGGGAGGCTGAGCGAGGTGCAGGTGGGCAGCTTTGGCCCCCACCTGCCAGCTCCAGCCACTTGAGTTTGCAGGAAGTGATGACAACTTGTCCGGGGTGGGCAGAGGGGCAGGGACTCACCTGGCTGTGTACCCGTGTGCCTGCACACACCTGATACACATACCTGTATCTTCTAATTCCACGTGTGTATCCATAGCCTTGCACCCTCCCGCACCGCTGCTCACTGTGTACCCAGCACCTGTGTGGCAGCACAGGCTCAACTGTGCCCACATGCTGTGCCCTGGCTCCTGCCACATGGGGACATCAGGACAGAAACGTCTGTGGGCTCAGCAGGGGCGGGGGCGGGCACTGCCCTTCCCAGCTGGCAGGACCCCTGGGCTCAGCGTGGCATCCCGTGGTGGGGCGTGAGGGCACATCCCCTCCTCTGACCTCTGTCCCCTCCCTGGCCTTTCTCCCACAGTGGTCACTGCCACACTAGCCGAGACGGGCCTCATGTCCCTGGGGACCCTGCTGCTCCTGGCCAGCCGCCTCCTTTTTGTCATCATCAGCGTTTACTACTATTACCAGGTCGGCCGAAGACCCAAGAAAGTCTAGCCGCCTGCTGGGCCAGGGACCCTGCCCATGCCTGGAGCAGGGTGGCTCTGGGGCCTCTGTTTCCCTTTGGTCCTGGAAGGCCGGGGGACCCCTGCCCTGGCCCGGGCAGGCAGGGGTGGTGGCCTTCCTTTCCTCCTGGGCACTCGCCGGATGCTGTGTTCTCCTGGGCTTCCAGGTTTGAGATCCTGGTTTGGGGAGAGATGGGGGCCTCTGCACCCCCATTCTTCACTCTACACAGTGGCACCTCCTTTTCTTAGGTCTCTTGGCCTCCAGATCCCCTCGACAGACAGACTGAAGTCAAGTTCGCGTCATAGGGGTAGTGGGCTAAGTCAAGGGTCCAGCCTCTTCTGCCAGGAAGCCCTTCTTGCTTTCGAGAGAGGCTGTGGACCAACCCCCTCCTTCTCCCTGCACCCCCAGGCAACCTAGTGCCCAAGCAGCTGAACTTGGCTTCCCTCTGTGCCTGGGAAACCTGAGAACTTGGCCCTGTGCCCCAACCTCTCAACCTGGGCCCTCCCCATGTGTGCCCCCTGAAACACACACACACACACACACACACACACACACACACACACACACACACGTGTGCCCCTTCCCACAGCCCAGCAGAGGGTGGACAGGCAGGGGTGGGCTGTCTTTGAGATGGCACTGCCCTTTCAGCCTCTGTGCGGATGGGCCACGTGCAGCCAGAAGCCCTGTCCCCACCCCAGGCCTGGCCCGTGGTGAGCTGTCCTGGGCCTGCTCTGGGGCTCTGCTTCTAGGGCTGCCTCCAGCTGCTCTGGGTTCAGAGGCTGCCAGCGGCCACACGCACAGGCCCCACAGATGGGCACACAGACAGCTCCCGATGGAGCCATTGCAAGTGATGGCATTTGGAGATGGGGGGAAGGAAAGCTGTGGCCTGATGTCCACCTGGCTCACCCCTGCCCGCCCCACCCCCGCCCACCAGGGAGCTGCCCCCGAGGCCGAGGCCGAGGCCTGGCGGCACAGGCCTCAAGCGAGTAAACAGAAACATCTCTGCAGGCCCTGCCTCTCAGCTCACCCAGTGCCCCGGAGACGCCCTGCCCTGCCTCTCCCTGCAGGTCCCCCAGCTGTGCCGGGTGCCCCCCTCCCGCCGGCACGCCGGCGCACAGCAGGACTGGCGAGTCCCGGGGAAGCGGTGAGAGGGGGCGGCCACTGGCCCCAGACTTCCTTCCCCTTCATGAGACAGAGTTGGGGGAGGTGGGGTTGCCGCTGCCTGGTGGGCCTCTGCCTGGGCCAAGCTGTCCTGCAGCCACGTGTGCAGTGACGTGGCCCGTGCCCAGCAGAGCGGTGGCGCTACCTCGGTCACGCAGCTGAGGCCAGTGGCCGAGTGGAGTGGGAGGCTGGACTCTGGGGAAGGGCCCCTCTGTCCTGGCATCCGAGTCTGTGACTCTTAGAGGGCTGTCCCCTGCTGCCAAGACCCGGGCCAGCGGGAGCCCAGTGCTGCCTCCCAAAGGCCCCAGCCTGACTCTCCCCTCTGAGCCAGGCCTGCTGAGGCCCAGCTCAGCCCCTGGGGGTGACGGTTGGTTTGTGCTTCCCGTAACTGACAGGCATGGCAGGCGGGGGCCTGCGCCCACCAAACCTTCCACCCTCAGCTGCCGGATGGCGAGGGGGGCGTGGCCTGCCCCCCGGGGTGGGGCTCTCCAGGCAGCGGCACAGAGCAGAGCTCATGACATGGTGTGGCTTAGTTAAGACTTCATTGTGGGGAATCCCGGGGGTGGGGGTGGGGGTCCCCGAGGTCAGCTAAGACCTGCAGGACAGATGTGGCCTCGGGGACAGGGGACATCAAGGCAAGGAAGGGTTATGGTCGGGAGGGAGGCAGTGACAGGGGAGAGGGACCCTCCCCTGCAGCCGGGAAGGCCGGGCGTGGGCCCAGCTCTCCGCTCCATTTGGGGTGACCTGGGATGCCTCTTCTCCCAGTCCCCCGGCAGCCGGAACCCAGCACCCTCTTGTCAAGCTTCTGCCTCAGCCTCAGGCTACCCCCACCTCCAAATCAAGACCACCTTTCTTCACGGTCACTATTTATTCTTCGATCCTTTTTCTTTTTGTAAGAAACAGTCACAAAAACCAGTGCAAAACCATCAGTGTGGGCGTCCTGCTTTATATTACAAAAACTCCTCTCGATATATAATATAAAAAGGGGGCTCGCTGGAGATAAACATGATAAATTAGCTCTGCTATCTACTGCAAGGAACATGTACAGTTTCCAAAATAGACTTTCAACACAGGGCCCGCAGGGGAAGGGAGGAGGGGGTTTCTGGGGAGATGGGGTGTCGGGGCCTCGCTGGTTTGGGGAGTCCTGTCTGGGCCCCTTGGGCAAGGACAGAGAGAGGCCAGGGAGGGCCCAAGCAACAAGGCTGCGTGTCAACAGAGAGCCTGGGGAGGGGCTGAGCCCCTTACCCCCCACCCCTAAGATAGATTTCCTTTCTCCAAGATGCAGTAACTTCAGGAAAGTGGCTTTCAGAACAGGGTAGGGTGTGTGATCAACTGTGTAGTTTTCCTTGTTCCTTGCCCTGTTTGTGGGGTCAGAGGAGGTCTCAGTTATGGGCTGTTGTACCCTGGGGTGGGAAGAAGAGGCATCCTTGCCCACCCCTTCCCCCCCACCAGTGGCCAACTGTGGGTTGTATCTGGACGAAGCCAGCTGAACCCTGGCGCCTGCGGGTCTTGTGCAGGGAGGGAGGGTCCAGCTTGATTTGGGCTGAGCTTTATTTTCCTTGGCGCCTAGGAATGGCCTCAGGCAGCCTTGCCAACAGCTACCAGCCTGGGCGCATGCCATGGGAGCAGAGATGATCTGCTTTTCCTCTCCAGCCCTGGGGAGGCGAAGTGGCAGATGCAGGTTCCTGGGCACCTTTACAGAAAGCCCTCGGGGAGTGTTGGATCCACCTGGAACCCACCTGAGCCAGCTGTTTCTCCGTGATCCGCCCTTTCTCCTAGATCCTCCCTCTAGCTCCTCCACGGGCGGCAGAAGCCCCGGATGCCCCTGGACTGGAGCCACAGAGCTGTGCAATTTCTAGCCCTGCCCAGCCTGGGTTTGGGGTTTTAGTTAATCCCAGACCAGCCATTTGCTTCTGCCAGGAAGCTGGAGCTAATCAGGTGGGTGGTCCAGAGAGGGTCAGGCCCCAGGCCCTTAGGCCAGGCTGGGGTCCCAGCTGCAGGTCCCCTTGGATCCTGGTCTCTAGGGAGCTCCTGGCATCACGTATGGAGTCGCCAGGGCAGGCTGTCACAGTGACAGTTTGGGAAAACCAAATCAGAACCTGGGGGGAGGGCCAGGACTGGTGGGCACAGCAGGAGGAGGGGAAGGCGGGTCACACTGAATCTTTCCTGCAGGCACAGAGCTCCTGGCTGGATCTCGGGTGGCAGGCAGGGACCACGGGGCTCTGTCTCCGGATTTAGCTGGAAAGCACAAGGAGAGGCCAGGAACTGGTACAGGGTGCCAGAGGCTTGTGAGACAGGATGGGCTCTTTGTAGGACCTGAAGAGGGACCGTGGAGAGAGCAGAGAGCAGGCATCGTGCTACTCCTTCCGTCTCTGTGCCTGTGGCAGACATCACTAATCACACTGAGGGTGTCGGGCAGACATCACGAATCAGGACTGTGCTGCCCTCTCCCACTGACCCCAGACCAAACCTTGGATCCTCAGCACAGGCTCTGCAGGCAGTCCTGATGAATCAGGGTCGAGGCATCTTGCAATCCAGTTGCGGACACTGGTCTAGACAGGCATGTATGTTGTGAGCATCCCTGCCCAAGCCTAGAGGGAATACTCAGAAATGTATGGACAGTGGGAAGTGGCAGGACACCTTGTCACAGCAGAAATGGCAGAGATGCCTTGGGGACTTCATAGCCTAGAAAGAACAGGGCTCAGGGGAGTCAATGTGTAGCCCTGACACTCCGGGAAGGAGAGGGAGCAAGTGGGATGCCATGGACGGTATCACAGAAAAACAGAAAACCTCTTCTGTATATTCTGCTGAAGTCGGAGCAGTCCAAAGGCAGAAGGCTGCCTTGGGAGGTAGTGAGCTCTCCATCCCTGGAGGTGTGCAAGAAGGTGGAGAATCTTGGCAAGGGTCTGGAGAAGACAACCAAGCCTCAGTTCTGGGTGGGGAGAGGGAGACCCAGATGGCTATGGGGGCTTCTTCCACTCTGGGAGCCAGGGAGTTGGGGAAGAACAGGGAAGGGGGTGGCTTGTGGGGAGAGGTGGGCAGAGTGGACAACGGGATGTGATGTGTGTACGTGTGTTTTGTGGGGACTTGGAAGTGTGGGGAGGTTTAAGAGAGGGTGGGGGCACACAGTACAGAGTCTTAGCTGTATAGCTGGCCGCGTTCTCTCTCTGCGGGAACCAGGATACCAAGGCCAGGGGGGCGTGTGAGCAGCAGATGTGACAGAGCCCTGGATGAAATGCCAGCAGGCTGGCGACAACTCAGGTTCTTGTTCAGAACTGTCATGCGTGTGCTGTGTGACTGTGGACAGGTCTCTACTCCTCTCTGGGCCTTCAAGATTATTTGGTCCAACAGATGGGAAAGCAAGGGCTCTGCCAGCTGGGCTGTTCTTGGATCCAGTGTCTGCAGCCCACTCTTGGCCCTGGCCTGTGGTGGGGACAACTCCACCCTCCAGTGGGCCAGAGATTGCACTGTAGGTTCTCAGTCCTCAAGGTCGGGGTGGCTGAGTCTCCTTGGGTCTCCCTGGGCTTTGATGACTTCTCTGAGGTTTGCTTTTGCCTCCTTGTCTATTGTTGGCACCAGGTCCTGAAGCTGCGAGGAGAGTGGGCTCCGGCCTGGGGATACCGAGTCTGGCTGGGCCAGGGAGGGGGCCTGGGATTGGTGTTCCTTTGGTCTCTAGAGCAGACTGCATCCTGGCCCGGGCGCTGGGGTCCCTGTGGAGAGCCCATGGCACCTGCCCTGGAGTCCGGGCGAGGGTACATCAGTCCTTATTTTTGTCTTCATTATGTCTTGTTAAAAAAATAGCTCTATTCCCCTGGCCATCCACGATGGCCTCATCTCCTCCCTCGGGGCCAAGAGGACGGCGGGAAGGGCAGGGGAGCGCATTGGGTGCTGGGCGGTGGTGGGCGGGGCGAGGCGTCAGGCCACACCATCTACTGGATGCCCCGGAAGAGGCACATGGCGAAGATCATGGCAAAAAGCTGTAAAGAAAGCAGGAGTCGGCTTGTCAGGCTGGGCCCACGGCCCCCCAGGCTGCCCAGCCCACTCCGAGGAGAAGGGGCCATCTGCCTCTCAGCACCTTCCTCCCGTGGGGATTCCTGACGTGCCCCTGGGGCCAGGCCCCTCTCACCAGCCACCTCTCACCTGGCGTGAGAAGGGGAGCTTTGGAAACTGAGTCACGGCTCCAAGTCCAGCTCCCTGATTTGCCAGCGGTGAACTTGGGCAAAGCACTTCCCTTCTCTGGGCCTGAGTATATATCTGGAGCTCACCTACCGAGTGCCAGGCTGGTTCTAAGTGCTTTCCTGGGAACCTTTCCATGCACCAGGAAGCAAGGCACAGAGAGGTCACATAACCTGCGCGAGGTCACACAGCTACAAGCGGGAGTCAAGGTGTGAGTCCAGGCATTCTGACTCCACAGTCATAAGCCCTGCGCTCTCCCCGCGAGCTCACAGGAAGGTGGTGAGATTTAAGTGGGGGGCAATGATGCAGGACTGTATTTAACAGGCCACCCTCCCCAGAGTTACACGCTTAACCCCTGAACTGCTGTCTGAGGGCCCTGGGGAGGTGGGGCAGGCAGAGACCCTGCCTCGGGGACTCCCCTCTGACCAGATTAGCTGATGTCACCATGGCCAGAGCTCTTCTTGCAAGTAGCCCAAGGAACAGTCCCCAGACCACGGCTCACGGCCAAGTCTCCAGGAGGCTCAGTGGGCGGAGGAGGCTGGAGCCTGTGGCCACAGTAGAGGTCTCGGCCTCGAGCAGGATTCTGCCTCCCCTCCAGGCTGAGCCCGGCTTGGGGCTGGGCAGGGTGCGAGGGGGAGGATCAAGCACAGAGCCACTGCTTGCTGCGCGACAGCCACGTTGTCCCCATCCTCTGCACCGCCCATAGCCCTAGGGGCAGGGTGATTGGCGCCATTCTGCAGATGAGGAAACTGGCTGTGCGTCTGGGGAGAGGCAGAGCCGGGAGCTGGACTCTCAAGCCACACTCTCCCTGCATGGGACACAGTCCTGAGCTCTCCCAGGCTCCCGGTGCAGATTTGTCTGTTTCTTGTTCATTGTTGCCGCCCATGAGAGGGCTTGTTCACCTACGGCAGTGCTGGCACACAGCAGGGGCTCGGTATATGCTTGCTGAATAAATGAACAGATAAATAAATGACCCTCCCTGTCCCCATCCCTGATAGCCTCTGCAGAACTGCTCTCTCGGGGCTCTTGGGCACAGTGGGAAACGGAGGATCAGGCCGTCTGACTTCCTTTCCCTGCAGGTTGACGGCTGGCTGAGGCCCCAGAGAGCCCCGTCCTAGAGTTAGGGGTGGGCAAAGCTGCCCATCCAGCACCGAGGCAGTGGGTTCGAGATCCCAGGGAGGATGGCAGCTCCTCCCTTTGGCTGGAGCGCCACCTAGTGGTAGCTGCAAATGGTCTGCAGCGGCTCGCCTTTCTCCAGGTGACTCTAGGGCCCTTGGGCAAAGGGGGCTAAGCCCACCACTGGCAGGTTAACAAGGCCTCGCAGGCCCTGAACACCCCAAGGAGAAGAAGCCTGATCTAGAACCACAGGCTGCCGCTTGTCCCTCAAGGCAGCTGTGCTGATCCCTCTGCAAGAGTGCACCCTGGGAGCTGGGGTGGAGGTGGGGGCATGGATGGGGGAGTGGGAGGGAGGTGGGGAGTCTCTCAGGGCCTGCCCATCCCCACTGGCAGGAGACTGGCTCGATGCATCATCTCCAGAGTGCAGGGACAATGCTCAGGCAGCGGGCAGCCAGCTGGGCTTGTACCCTGCAGTGCCCACGGTGGGCGCCCGTTTGGTCCTGGGTAAGGAAATGGCGGGAGTGGGGCCTTCACTCACCTCGATGGCCAGCACCCCGATGGCGAGAGCCCCAGCCAGGTAGACGTAGGTTTCGAAGGTGTTGAGGATCACGGTGTAGCAGCCCTGGGAGGGAAGGACCAGAGGTGAAGCCACAGCCAGGAGGGACAGTCTGGGGTCGGGCCAGTGTCAGGACTGGGCTTTGTGGCACGTGGCCCCAGAGCTCGGGCAGCAGCAGCCTTACCCTATCGAACTGCTGTTGGGACAGGGAGGTGGGGAGCAGGTGGGAGGCAGGAGAACCATCGACACAGTGATTTGGCAGCAGCATCGCACTAAAGACCGCCCCTCCCCAGCCACCCAGCCCGCCAGCCCGGTCAGCCACAGACCCTTCCCACATAGCTACCACAGTGACTGGGATCCTGGGAAATTTCCCACAAATATCTGGACTTCCTGCTGCTCTTGAAAAATCAGATCCAGCAAGGCAAGCCATGCTTTCCACATCAGCACCGGTAGCAGCTGCTCCCCTCAGATGGGATAGGTCCGGGGTCCACAGTCCCCTCCTTCCCTGTTGTCCCCCCGCCAACCCCACCAACTCTTTCTCATTATCTGCCTGGCTGCTGAAGGGGTTTTCAAACTCTGCCCTAGAAAAATGGTTCATCCATCAAAACCCTGCTCACATCTCACTTCCTCCAGGCAGCCCTCCGGGACCAGCCCAGCCTATAAGGCCCCCACCAAAGGGACCTAATTCCCATGCTGTCACTGCTTTCTCCAGCAGTTGTGGAGATGTATAAACTGAGATAGAGATAAAGAAAGACACAGCCACAGATAGAGAGGGGTGGGGTGGGGGAACAGAGAGAGCAAGAGAGCGCACAGTGCACAGCCAGGAGCTGCCAGTCCATGACCTGGAGCACATGCACCTCTGTCATCTCTGTGTCCATGACACCACCCCCACCCCCGTGCTGACCACAGAGACTGATGCACGGTGGTTGCTCTGAATGAAATGTATATTCAAAGGGGGAGAATTTTCTTTCTTTTATAAGAACGTACATAGTCTCTGGGCCTGGCCAGAGAACCTGCAGGGAAAGAAGTCCCTGTGGCGGGGGATCCTGCCCAATCCTTGTTGGGTGACTGTTGCTGTTTCTGGGCTCTGTTGAGACCTGGGATTCTTGGGTGCTCACATGCTCCACCCACCTCTTGTCAATCACACAGAAGCCCGGCCTCTTTGGCTGGAAGCAGAAGGGAGGAGGCTGCACCTAGGCAGGTGGACGGCAGGGCCCGATCTGGAGTGGTGGCCAGGCGTGTCTTAGTGCCCGCCTGGTGGAGGCGGACCAGGAGCAGGGCAGGGAAGGCCCCCACAGGCCCTCCTGGGAGCCCCACAGAGCACACGGGATGTCTCCAAATATAAACAGACCCCACGGGCAAATTGATCTGGGTCCGCAGTGCTGCCGGGGCTGAGTGTGCGTCAGGATCATCTGGGAGGTGGTTGACGAGGCAGATGACAAGGCCTCACGGCCAAGACTCTGGATCAGTGGGTCTGGCGTGGATCCCAGGGACCAGCATTATGGGAGACGCCCCAGGTAATTCCTAGTGCCCGTGCTGTGGCCGGGCCTTGAGACACCCCAGGCCCAGAAATGACAACAAGGAAAAACATCTTAGCTGAACATTCAGACCTTATCTCAGCTGTGCCACCGGCAGCCCAGACAAGGGCTGGATGACTGGGTCAGAGCCCTAAGGGCAGCCCAGGGGGCCCTACCCCAGGCCAGCTGGTCCGGAAGCCAGTGTTGCTGGGGGTCCCCTCAGGACTGGCAGGGGAGCCCCAGCCACCCAGCCAGGCCCGGAGCCATCCTGGATCTGTCTGCAGACCAGAGCCGGGGCTGACCTCAAACCCTTTGTTTAGCAGTTTTTTAAAGCACCAGAATGCCAATACATAGAACAGTAACAGCAAAAGCCGATCTGCTCTGGAGGGAAGGAGAGGGAGGTGGGTTGTCTTGGGATCAGCCTTGGAAGGGGATGCTTCTGGTCTCCCGTAATCCCCTTAGCATGCCACCTGCCCGCCGGGCCAGCCTCTGACACGTAACATCACCCCCTGAACCCCAACACACACACTGGGTTTGTAAAGCTCTTCACGAGGCTGTCCAGATGCGAAGCAGCAATGACCCGGCGGGGAGAGGTATCCGGTCACTGTTACACACGGGGCCCTGGAGCCCAGCTGCCTGGGGTCCCAGCCCAGCCATGCCACTTGTTTGCCGTGTGACCTTGGGCCCCTTACTCGTCCTATGCCCCGGTTGCCCCATCTACGAAATGGGGCTACTTAGACTAACGACCTCATAGGACTGGGGTGAGGATGAGATGAGATGCCACAGATAAAGCACTGGAACACTGCTGGCAGGTGGCAAGCTCCCCACCCCTGTAGGATAGCGTCCCTGCCTCTGCGCCCCTCTCTAAGCAGATCCTGAGTGTAGAAAGTGTCTGAGCACAGAGTGGGGTGTGTGGGCTTGTCCCAAGTGCTGCAGTGTCACTGCAAGATAAGACAATGCGCGCACACACCCCGACAAGGGGACAGGAGAAGCATGAAATTCACTCTGACACGCCTCTGCTGGGGACACTGGCAAGATGCCAGGCACCCGGCCCAGCAGAGGGCTGGCATCCCAGAGCCCTGCGCGTGGCACCTAAGGCGCTGCCTGCCCAGCTCCTCGTCGTACTTTGGCACCAAAAGACCCTTCAGTTCCCTGGACTGAACCAAGCAGACGAGGTTGCCGAGGGGGCTTCCCAGGCGCTGAGACGCCCTCGGCGGGGGTTAGGCAGTGGACGGGCTGATGCCACCCACACTTGGTGCGTGTCCACCTGTCAAGGACTTTGCTGGGGCCTTGTGGGCTCTTTCTCACTGAATCCCCATTACAGCCCCTTGGGGAGGAAAAGGAGGGAGAGAGCAGGTGGGTAACTTGCTCAAGGTCACACAAAAGGAGGCAGGGGGTCAAGATTCACGCTGAGGAGGATTCCAAGCCTCTCCTGTTCCAAAGGGAAAGGGAGCCCGGCATCGGGAAGGCTGGTTTCTCCCTCACGTGGGCCAGGTCCGTGGTCCCCCCGAGCCCACGCTCGCACCTGCATTCCTGGGTTTCCCCCGGCCCCCACCCAGTGACACATAGGGAGGGGACCCTCTCTCCCCAGCCTGCCACCAGGCTGCGCTCCCCTAACCACGCGGGCTGTTGCCAGTGCCGTCCTCCCTCTCTGTGGGAAGCTCACGGCCCTGCCCCCTGCTCCCGTCCACAGCTACCCCCACCCCTGCACCTAATCTGACAAGGGGCAGCTGGGCCGGGTCGCCCCACAGTGACCGCCCACGTGCAACAACTCCCACGTGTATATCTCTAGCATGGGCCCCTCCGCTCCGAGCTCCACCCCGGATACTCATCCGCCCAAGGGGCCCCTCTGCTTGGCTATTCCAAAGGCACCTCACACTCAACATGCCCCAAACCAGATCCCAGATCTTCCCCCAAACCTGAAACTATAGGGTCATCCTTGGCACCTCCCCTCCTCCCTCCTCCAGAGCGGAGCCACCACCAAGGCTGGCAGGTGTTACTTCCTGAACGTTTCTCAGATCCATACACCACTCTCTGTCCCCACCGCCATGACCCTGGTCTAACCCTTCGTCCTCTCTCATTGGGACCAGTGTAGAAACGCCCTGTCCACGCAGGCCCACCACTAACCCCACAGAGCAGCCAGAGCGCCAGCGTGGCCAGCCACGCCCCGTGTCCCTGCACACACCATCCCCCACAGGCCCCAAGGTAGAGGCCCTTCCAGCATCCTCCCCAGTGGGCCTGTTGCAAAGTCAGAAATGCATCCCAGGCTTCAGGGAAGTGGGCTTTGGAGAGAAAACAAGCACAGACAGTCCCACGGCAGAGGCTTTTAAAAGGGAAGATGCTCAGGAGGGATGTGAGCATCTCAGAAAAGAAATCCCAGAAGTTGATCTTGACAGTCCTCATGAGGAACAGTCACTGTGAAGAACTAATGAGGCTGTGCAGGGACCTCTCTGACGAGCTGGTTTGGCAGCCATGCCCAGGAGATGGAAGGAGGCGTCCTGCCGAAGGATGGATCTAGAAATGGGAAGCGTGTCTGATGACACCCCAAAGGAGCAGGGCCCGTGTGAAGCCTCCCTGAAAATTTACAAGTAGCATTGGAAGGATGTAGGCTTTCCTACGGCAACAGGCTTTCCAAATGACGGCTCCTTCAACAAGCTAGAAATTCCTGTCGCTCACATTGACTCCTAAGCTGTGGGGACCCGCTCTGCTCCGTGGACGGAGCTGTCAGGGGCCCAGGCTCTGTCTCTCTGGATTCTCTGCCATCATAGGGGCCACTCTCCTCTGCAAGGTCCCACATGGCTTGTCACCATACCACGGCTGCATTACAGCCATGGGGAAAGGAGCGGTGGGCACAGCACTTTCTCTTAAGGATGGGACTCAAGTTGCCTGAAGCGCCTCTGCTCACCTCCCGTTGGCTACAACTAGGTTACAAGGCCTAGCTGCAAGGGAAGCTGGGAAGCTGGGAAGTTCAGCCTCTACCTGGCGAGGAAGGAGTGACTGGAGCTTGGGGACAGCCAGCGGTCTCTGCCATGGTACGGGGAATCTGAGGTCCAGAGAGGGTGTCTCAGTGAAGGCGACTTAGCAGGTACCAGCTCAGCCCTGCCTGACATTGAAACCTAAACCCCCACTCCGTATCCTGAGCTGCTCCCCATGGCAGGTCTCTGTGACCAAGCCCCTGGGGTAGCTCTCCCCGCCCCAAGCCACAGTGGCCTGATCCCAGGGACTTGGTTCTCTCTTTGTGTCTCTCCGCCCCAGTGCAGGAAGGCAGGACCGTGAGGGGCAGAGGGAACGTGGCCCTTGGGGCCTCATGAACCCTTTGATGTGCCACAGGCAGGTGCAGGGCTGGTGCCAGGTTGGTGGAGCAGAGCTGAGGCTGGAAAGGGCCCCATCAGGGCCCCAGGAGTTAGGCCTCTGCTCACTGCCACCTCCTCTGGGACTCTGAGAAGCCTGCCTTGTGACCCCCCACCCCAGGCCCATTCTAGCCACCATCTGGTTTTATTTTCTTCATAGCAATCATTACCACGTGAAATTATTACTTTTTATTTGCTGCTTGTTCATCATCTCCTTCCTCTAACTAGACTGTGAGCTCTGCAGGAGCAGGGGCCTTGTCTCCTGTCCCCTGCTGTGTGTCTTGCATCTGGAACTCTCCCCTGAGATCCTCGTTAAAGGCCTAATCAAGTGAGGGGCCTGGGGTGTGGGCTCAGGTCACCCTGGTCCACCTCTCTCCGCTTCCTGCCGAGCTGGAAGGGTGGGGGCTGGTCAGTGGGAGGGAGGCGGATCAAGCGCAGGAAGGGAAACCCTTCTTCCTAGGCTGAGGTGACATTCACGGGCTACGAGAGGGACAGAGAGTCTAGGAACTTCTCTGATCTTGGAGGGTCAGGTTGGGGAGAGCTTGCTCCCTTAGGGCCAGAGGGTGCCCCCACAAGGCAAATGTGAGCTTCCTCCAAAAGAGAGTGCGTGGCTAAGACGGCCCCACTGTGCAATTCTGCTTCTGTCCCTCTTCCCCAGACCTGCATTGTCAGAAGCTCAGGAAACACTGGAAAACTCCTACTCACCCCTTAACCCCAGCCCGAATGCCCACTCCAGCCTAGACCATCTGCCACCCTCATCCTTCCCCGCTTTGGTTGAATCTCAAGAGCCTGGATGGAGCCTCTATCAGCCCCCGTCCAGGTGCAGAAATCTCATATCACGGCCATCACTTTCCTGGGATTTCTGGAGTGGCTTCGGACCCTCTGGGCCAGTATCACCTCCTGCCCAGCTCTGGCCGCCCAAGTCCCAGGGGACCAGCTCCCCTGCCTCGCCGGTACCTGCTTGTTCAGGAACAGGCTCCTTCCCAGCAGGCACTCCTCCCTGCTCAGCAGGACTCCGTCCCGACTCTGCGGCTCTCTCCGGCAGCAGGCCTCTGGCACCTCGTCACTGTCCAGCGTCAACAGTCGAAAGACCGACGCAAACTTAAAGTCTTCGGGCCCATTGACCCCACAGCAACCGAACTAGGAGGAGAGCAGAGAGAAGCGTCTGCGGGCAGGGGCTGGACACAGAGGGCAGAGGACAGCCAGCCTCTGCGATGGAGCTGGGTCAGAAGACCCAGTGTGGGCTGGCCCCACCTGCCTCCTGTGTGATCGTGGGAGAGTCACTCGGTTTCTCTGGGCCTTGTGTCCTCATCTGTAAAACGGCGGTGGTGTACCAGTTGCTACCTCACTGGGCACTTAGTAAGTACTCACTAAACAGTTGCCGTGGTTATTATCATCAATGACAATGACTTTTTCTTGGGGACCCAAGACAGGGGTAGCAAACAGGCTTCATCCTGAGTTGGGACTGTGGCCAGCGGCCTGGAATGCCGCGTGGATGCTGATTCCGAGGCCAGGGCCGGGGCCACGGGGAGAGCGCCCTGATTGGTTATTCACGTCTGGCGCTTGAACACTGGGCACCGTGGTTTTGAATGCGCACAGCATCCCGGGGCCGGGGATTGGGGGGTCACTCACTGTGATCATGACCGAGTTCCAGGTGGCAGAGAAGACGTCCGTGTCGTTATTGCCCTGGTAGTGCTTGGTGAGCTCCTTGGTGAAGAACTCTCGGGTGAGCTGGGCAGGGGCAGAGAGAGAGGGTGGGCTGAGACCTGGCAGTGTGGCCCCTCGCTCACCTCTCCTTCCATCTGCTTGGGGGGTGGGGAGTGAGAGCTAGGGCCTCCATTCCTGGCGCCAGGCCTCCTGGGACTCGCCTAAGCTAGCTTGGGGCAGGCCCCTTACCCCCAACGTGACACACTTCAGCAAACCCAAGGCCGGAGCAGCTGAGACCCTCGTTCAGCCTGCAGCTCTACCCAGAGGGAGGGCTTATCTCAGTGGGGGCCTTGCCCTTCTCCCCAGCCGTTCCCCCGAGCAGTTCCCCAGGCAGAGCCAAGCACAGGCCCCCAGGTCCCAGGCCCTGAAGAGGCTACGGTGTGGGGCAGGGACTCCGTACACCCACAGTTGCCAGAGATGTCCTTGTAAGCTGCTCCTACTCTCAAAATGCTCTCCTGAGGTCCAAACACCCTCCTCCCACCGCAGTGGAAGGGTGGGACCCTGGGCGGTGCCCGGCAGAGGGAGACCATCTGGATGCCATCCTCTGCCCACAAGCTGCCCCGCCTCCTCTTCCCCTCTGTGCCAGCCACTCGCCCCCCTGACCCCCAAAGCCAGGGTGTCTCCTGCCCCGTGCCCCTCTCCCTCCCAGGCCCCCTTTGGCTGTGGGGCCGGCTCAGCTCTAGTCGATTCAGGGGAGGGAGCTGATGCCCCAGGTGGTTGAAGTCTCTGGAACAAGGTGGCCTGTGGGGCCAAGTTGCCCAACGAGGACACCAGCAGGGCCTTATCTGGGAGCACCCTGCCTGGGCTCCTTCCTGCACGGCACACATTCCAGGGCTCGGGAACAGCCTCTCTTGACTATTCTGACTGTCCGACTGGTATCACTGGGCTGTTGCTAGGCAAGGTGTAGAGGGGAAGATTCCAGAATCGGGTATGGGCTTGCACCAGGTGCTTTGAGAGCAGAGATCCTTGAAGGGCCTCCTGACTCTGTGACCTTCTGGAAAAGCCCTTGCAGGAAGAGGCTCCCTGGGGTCTCTCTCTGGGCTGCGGGGCCTGGCTGGGCTGGTGAGTCAGGATTTGGGCTGGAAATGCTGGGATGAGGCAGCCAACCCTGTGAGACCCTTAAGCAGGGGAGGGGAGGAGCTGGCCCTGCGTGGCCACCAGCCTCGCGCCAGCAGCAGGGGTGGGAGAGCCGGGGAGCACTTACATTTTCCCTGAAGATGAAGGCCAGGATGGCCGCTGAGAGCTCCGCCAGGAAGATGATCAGGATGAACAGGAAGAACTGCAGAGAGAGGGGACGCAGCTCGTGAGCCCTGAGGGCAGGCAGGAAGGGGACGGGGCCGCCACTGGCTTCCATCTGTCACACAATTGACCTGGTATAGAGTACACTGATTTTGTGAGATGAAGACACTCCACTGCCATGAGCCAGGCATTTTCCATAGCACACATATGAATGATCCATCCTTGGAGTCAACAGATTGTAATAAAAACATAAAAAAGTAATCAAATAAATATACCTTCTATGCAAATGGCAGCCCTTAGAGCGTGTGCAGCCTGAACAACCGTATGCATCGGCCCCTGAAGATCACTGATGAAACCCCCTTAGGGTTTCATCCGCTCTCCGGGCGGCTCTCCTTCCGTGTGGCTTGTACAAGCCTCGGAATCCCGAGCTCCTTGGGACCCCTGGCTGGCTTTCCCCACCTCACCAGCCCAGGGCCACCTCTGTCCCACTGCCTCCGGCTCCCACGAGAAGTGGCGAGGCCACCCTGATCTTCAGCAGCAATAAAGGCGCAAGATCGGAGAGAAGGTGGTGCGACTATCACAACCCTAAAACCCAGGGGCCGGGAGTCTCGTGTCTGCCTGACACAGCCCCCTCCGCTCCACTCACTGAACTTCCCGATGTTCCCCAAATTAACCCTGATGCCTCTCATCTGGGGGCCCTCGCAGGCCGTGCTACCTCTGCCAGGAGGGTGCCTCCCTGCCCGGCCCGCCAGCTCTTCGTTTTTCCAGACCAGGTGAAGCCCCAGCCCTCCCCAGGTGGAAGCCCTCGCTGCCCTGGGCTCCCCACAGGACAGGCCCAACGGAGGGACCTCCCCGGGCACGGCACTAACTCGGGGGCTGCAACCGGGCTCGCCGCCTCCCCTGATGCCCGACCATGAGCCGGACGAATGAGCCCGTGAGTGGGGGCGCACCAGGAGGACCTTGCCACTGCTACGCCCTGGGTGCCACAGGCGCTCTTTTGGGCCAGGGCTGCCGGCAGAGGAAGTGGAAGTAGCTTTGATTTCATTACTCAGCACTGTGGATGTCCTGGGTATTACAGAGTCCACTGTCACCTCACCTGGAAACCACCGGCGGAGGACGCAATCCCCAGCGCATGCACAGAGACCGGTCCTTAAACACCCGCCCAGGCACCTGGCGGCTGCCCCGATCTGCTCGCTGGGGTCAGCGGCCTCAGATGTGGCCGCCTGCGCCGGATGTGCCAGGCTGCAATGAGGCAAAGGGTGCCGGGCTTTGTGTTGGGACACCTCAGGTCCCCCCTGGCCTCGTGTGATGTGGGACAATCACTCAAACCCCTCAAGCCTCGGTTTCCTCATCAGGAAAATGGGGGTGCTACCACCCACTTCCTGGGGTTCATCGTGGGGAATAATGACATCATGGATGTGCAAGTGTGTCCCATGTTGCAAACGAGGCTGGGCAGAGCGTGGCGCTGCGGCCGGCGCAGTGTGGAGGGCCAAGTACAGGGCCAAGTACAGAACGCCAGCCAAGTACAGGCCCCTCCGCGCCCCCCGGTAGCCCGGGTCTTGCTGACACGCTTGGCGCTGGCTTCTTCGTAGACACCTGTGGGCAGCTGACGATACCTGTGGGGGAGGCGGTCTCTCTCCTGGGATGTGTGTGTCTCTTCAGGTCACAGGAAGGTTTCTGTCACTTCCTCCCTACCCCTGGGAGACCCCAGTCGTGTTCCCTCCGACTTTGCAGCTCCACCAGCGCCTGCCGTGTGGAGGTCCCGAGGTGTCTCCAGACTGCGTGGGCTGTGGGCCACTTTAGGGGGAGCTCAGGGAGGATTTAGAGAATGTCCACCGAGAATACAGACACAAAATACTTCTGAGACCTGTCAAATGGGTTGCATTTTTAAATGTCCAAACCCAGGGAGAACCCCCTGGGTGTGGATCTGTTCACTCCTGTCCCTAAGCTGGCGCACTGGCCTGTCCCCAGCCATGACGTCAAGCTCGGCCACGTCCCTGGGATGCTCTGTGGGCCGTGAGACCTCCCGAGGGTCTCACCAGGCTCCAGCTGCTCCAACACGGGCTTCTGGTCCCACAGAGGACGCCGGGCACCAGCGCCCACTGCTGTTCCCACGGTCCCGTTCTGTTCAGTTGTCCCCTTTGCAACAGTTGAGGAAACTGAAGCCGGAAAAGAGAAATGACTAGTCTGAAAGGGTGAAGCTCGAAAGGCTCAGAGCAAATCCTTTCCTCCTATTCAGAGCGTCGAGAGCAGGAGGGTGAGGCTCAGGGACTGGCCTGTCCGTAACTCCTCCGAGCCTCGGAGTCTGTCCCGACAGGTCAGCGGGCAGCCTGCTGGGGTCCGCTGTGTGGCCTGCCTGGCACATCTGGATGAGGGGTCGTGCCCGGGCCAGACGCTCCTGCACTTTCTGAAGGGAGAGTGACTTTGGGCTGAGGTTGGGGGAACAGAGTTCCGCAACCAGAGTGGAGTGTGACCAAGGGGCTCCCGTGCCCAGGGCAAGCCGCCCCCTGTTGAAACCCTCACAGGCCTCACTTCCGTGAGGCTGGGTAACTCCCGGGCTGAGTGGCCACTGAGTGATGTGTTTTCCACCTCCGCGGTCTCTCCTCCTGTGTCGGTGATGGAGGTCCCTGGCAGGGGTCCCGGCACCTCCGTTTGGCCGGTGATGGATGGCCATCCGGTTGCACTGCACACGGCCTGCACAAGGAGCCCCCCCTGCCCTCTGTCCCCGCCGCAGCCGCTGGCAGGCCCCCAGGCTGGCAGAGACCAGCCTCGGAGATGGTTTCCGGCCGTGGCGCTGTGCCTGAGCTGGCGCCCGCAGCCCCGGCTGGGACGGGTATAAATTATGGATGAGACAGCTCGCGAGCCTCACGCACCCCGGGTGCCCGTCACTCTGCAGTGTGCGTGCGCGACCCAGGATGACTTAGCGTGGCTTCGGCGAGAGAATGCAGGTGAAGTGCTTCGCGCCAGACGGGCGCCACATGAGAGCTGCTCAGATGGTGGCTGGGAGCCAGGAGGAGGTGCAGCCTTCCTGAAGACAGGAGCCAGCGTGGGCGTCCTCTGGAAGAACAGCACTAGCTACCATCTACCAAGCGCGGACGACCCAGACGTGTGGACCGTGCCAGGGTCATGTCATCTCTCCCTCTCGGCAGCCTGCGTTTCGCCGATGGGGATGGTAACTCTGGGAGGACTAGTACCTGAGCCCAGCTGGCACGGCTGGCCCGGGCACACCTGGGGCTTAACCACAGGAGCTCTGCTGCCAGAACACAGCCTCTTAGCACCACGTTACCCTGGAAGCCGAGAGCACCTCCAGGCCTTAGATTTTCCAATGGCCTGCAAATTCTCTGGTGGTTCCACATTGATTCTTCTAGTTTTCCGTTTATCAATGCTTACGCGTGTCAGGACAGAGCCAAGTGAGATACACATTTTCTCACTGGATCATGATCATGAACACAACACTATGGCTGGGAAGAAGGTATTATTATCCTCATTTATGTATGAGGAATCTGAGGTTCAGAGAGGTTAATTAACCAGCCTTTGGTCACACAGCCAGGAAGTGGCAGAGCAGGGGTTGGAACCCAAGCTTTTCTGATTCCAGAGCCCACACTCTTACCCACACCTCTGCTACCTTCTCTCTATTCCTTCGTTCCAGGCTGTTTATTGAGTGCCTACTCTGTGCTGGCACCGTGCTGGGTATTGACAAACAGATACGTACAAGGCAGGTGCAGTCCCATCTTCATGGAGTTTAGGTTGCGCTGAAGCATCAGGAGATGAAATGAAATAATGAACCTGGTAACTCACGGACTGGGGACAGTGGGCTCCCCAAGCGCAGGGACCGAGGGGCGACTTGAGTATGTGGGGACACGAATCACACAAGGGAAAGCGCAGGGCCGTGGTGGCGACATGAGTAATGATGCCACTTCCGCCAACGTGCCCCTCTCTCGCTCACCACCGGCTATTTCGGGGAGTCCCTGGGCCCAGCCACAGGGCCTGCTCTGTGCTTCCCGGGGCGTCCCCTAGTTGGGCTGTTCCCGGGGTTCGCATCCATTTGCCTAAAGACACAGCTGTGGTGATTCCTGAACCTCTAGTTTACAACACTCTGCTGAGGAGGGAGAAATCAGCAGAGGGCAGAAATTGCTGTTTTGCCTACTCGTGAGCACTTCCAGGCTTTTCTAAGCCATCTGCTTGTGGGCAATGTCTGCTTCCCGCTCTCATGTCTAATAAATATTTACAAAATTTACATACTGCATGTACAATTCAGCTTGTTTATCTCTTTTGAATACACTTATCTCTTTTTTACTGTTCTCTTTTCCAATTTAGCATGGCTGTGTTATAACATATTTTTTAATAATCACAATCTTCAAATTAGTTGGCCAAAAAGGAAAGCTCCTTGAGGCGCCCAGAGGTAAGCAAATGGAGAAAGCGCTGCCCCACAAATCTACAGTAACGGGCTGGAATCGTCTGCCGTACGCGGATGCCGTAACGTCGATCAACAGGAGCGTTTGGGAAACGGAGCTTTGGATCAATTAACCATCAGGTGATTCGGTCGTCACACTAATTGTCCCTGGGCCTGTGGGACTGCAGCCTCAGAGCAGAGGGAAGGGGACACCCAGACAGCCCCGTCTCCAGGCTCCTTTCTCCGTGGGGTTCTTGGGGTGGCTAAAATTGCTCTCTCCTGCCCCCTCTCAAGACAAGCCTTCTTTCTCCTCTGGTAGGCTGGGAGGTGGTCAAAGGCTTCTAGAAGGATCCCAGAGGCTGCCAGGGGTGAGACTCTGTGCCTGCTTCAGCTGGAACTGCCCACAGCCACCAGGTTCAGGTTGGAAGAGAGAAATGGCTCTTCCTATTTCCTAGTTCATGAACCTTTTTGAAAAGCTCCCAGGAGCTGTGGTGCCTTTCCCCAGAAACACTCACACAACCCCCTCCACAACTCCATGTACACAACACACATATGCATGCACACACACAACACACATGTACACACACAACACACATGTACACGTGCATGTGTATACATAAGTGCACCCATGCACATGCATCATAGGTGTGTATGCATACAATGCAATGTACACAATGCAATACAACATACACATACCAACACTTGTGCAACATACATGTACACAACCCAAGGACACACACCACACACACACACCACACGCACACAGGCTGACATAACATTTTGCCCATAACTTTAGGTGAATTTTGGACTCTGTGAGTCCATTCCAGGTTAGGAGCCCCTGCACCAGCCTTGGTCTGGGAGACAGGAGAACTGGAACCAAGTGTCCCTGCCCCTGACCCACACTGTGACCTCAGGCTTGTGTGTGTTGGGCCTTGGAGAGAGGGGAGGCGTAGGGGAGAAGAGGGAGGGCAGGCAGGGGGAGTAGAGAGAGGGGCAGGGCAAGTTCAGGAGAGGGACGGGAAATCGTGCAGGAATAGGAAGAAGAGATCAGGAGAAAGAGATGGAGAGGCAGGGAGACAGAGGAGTGAGAGAGAAGAGTGGGTGCTACATACAGACAGGCAGAGCAGAGTGGGACAAAGGGACACGGGAGGGGATGGGATGGGGAGGGCCTGCAGTCAGGCTCAGTGGAAAAGACCCGGCCTGGCAGCCAGGACATAGCACTCTCAGGGAGGACTCTGGGCAAATCTTCTATCCCCAGGGCTCGGTCTTACGTTCCAAAAGCACAGGAGAGTGGATGTTCTCGTGCTGCTGGCAGGTTCGCAGGGAGCCACTTAGCTGGAGGAGACTTGAGAAGCGAGGGTGGCCCCAGCCGGCCCCGGCCAAGAGCACCAGCCTGGCTTCCTGTCTTGGCTTCAGAGCTGAGCCCATTAACAATGAATGAGCCCCTGGGGGCCGAGGCGAGGAGGGGGAGAGGGAGGCTGGTGTGTCCTGGGACCCATATCCCAGCTCCCTGTAAGGCCCCCTGGGCTCCCCAGGCAAGACTTTTCCAGGCACGGCTGACACTGTAGCCAGTTCTACCAGGGGATGCTCACAGCTCTCCTTCGTTTCTCCCCACGTGAGAAGTCTGCAGTGTTTGCGCTGTTGAAGGGCCAACGGACTGAGGCTCCCTGTCGCTCATTTCTCGGCTGACCTCACTTCCTGTCTGGATGTGGGGCATCTCACCGTGACACCGATGGGGGCCGTACATTGTGTTCTCATCTGGGATGGAGGCAGGGTGCCAGGTCCCTGCCCCCTGGCGCTACTGGGTGCTGGCTCATCCACGGGACCGACCCACCATAAGCCTCGCAAGTAAGCCCACTGCACGACCATCCCAGGTCTCTCTATCCCTTAACTCCCACTCACCCACCCACGGGGGCGTCTGCAAGTTGACCCAGCCACGCACATCCTTCTCTAAGCAGGGCTGTTTTAGACTTACCCTGTAGTGGGACTGGGCTCAGCCCAGAAATTCTCCAAGTCCTGGGGGCCCACAGGACCTCTTGGAGGAGAGAAGACCCACCCGCCAAGGACAGGAAAGGATGCAAAGGCCCAAAGTGCCACAGCCCATGGGAAGGCAGAAGACTGGAGAACTAGAGCACCCACCGCCTGTCTTGTTTGCTCCCATCGACAGGTGAAGAACTAAAGCTCGGGGTGGTACAGAAGCTGGCCTGGAGCCACGCTGTTGGGACGGGCAGGGAGCACGCTCCCATCCAGGCCTGCTGCAGCGCAGCTCGTCCTCCTGGGCTCAGCTGCCCCCGAGTCCCTGTCCACGAGGGAGGGGAAGGTCACGCCTGGCCCTTGCCACATTTTCAGCACCTTATCAACTGCGTGCCCCCTAATGGGAGTTCAGGGACTGTTCACTGACTGAATAAGAAACCGTCAGAGATCAAATCATCTCTATTTTACAATTGGATATCCAAAGGTGAACAATTCATCCAATAGCTATCGTGGCTATTTTACTAAGGAGTTACATGTTAGAGTTTTTAAAAGCCAGCAAAGGGAAAACATCATGGTTAATGTCAGTGTTCTTAGTTGACCTTGCTTCGGAGAAGGCCGGCTGTTCGGATCTGTAGGCCAAGGCCCCCTCCACCTGGGGCAGCTTGCCCAAACTTCAGCATGGGCCCAGTGCAAACACCAGGCTCTGGGAGCTGGGGCCACCAAGGCAAACCGAAAAGGCTGGGGACTGTCCCACTCCTGGAGGACAGTCTGCTTGGCTCAAACCTCATTCTGAGTTTCCCGGAGTGTGGACACAGACCAGGCGTGCATGGAGTCAAGGGCCCTCGCTCGACGTGAGGAGTAGCCAATGCTAGCGGGAGGGAGGAGGGGCTGCCAGGGCAAGAAACCAGCTCCCACAGGCTCAGTGCCCCGGAGAGCAGGCGGCCTGAGGCGGCGCAGGGGCCCCGGCCCAACGTCTGTCTCGTCCCCTCTGCACCGGCTCCCCGCGGGACTTCAGATCACTGACGACAGTGAGTGGGGCTGGACGCAACGACCTCGATGCTGCCTCCTGGCATTGGCAGCCTCCGGTCTGGGAAGGACCCGTCTGAATGGAAGCCAGTCAGCAGCCCCCCCACCTCCTCCCCCCAGAGCACCCACGGGCGGGGTGGGGGCTGGGGTACTCACGAACAGCAGCAGACACTTGTTCTCGCGGACAGCCCCGCAGCAGCCCAGGAAGCCGAGCAGAAAAAGCAGGCCCCCCATGGCCAGGAGGATGTAGGCGCCCGTGAGGAGCAGCGGGTTGGCGGCCACGATCTCCCGGAAGCCGGTGGGGTCCACCATGACCCAGATGCCCACGCCCAGCAGGCAGGCCCCGCCCAGCTGCGCCGGGCCAGTCGAGGGAGCAGGGAGGAGAAACGGAGCAGACGGAAGGTTAGACACTCCCTACACCCACCATTCCCCAGAGCAGGGCCCCAGGGGCAGAGGCGCTGAGCGCTTGGTGAGCTGGGCCAGAATTCCATTTGCAGGGTGCGCCAATGAGCCCCGGCTGCGCCTTGAATCGCTTTGACCTTTTCTAGTCACCTTGACCTCAAGTACAGCATGCGTCCTCTAAATCCAGTTTCTGGCCCAGGCCCCACCTTGGGCTGCTGACGACCATGTCATGTAGAGTTTATCTGCCACTTTTACATGCTCCTAAAATGTCAGAGCTGCAAGATCAGGTCATCTGGTCCAACCCTCTGCTTCCACACTGAGGCCCGGAGGGGGCTGACGGCTTGCTGAAGGTCACAGAGCAAGTGCACGGCAGAGTCAGGGCTATATCCCAGCCCCCCGACTCCAGCCCCAACGACAGCCAACAAGGTCGTCGAACATGCCCTGAGTGCCTGCACCGTCCATGCTAGGCTGTGGGAAAACACAGACAAAAAGCCATTGTCATTGTCCTCAACAGGAGCTCTTAGTGAGGTTCCATCCTGAGAGTGGGGTCCCCACTCAAATCCACAGCTCAAAGGCTTCATGTTATGTCTTCGCCAGGATAGCCCATCTGTCTCCTAGCCTTACTTGTCTTTGGAGAAGGGCAGCTTAGTCCAGAGAAAGGGCTGTGCCGCTTAATAGCTGTGTGACCTTGGATAAGTAGCTTAACCTCTCTGAGCCTTTTAGCTTCCTCCTGGTTAACAGAGATTCAAATTCCCACCTCCCAAGGTAGCCCCAAGGAAGAAAGGACAGAATGGACGTGAAGGTGTTTAGCAGATTTCAATAAATATCTGCTCCATTTTTCTCAGGTGAAGATAAGTATCGGAAGCAGACCTGTTGTGGGGAGAACCGAAGTTTAGCACCATGGATCTGAGCGCTGTAAAGTGTTGGCAATGCCTCCACGCGGTGGGAGGACCCGAGGCCCTCAGAGTCCCCTGCGAGGACTAACAACAGGGGCGATGGGGACACTGCTGAGCTTTGGCTTGGCTGAGCAGGTCTGCAGGCTGAGGGGGGCCTTGGGGAAAGGACATTGGTAGGTGCCACTGGGGCTGGGGTGGGGGGAGGCGGAGAGGCCCGAGGGGCCCAGCAGTGGCGACAGAAGGGAAGACCTAGCAGGAATGGCCAAGGACAGCGTCTCCATTTCTGCCATCTGCTGTGCAGTGTCTTTCTGCTCAGTCTCCCACGGAGGACACCTGTTCCTCCTCAATGCCGTCGGAGGTTCTGGGCGTCAACAACTGTATGCTAAGCTCTGCTTCGAGCAGGGCCCAGCCCCATTCTGGGCGGGGACACTGAGGCTAGAGAAGGAATGAGCTTGCCCAGGGTCACCTGGCTCGGGACGTGGTGGCTTTAGGCCTAGAATCCAAGTCTGCAGGGCTCTGGGCTCTTTGGGATTGCGAGGCAGGGAAGGGAGTCCACGGGAGCTGCTGACATGGACACGAGTGGAGGTTACTGATCCCGGCCTCGGCTGCACGGAGATCAAAGGTTGAGGCTGGGCCAGGAAGGCCTGCGGGGACCCCAGAAGCTGGGACTGTGGCTGTGTTCCTGCAGAGGCCACCGGCCTGAGCACAGCTATCAAGTGCCGACCACATCCCAGGCACTTTGTAAATTAACCTTGCTCAATTGTCAAAAAAACCTGTTGAGGTGGGTCATTAACAGATGAAGATACTGAGGTTCAGAGAGGTGAAACGTGTTTCAAATCACACAGCTGGTGAGATGCAGAGCTGGGATTTGGGGGCAGGTCTTCCAGTCCCAGAGGGGTTTTTAGTTACACTGGCCTAGCCCCGCCACCTCTGGCGTCTGTCGACTGCTCCGGGGGATAAGGCTGGGGAGGGCTCCCTCTTGTCACTCTCTAATCACCCTCACTCCTTCCCCCCAACTCCCCACCAGGGCTCAGATCCCCAGACTGGCCAGGATTGGGCTTCCTCCTACCCTGGCCAGAGGGGCTGTGTACAATGTGTCTCCTCCGATGGTGGGCTCTTCGGAGCGGGTTGGGCACTGCTGCGGTTCCCCTCCGCGAGCGCCTGGCTGGCAGGCCCACCTGCCTCTAGCCCTGGCCCCTGTGCCTGCCTGGGACTCGGCTCGATGTGACTATTTGAGAGCAGCAGCCAGCTCTGCCCCCATCCCCAGCAGACCCTGGGAAACCCAGGAATACTTACAAATATGAAGAAATTGAAAACAAACATCAGATACTTCATGCAGCTCAGACAGTCGCCTTCCATGGTGCTCCACCTACAAAACACGAGGCCAACTCAGTCCTCCCGTGGGGGAACCCCACCCAGGAAAAACCTCGGCCCCTCCCCATGGGGGTCTCAGTGACCAGCCCCACCCTTGCGGCTGGTGGAGGAAGAAGGAGGCAGATAAGAATCGCTTCATGGAGACAGGGATTTGCCCTGTGGGGCTGGAGCTAGGACTGAGAACGCTGCAGCCGGCATGCCTGGGTTTGAGCCCTGGCTCTACCATTCATTCGCTGTATGACCTTGGGCAAATTACTCCACCTCTCTGAGTCTTGCTCTCCCCAACTTCAAAATGGAGATTAAAAACAACCTTCCTCCCAGCAGTGTTGTGTAGATTAACTGAAATAACTCAATAACACGCTTAGCACAACACCAGGCATGCAATGAGCGCCCAGCGGTGCTGTTTCATGTCATTACTCTACGGCAGGTGTGAACCTTCCATTTGGTGGAGGAGAAAACTAAGGCTCAGAGCCTGGAGACACTTGCCAAGGTACCAGAGCCAGGACCAGGACCCAGGCCTGATAAGCTTCCCACCACCCCACATGGCCTCCAGCCACAGGACAGAGTGGGGCTGTTCCTTGGTGCCAGTGAGGAGGGGCACTGCAGGGAAAATAAGGTGCAGACTCCTACCTGGGGGTCCCCCCTGCTCCTGGGGCCACCCTTCCCAGGCCCTGACTACCTCCAGCCTGCCACCTCCCCGGGGAACCTTCCCTGTCCCCATCTCCCCATCTAAAACTACATCCATGGTGGCAGGGATTAGACAGCCACGCAACAGGTGAGGAAACTGAGGCTCAGGATGAAAATGTCACGTCCAATGTCCCCCAGCTTGCAAGGTGTGAGTTTTCGCAGGGCCAGAACTCAAGCCAGACCTGAGCCCTCTACAGGTGTCCCCAGTACGGGGTTTGAGCCTCAGTGACAGGGCTTGGTGCAAAGGGTTCTGGGAGCACGTGTTGGGGTGTGGACGACGTGGGGGAGACGGTGTCTGATCACTTTCTACACTTTCTGCTTCCTGCCCCGGGACATGGCTGGACTCAGTTTTCTTCGTCTACAAAATGAGGTTGGTAAGTCTTCCTCAAAGGGTTGTGGTAAGGCTTATTTCTATTACTATTAACAATGGTAAAATGTATATCAAAACATCACATTGTACACCTAAACATATACGATTATTATTTGTCAATTAAAAATAAAATAAAATAAATAATCATAACGATAGCCACGTGTGGGCAGCCAGGCACTGTGCCCGGTGCTTTGCACATAGTATCTCACTTAATTCTTGCAACGACCAGTGAAGTGCATACTCTGATCACCACCACGCCTTCCATCAGCCCAGCAAGGTGTGTGAAGTATCAGAGGGGTTAAGGGATTTGCCCAAGGCCACACAGCTTGAAGGAGGCAGAGCCAAAGCCCACGTGCGGTGCCTGGCACGTGGTGGGCCTGGCCGAATCAGGTCCCTCCCTGCCCCAAACCGTAATCCAGCACCCTCCCCAACAAGCAAGGCCAGCCGCCATCCTCATACCATAAGGAACCGAGCTCCCACCCGCCTAGCCTGTTCCACCCCTCCCCAGTTGGTGATGACAGGAACCGCCCCTGCTGCCCTGCATTTTGGTTTGAGCTAGAATGCTGTAAAAGTGCATTTGGATCCACGCACAGAAAAGCACAGACAGAGCCTGCTGGTGGCAGCAGGCACAGGGACAGTTCCTGGCACTGGGGTGTGCACCACACAGGCGCCGGGAGCCCATGAGGAAGGTCTGACGGGCACCCTGGCTTTTGCTTCGGGTGCTGGCCCTGGGCAGGAGGGCTTTCCTCCTGGCTGCCCTGTGGGTGCTTAAGGCACTTTGAAAAAAGACAGAGCTGGGCAGAGGTCGCACAGGGAGGGCCACCGAGCATCAAAGCTGGGAGGGGAGGACACTCAGAGCCTACTTGGGACAACCTCATTTATATTTTATTGGGAGGGGAAACGGAGGCACCAAGTCCCCTGGTGATGAACCTGAGGCTGTTCAAAGAGAAAACCACGGGGTGAACATGAACCAGGGGCTCCAGGCTCTGTCCTTCCAACAGTGCCCCAAGGGTTCCTCTTAAATTGGGTGGGGGGAGAAGAGGAATACAGGGTTTTTGTGGGTGGAAAGAATACTATTTATTGAGCATTTAGTATGTGCCAGGCTCAGTCCTCAGTACTTTGCATGTGCTAACTTACAATAACCTATGACATAAGTACTCTTATCATCCTTATTTTCCAGGGTGGGTGACTGGTCTGAGGTCATAGCTGGTGAAGCCAGGCAGCCGAGTCTGGAAGAGCAGGGATGGAATGTGCATGTGGCGGGGGGCGGATTTGTCTTACTTCCAGGTCCCGTGGCCCGGATGCAAGAAATGCCGTCTGTGTGCGGACACAGAATCCGATGACGCCGTCCTCTCCGTTACGGGGCTCCCTGAAGCTCCTTCAGCTCCAGCCCTGCTCCAGCCTCCTCCTCTCCCACCAGGACACGGCCAGGCCTCTGGACTGGGACTGGCCTCCCTACCCCAGCCCCTTCCAACCCCATGCTTGCCGACTTACAGAAGGACCTTTCCACAAAGCACATCTAACCACATCACTCCCTTGCTGAAAGGCCAACCTCTCTACAGGAGACCAGCCCACCTCTACCTGTGGACTCCGGGTCCTCCAAGACTCCCCCTGGCCGCCTCTTGCTACCCCTGGCTCTGACTTTCCCATCACCATCAAAGCAGAGTCCCCCAGAGGTACCCTTGAGGCTCACTGCTCATGCCAATCCCTTGTGCTCGGACTGCCTTTCCTCTTACTCTTTTCCCACTTAATTCCTACTCAGCCTTTAAGATTCATCACAGGCATCACCTCCTCCAGGAAGCCTTCCCTGATTCTCCCCTCCTGTCCCTCCTGCCCCATCAAGCCCAGCCCAGTGCCCTCCCTGGCGCTCCCATGGCCTCTGCCGACCTTCACCACTGTCCCCACCACAATATGTACTATTATGTCATCAGTCCGTGTTCCCATGAATCCCAGGGTAGCAGAATTGGGGCTGTGCCCTCCAGGGACAAAGCATGGGTGGTACACGGTTTGGACCAAATAAAACCCCTTAACACAGGGAGTTTTAATGGAGCAGCACGTGCAGGAAGCTGGCGCTGGGCTAAGGGCCGTGCAGGCTTTAGGTAAGCCGTGTCCTCCTCACCCCAACAGGTAGAAAATGGCAGTGCAAGGATGGAAAGCAGCAGCGGGGCTCCTAACTTCCGTGGTCCCTCTCCTCTCTCTGCTGCGCCCCTGCAGGGGCAGGATGGTCCCATGTGGCCCTGCTGATGCCCCACGTGTTTGCTCTTCCCTCCAGGTCTTCTTGAGGCCTGAAAACCTCAAGCTGCACAGGATGGGAGGCGCCAGGAGGACTCGTCCCTTCCCTTGTTCCAAGTCCCGTCCTCGCAGCAGGCAGTGGACAGGCCGAAATTCAGTGGGGACCCATGGGGACGGCTGTCCTGCTGTTTAGCCAGCATCTCTTCTGGTTGGTCCATGCCAGTGCCTACCGATGGCTAAACGTCTTGACCAGCAGCGTGGACTGTGGGGACTTCATCTCTTCCGCCATGACCAAGCCTAGGCTCTTTCTGCAGAGCAGCTCTGCCGGGCACCATTTGCAGGCCACCCCACCAGCCGCACCCTCCAGCAACCCTGACCTTCTAGAAGCGCATCTGACCTGCAATCTGCTCACAGCGGTTCTGAGTATAGCTCTGAAGCCAGACACACCTGGGTTCCAAGCCCAGCACTTCATCTTATTTACTTTATGTCTTTGGGCGAGTGATTTAACCTCTTGGAGCCTCAGTTTGTTCACCTGTAAAAATGGGCATTTATGGCCCACACTGTGGCGTGTTATAGCGTAAGGGGCTCCCCGCAGCACCTGGCACAGAGGTGGGTGTCAGCTCTTATCAGGACCATAGCTAACTCTGCCTTAGGAGGTCAATCCTGTTAGATCAGGGACCCAGGACAATGCCCTGCGCCCTGGGTGTCCCCATGCTGACCCCTCACCCTTCGGCTCTTGGCTGCCTTCAAGTCCACACCTCTGCAGAGTCCTCGTGCTCTTTGGGAAGGGGAAAGAGGACAGGATGGGACATTTATTGAGTACTAACTCACTGCCAGCCACATGCCAGCTCCACGGAAGTTACTGCCTTTAATCTTTCAATAAGCCCATGAGACAGGAGGCACTGTGCCCATTTTACGGATGGGAATGCTGAGGCTCGGAGAGGTCTGGCGACCCGCCCAACATCACGGAGCTTGTGTGCATGGACCAGGATTCAACTGCCACTCAGCCAACTCCACATCTTGTGCTCCACCTGGTCCAGGAGCAGATGTTCAGGCAGAAAGTCAGGCACAAGGAGCACTGGCCTAGGAGCCTGGAGCCCCAGGTTCCTGCTTTGTAAGTCACTGCTGTGTGACCCTGGGCAAATCGCTTCCCCTCTCTGACCTCAGCATCTTCATCTGTAGAAATGAAGGAGAAGGAATTTGACGGCCTGCCCATTTCTTCTGTCAGGTTCTGACTTGGATGAACAAACCCTTGCGGGGTAGAGTGGCCACAGCTGCGAGGGGCTGTGCGGGCTGTGTGGGAGGTGAGGCTCTGCCGTCCCTCCCCTCTGCCCACCCAGGCAGAGCTTCTCTCCGGGGTAGGATCCAGCTTCAGCTGGGCTCTAGCTGCTTAGCAATTACAGGGCATAATAAATATGGCAGCTCATAAACGGGCTACCTGTATTTATTATGTACCACATTCGCTGCGGATCACATCTCACGGGCCGGGCTTGCGGAGTGCTGGGCTCCCAGACAAGTGCAATAAAAGGAGACGTGTCTTCTGGGAAGAGCCCCCAGCAACCTCAAAGTTGAGTCAGGCAGAAAAATAGACGATGGGAACCAGAGGGCAGGCGGAGAACACGGAGGCCCGGGTTCCGGTTCAGGGCAGGGTGTGCGAGCGGAAGGAAGGCTTTGGAGCCCAACAGAGGATCGTGTCCCAGCTCAGCCAGACTTAGCTGGTGGGGCGAGTTACAACTGCACGCAACTGCACGCAGGATAAAAATCATGCCTTCCTCGTCATACGTGGAAAATATTGAGCGCAGGGCTTAGCACGTGGTAGCTAGTAAGTAACAGCTAGGGACAGTGGCGTGCATTGAGTTCTTACTATGTGCCAGGGGACACACACAATGTCCTTTAATCCTCACAAAGCTCCAACAAATAGGTAACGTCATTTCATTCTTCAGGAGAGGGAACTGGGGCTCAGAGAAGTGGAGTCACTTGTCCAAGGCTACATAGCACAGAAGTGCCAGAATCTGAACCCAGGTGTGTCCCAATTTGGAGTCACAACTTTTGAGCATCATTCTCAATGAATGCTAATTCCCTTGCCCCATTCAGCCAGCTTCCTCCAAAGAGCACACCTGTCTTCACGGCTCCTATGCCACTTTATTTCCCACTATCCAGGGGGAAGAGCCTCCTGGGCCACCATCCACTGCCAGGCTGAGGCCACAGGACCAGCTCTGGCCTTCTCCACCCCCACAAGAGGCTTCTGAAAGTGGGGACACATCTGCAAAGCCAATTGGTCAGATGTGCACGACAGACACATGGGAAGTCCAATCTCTGCCTAGATCTGGCTGTTAGCTCCACCCACCCAAGAGTCGTCTATTAGAAGTTAAGTCATCACCACACAGTTTCCTAATTTACCTCTCAAGACAAGGGGAACATGGAGAATCTCTGGAAGGTGATGTGAGAAGAAACGTGAGACTATGAGGTTCCACTGAGCCTGCAGGGACCCTGGGGTGCCAGTATCAGTGTGGGTGTGGGCTGCAGGGTCAGGTGAGACCCAGCCCTACCACCTTCTAGCCTTGTAACTGTGGCAAATAGTATAACCTCTCTGGGCCTTTGCTTTCACGTCTGCAGGATGGGGCCAGGAGTGCCGACATCCTCAGGACATTGTACGGAGGATGAATGATACAATATAGGTGATGTCCCTCATGCCATGCATGAGTGGCCCTGTCCTGGCTCCTTTCTCCCTCTTGCCCTGCTACAAATAGCGCCTCTCACCTGCTCTCCCAGACACCAGGTACAGACATGAGCTGCAGTTCACCAGGTCGGGAGAGGGGAGGACTCCAAAGTGAAGGATTTTGGAGCAGGGAGGACTGTGTTTAGTGGTTCTCAAACCGGGTTCCCTGAGACTAGCAATATCCTACAGTTATTTTCAGTATTTCAAATAACATCTCAGAAATCAACCTCTTAACCAGAGGCTGGCTCAAGGGGCAAGTGTCTTGGGTTTTGGAGCAGTTAAACCACACCCGGGTGGGGACCGTGTTTCTCAGGTCGTTCAGAAGCTCCGGCCACCAGGTCTGGGCGGTACAAACACCAAGGACAAAGTTCAACGTGTAGTTGATAAATGACTTGGTAAAGGCAGCACTGTCTGGTGGATAAAAATCTTTAAACCCTGGGGCCCAGCGGGATAAAATGTAGGAGTCAGAATCACAGACAAACTTGACTTAGTGGGAATCCCCCTCCCACGTGCACCTGGAAAGCTCATTCGAGAGCAGTTCAGGTGCCTCGATCCACCTGCCCTTCCAGGCAGCGTCTGCCCCAGGGAGAGCGGGAGCGGGAGCTGGGGATCTGCCCTGTGGCTCTCATGCTCTCAGTGCTCGTGTGTCTGTCCCAGTGACCCCTCACCCGGCCACATGAGGGTCCCGTGCTCACAGATAGCTGTATTGTCATACAACATGACCCCCAGATGCAGCCAACTCTTTCATGTATGACAAAACCAGGTGTTTACGGGTGCTACGGTTTGAATGTTTATCCCCTCCGGAACTCATGTTGAAACTTAGTCCCTGATGTAACAGTATTAAGAGGCGGAGCCCTCACGAATGCATTAACCCACTCATGGATTAATGGGTTATCATGGGGAGTGGGTTAGTTATTCCAAGAGTGGGTCTGTTACAAAAGCCAGTTTGGCACACTCAGCCCCCTCCACGTGATGTCCTGCGCTGCCTCGGCACTCTGCAGAGGGTCCCCACCAGCAAGATGGCCCTCACCAAATGCAGCCTCTCAACCTTGAACTTCTCAAGTTTATTATTATTATTATTATTCCCTCCTTTATTTCTTACACCTGTAAGAAATAAATGTCTTTTCTTTATAAATTACCCAGTCTTAGGTATTCAGTTACAGCAACAGAATGTGGACTAAGATAAAAGGCTTTAAGGCAGTTTAAGGGATACTTTTCTTCGACACTACTATTTGTATACGTGCTGACTTAGATCTAGCCCTGGTATAACTTACGTCACTAGCGTATCAATAAAAGAAGCTCTTGGTCGTGAAAGATTGGGAAGCACCGACCTGGCCCAACACCCTCATTTTGGAAGCGAGAAATCTGAGGCTGAGAGAGGGAAAGGGAGGTTGGCCAGGCTACAAAGCCAATTAGAGATGGATCTGAGTTTGGAAGCCCAGCCTGGTGCCCTGTGGATACACCACATACTCTGTGCTCTATTTTCTTATTTTGGGAGCATGCGTCTGCCTTTATTAGAATACACGCCTCGTAAAGGCATGGGCTTGTTTTATTCACTGGCTTACTCCTAGTGTGTAGAGCAGTGCGGGCGCATAGCGGGTCTCCAGTGAATATATCTAAATGGACGAGTGAATGAATGCATAGTGGGAAAACAGCAAATAGAGACAGAGAACAGCAGAGTCAGCAAATCAGAGAAACAAAGACAAGTTAGAGAAGGAAAGACTGAAGGAGACAGAGGAAGACAAACAGACAAAGCAAGAAGAGACACAGGAAGAGACAGGCAGACAGACAGACAGAGGAAGGGGCGGAGGGGCAGACGGCAGTGTCAGGTGACAGGGCAGAGCTGGTATTCTCTCTGCTGGGGCATTGCAGAGAGGAGACGCAATTGCCAATTTGTCACCTGGCAGTTCTTCAGGCGTCAGCAGGACGGAGTCTGCTGTCAGAGGGGCTCGTGTAGATTTCTTTTATTGGCCCAGCTTGTCCTATAAGAGCAAATATTCAATCACTACAGGAAGTCAATGAGGAGCCACCACAATAAAGGAGCTATTTATGAAAACCTGCCCTCCCGATGCGCACTTGGGGCAAGTGTCTGGCTAATCTGGGCCCATTAGAACTAATGAAAAGCTCTCAGCGCCTGGGGCCGCTCCAGCTGGGGCGGTCTGCAGCGGCTGCCCAGCCTCTGCCCACACGGCAGCTCCCACGTGCCCTCGCGGGGCTACCTGGGGAGCCACGTATTTAGGAGACTTGTGGTTCCTGGCACGGGCTTCATCTGTGCTGAAGGGGCTGCACATGGCTGCCGAACTGGGAAGAGATGGTGGGCTCGGGTGGTCCACACCCCTGGATGGCACCTGGGCACCCGCAGCACTGCCCGAGCAGAGAGAGTGTCAGCAGGGCCCAGTTCATCAACCCCCTCCCCAGAAACCCAGACTCCCAGGAGAGAGGAATTTGATGCTCTAAAATGTTCCTTGGCTTTGCATAAAGATTTGCCAGAAGGTTCCTTTGGAGGGCCAGCTCCCAGCAGCGGAAACGAGGGTTTGATTTCAGAAGTCAAACAGCCCATATGGAGACTCCTGTTCTATTGCACCTGTGGGGAATTCCATAGCTGGGTCTTGCTTAAACACTGGATTAGACGATAGTCCTAGGAAAAAATCCGAGGCCTGGGAAGCTTCGGCTGTGGTAGGTATTCCCAGGGGAGGAAGGGGGAGATTTCCAGGCCTGTTCAGATTCCCTCTCATTCAAGTGCAAGCCTGCCTGGGGTCAGTGAAGGGGTGGTGGGTGAAGAATTCCTCTCTATTTACCCACCCCTCCTTCTATTCGCCCACCTATCCGTCCATCCTTGTATCCATTGATCTATCCTTATATTCACTCATCCCTCCATCCATCCATCCATCCATCCATCCTTCTATCCTTATATTCACTCATCTCTCCATCCATCCATCCATCCATCTATCCTTATATTCACTCATCCCTCCATCCATCCATCCATCCATCTATCCTTCTATCCTTATATTCACTCATCTCTCCATCCATCCATCCATCCATCTATCCTTCTATCCTTATATTCACTCATCTCTCCATCCCTCCATCCATCCATCCATCCATCCATCTATCCTTCTATCCTTATATTCACTCATCCCTCCATCCATCCATCCATCCATCCATCCATCCTTCTATCCTTATATTCACTCATCTCTCCATCCATTCATCCATCCATCTATCCTTATATTCACTCATATCTCCATCCATCCATCCATCTATCCTTATATTCACTCATCCCTCCATCCATCCATCCATCCATCCATCTATCCTTCTATCCTTATATTCACTCATCCCTCCATCCATCCATCCATCCATCTATCCTTCTATCCTTATATTCACTCATCTCTCCATCCATCCATCCATCCATCTATCCTTCTATCCTTATATTCACTCATCTCTCCATCCATCCATCCATCTATCCTTCTATCCTTATATTCACTCATCTTTCCATCCATCCATCCATCTATCCTTATATTCACTCCTCCCTCCATCCATCCATCCATCCATCCATCTATCCTTCTATCCTTATATTACTCATCTCCCCATCCATCCATCCATCCATCCATCTATCCTTATATTCATTCATCCCTCCATCCATCCATCCATCCATCCATCCATCCATCTATCCTTATATTCACTCATCTCTCCATCCATCCATCCATCTATCCATCTATCCTTATATTCACTCATCCCTCCAGCCATCCATCCATCCATTCCTCTCTCCCTCCTTCCCTTCATCCATCCACATACCCATCCATCTATTCATCCACTCATCTCTCCCTCCCTCTGTCCGTCCATCTACTCACTTACCCATGTACCCATCCACTCGGTACACGTAGATTGGGCTCCTATACTATGTGCCAGGTGCAGTGCTAGGTTGTGAAGATGCAAACAAGCACATGTGCACAGGTGGGTAGTGGTAGGAGGTTGGAGGAGACAAGGAAGCAGCTAACAGCAGGGCTGGGGACCCACTGGAGGGAGGGCTGACTCCCCTGGGGCAGTGGAGAAGAGGGAGGTGAAGGTGAGTCTCAGAGGAGTGTGGAGCTGGAGGTGGGCAGAAGAAAAGGCAGGAGAAGGGCTCCCCTCCCAAGAACTTGCTGTGGCCCCCGGAGCTGGCACCCCATCTGGCCTAAACATAAGCATGTGGCAGCTCTTCAGCTGCCTGCCCTGGCTCTGTGCGCCACCTTTGGGTACCACATGCACTCGCGTGACCGTGCGTCCATGCAGGATCTCATTAAATGCTCACAGCAACCCAATGAAGCAAATATACCACCGTCATTCCATTTTATATTGGGGAAACTGAGTCCTGGAGAGGGAACTGACTTGTCCACGCTCACACGGCTGCTAAGTGATGGGGCTGGGGTCTAGATTCAGGGGTCAGAATTAAAAGTCGCTTTCATAGAAAGTGCTTCGTCCTCTTGGGTGACCACACTGAATCCTCACGACGGCCCTAGTGCCTCATTTTACAGAAGGGAACGGAAGCTTAGAGAAATGGCAAAACTGAGAGTCCTCCGGGGATTCTAAGCTTTTTCTACAACTCCAGGCAAGAAGTCACAAAAGCCGTGTTGGGGGGTGACAGGGGGAGAAGGGCAGAAGCCAAGCCCCATCGGGCCTGTGCAGTCATGAATCCCCTGAATCTGCCCTGGGGGTGAGGGGAGGTGCTGCGTGCTTTGCCCCCTCCTGGGCAGGACACTCCCAGCAGGGTGGACAGCCAAGGAAGGAGCCCCTGCTTCTAGCAAGGCCCAAGGAGCTCTGGGCTGGGGCTGCATCCAGGGATAGCCCACGGGGCAAGACGAAGCCAGCTCAGACTCCTTCCTCAGAGCCTGGCCCTCTGCGCCTCAGGAATGGAGGGGTAGTCCGGAGGCTGCACCCCATGCCCGGCCTGGGCTCAGGGAAGCAGGGACAGGCCGTAGTTTCCTCCCTCCCCTGCCCCCACCCAGACCTGGTCCCCATATCATTCCCTGCCCGGCCCCCTAGGCTGCCATCCTGAGTACGGCACAGCTCATCTTCCTCTGGACACTGAGGCTGTGTGAGAGGCAGGGGTGACACAGAGGACAACCCAGCCACAAAGACAAAGCACTGCCTCCTCACCAGGTAGCTCCCGCCCTGTTGGATGCTGTGCTCTGGCCTGAAATGGGCTCACCCCGCTCTGGGGTCCCAACCTCCCAAACAAACCTGCTTTCCCTCCTCTTGTTGTCCTCCTTGTGCTCCATCCTGTTGACGGGCTCCTGTTTGTTCCGGAAGGGGACACCCGGGGACGTCTGCCATGCTCACGCCCACCACCCACTGCTGCTTCTGCAGGGCCTTGACCAGCTCTCTTGAGACCCTGGGAACGTCACCACCCTCCCAAGATGCTGGGTTCTCCCCTGACAACTGGGATGGTCAATTTCAAAGCCAAACATGATTGTAAGAATCCGTAGCAGCACGAGTATGGGAAGACTGTTAGCAGCACCGTCATATATTGGAAATAAGTGGGTGTCGCCAGTTATGAAGGAGGACGGTGTAGGGGAGAACCGTGGACACATGGCTCGGTCAACATAGATACAAACGTCTTTCCCCCAAACAGCTCCAAATTCAGATTGTTACAATTTTGTGATAACTGAACCTAATAATAACCAACAGGATTGAACATTTACTATGTGCCAGACTCTCTATGTATTTCTCCTGCAACCTCTTATGTAAGCCTTACCTAGGATGTGGGCACCATTATAATCCCATTTTACAGATGAGGAAACTGAGGTTCAGACATAAGTAGCCTGAATTCATTCACCTGGTTTAGCAAGACGTGGTTATGATTAAGCTCCAGGTCTGCAGGACCCCAAACCAGAGCTCCTAACACGACGCCTGCCCATGGGGCGTGGCGCCAGAGAGAGAAAGCACCGTGCCTCGGTCCCCAAAGCCTCCAACCCAGTGCTGCTCTGCCCTGAATAAGGCACCCAGGCACAGGGTCCCTGGGAGCTGGCTAGAATCCTATCCTGAGCCAGCTGGAGGACTCCGGGGGGTGACCCAGCCCTGCCATCGCTTGACAGATGGGAGCCCCAAGGCCCAGAGAGGGGCCGAGAGGAGGCCAAGGTCACGCGGTGCCGCGGGGCTCTCCTCAGCAGGCCCCGCTGGCCAGACAGCTTTATTCATCTCACCCAGATGGCGGCTCAGCCCCATCTGCAGGGAGTGGGGCCCAGGAGGGGCTCTCTGATTAAGAAGAACAGCTCAGTTCATAAATCACTCCTTGCACTCCCACTGCCCCAGCCCCTGGGCATGCTTTCGGGAGGGAGAGAAAGGAGGCAGGTGGGCAGAGTGATGGAGCAGCCCCCTGCGGGGGAGGCCCATGACGGTCTGGGCTGGTGCAGAGCAGAGACAGGGCTTGTGCGCCCCGGCCAGGCGAGGGCGCTGTGGTCCAGGGCAGAGCCAAGGCTCCGACCAGCGGGGAACCTGCAAGCCGTGAGCCAGGCCCCTTTTCTGGGAGATGCGGACTCTGGATCTAACCCCAGGGCCAGCGCGAGGAGGATGGAAGCGGATGACCTGCAGGCACTTGCTAGGCTGCCCTGCCAGTTCCTTCCTCCCTGCTCTCCCTGGCACCTCCAGCGCCAGCCCTGGGCTCGGTCCAAGGCACAGAGACCGATGGCTGCCCTGCCTCAAGGACTGCAGCCCAGAGAGGCTCAGTGACCCCCGCAGTGCTTGGAGGGGAGTGTTAACAGCCACACCAACCAGTGTCCTGGGCTTGCCGGGCAGGACACAGAAATGAAGCCTGAGTGCCGGGTGGGGCTGGCGACCAGCCTAGACTCGGGGGAGGCTGTGTGGGGAGGACAGGGACAGGGCCAGCATTTACTGAGCTGCGACGATAACACCAGGCACTGCGTTACGGGCGTTCACTTATAATGATCTTCTTGATCCTCCAAAAAGCTCTGCAAAGCAGATGATAGCATCATCATTGCCTTTTACAGATGAGGAAACTACGGCTCCAAGGGGCTAGAGAGGCCCAGGGCTGGGAAGGGCTGGAGCTGGAATCCACGGCCAGGTTTGCAGGGACCGGAGCCCACATCTCTCCTGCGTCGGACCTGGGCCGAGGCTTGTAGGAATAACGACGACTCTCGCCACCAGGTGCAGGGCTGAGCCGGACGACTTATTTGCTCACTGCCCCCTGGGCCTCATCCCAAGACAGACATCTCATAAACAAGCAATTAGCTGAAATCCTGGTGTTCCTGGTGATGGCACCAACCTGGGGACATGGTCACAGCTGAGTGGGGGATAAAATCTCACTAGGCTCCTGAGGAGCAGGTGCCTCTAGGGTTAACCACGAGCGAGGTTCCTAAATGACAGCCTCCCCAGCCCCCATGCTCACTGAGCCGGGAATGCCACAGGGTCACAGAGCTTCTGCAGTGTCTGGGCAGGCCCCCTCTGCAGTCTGCGTGATGGGCCAGGCTGGGCACTCTGTCCCTGCCACCAGCCCTTCCTCTGTCCCACCCAGAACTCCCATGGGGCCGTTTCCATCAGAGAATCTTCAAAGAAGGAAGCACCTTAGGGAGGGCTGTCTCCAAATCCTCATTTCACACTGGGGTGCTGAGGCCCAGAGAGGGACAGGCTCTTGCCCAAAGTCACACAGCACGGCTAGAACCAGGAGTTCCTGATCTGAAGCCCGCTGCTCTTCCCATCCGTGGAGGCAGCCTCCCAGGACTGACCCCTTCATTTATGTTGACTTCTGGAAGCACTTTACACGCATGACCTCATCGGATCCTCCCAACCGCACTGCGAGGTGGGCCTTCCAGTTTTCTGGAGGAGGAAACTGAGGCTCTATGGCCCGAAGTCACACAGTAGGTTGGAGGACCTGCTGGGACAACATGGGACTCCTTGCTCTTCTGCCTGGCTGTCCTCCAGAGGTGTGGCTCTGGGGACTTTGTGCCCACCTATCCCAGAGTGACCCTCGCACAATCCCCCATGGACGGGACTTAAGCCACAGAAGGTGCCCGTCCCAGGCGCAGGTCAGAGGGTCCCTCCTCCTGTCTTAAGCACCAGACATTGCACTGAGATGGCCCGTTGGCAACGGCCTCTGGGGACAAGGCTCTGCACTCTCTTGCAGAGACTTTGTTCCTTTGTCAGAGGGCAAGGCGACCCGGGCAACCCGAGTGGTTTCAAGGTTTGAACTTGGACAGGAACACAGAAGTGCGGAGGTCACTCCGTGTATCAGGAAGAGGATTTGGCCTCAGAACACTAGAGTCCAAGTCCAGTGTGGGTCCAATATTCAGGTGTAGCTGGAGCAGGACGAGTGGCTGAGCTCCGGGGCCCGGGAAAGTTGGAGGGAGGGCAGGGTGGGGACACCCCCTGTGCTCAGGATGCCCCCCACGCCCTGTCCTTTGGGCCCAGCTGAGCTCTCTAGGAAAGGCGCCCGACGGCCAAGCTGGTGATCTGGGGAGAGGGAGACGCTAGGAGGAAACGAGCAGACATTCCAGCAGACAAGGAGGCCCCGGGAGCCAGGGCGAGTGGGTGTGGCAGGGAAACCGCAGTCTGGGAGATGGTGTGGGCAGCCCGGGATGGGAAGGAAGGCACTCAGCCTGCTGGGGGCAGGAGAGCAGACAGCCCCACAGCCCCCCACGGCCCTGGGGAAGGGGCCGAGGGCAGAAGGGGCAGGCTGGCTGCTTCCACGGGCTTCAGAGAGCGCCTGCTCAGTGGCCTCCCCAGGTCACCAAAGAACAACCTTCCTCCCACCCGTTATTCTTGTGGTAATTCACACCCTAACACGTTTCATTCATTTGCTCCTGCCTACCCTCACTCCTTCATTCATTCGCCACTTAGTGAGCATCCCTGGCCTGTGCACGAGCCCCACTGGCCACACAGGAAGGGCCGACCCACAGGCCTTGGGTCTCGGGGCTGGTCCTAGGAGGACTGGCTGCCTCTGAAGCTGCTCTGATGATGGCCCTGCTCTGGCTGCCCCAAAGTGTCACTGTGTCCCCAACCCCACAGAACCCCCCTACACACACGTGGGCTCAGAGCCACAGTAACTTCATCAGGCCTCACTGTGCCCTCTGCCCAGCCTTGCACAGGCAGGAGCTTCCGGCAACACCTGCTGCTGCACCTGGACCGAGTCTTGCTTCTCATCCTCCGGGCTGCCTCCCTGAAGGCCTTGTGAAACTTTGTGCTAAGCAGAGCTTGTGTTTGGTCGGCTCCTACTGTATACCCAGCCTTGAACTAAGGGCATATAGATCTCACAGCAATCCTGGGAGATGGATCTGCTCCCCACTGACATGTGATTGAACTGGGCTCAGAGACAGTGGGCAACCAGCCTCAGGTCACCCAGCCACAGGCTGCAAGAGCTGCCTGGCCAGACTCCAGAGCCCAGGCCTTAGCCCCTTGCAGGGGTTTCTCACCTTTTCCCCACCCCTTTAGCAGCCTAGTGAGGTCTCTGGACTCCATTTAAATGCATAAAATACATAAGATTAAAAAGAAAACCAATTATGCTGAAATATAGTTATCAAAAAATTTTTTTGGGACAGGGTTTCACTCTGTTGCTTGGGCTAAAAAAGCACAGTGGCGTCATCACAGCTCCCTGCAACCTCAAACTCCTGGGCTCAAGTGATCCTCCTGCCTCAGCCTCCCAAGTAGCTGGGGCAACAGGTGCACACCACCACAGCCATCTAATTTTTAAATTTTTTGTAGAGACGGGGTCTTGCTATGTTGCTCAGTCTTGCTATGTTGCTATGTTTCATGGAACTCCTGGCCTCAAGCGATCCTCCCACCTCAGCCTCCCAAAGTGCTAGGATTACAGGCACGAGCCACTCCGCTCAGCCTCAAAATATTTTTTAAAAAACAAATTTGTAATGGAGCGATGCAAATGCTTCTCTGTTAACACATGAAATTCAAGATCTAGCAATGGATCTGATAACTGTCCTCATTCCAGGAATCTGCTGCAGTGTTTAGGTGATATGAAAATACCTGCTTAGATCTATCGATGACAAAGTCGCAAGTACTGCTAATAGTACTGTGGTTTGTTGCCCGTGTTCATAATTGAAAGGAAATGCTCAATTTTGGTGAAGCGTGAGTGAAAGTGAAGATATAATATTTTCCCCCAAGTTCACCCACCTGTTGAGTTCTGTGCAATCCATGGACCCTGACATGAGAACACGCTTATCCCTGAAGGTGACGCTCACCCCATCTGTGGCTCAGAAGTCTAACCTGCCTCCAACAACTTCCATCCCTCCCAAAGCCACCCTTTCTCTGCAGCCCCACGCCCAGCAGAGGGGACCACAGGAGCAGGGAAGGGGGCGGAGGTCAAACCCGAAAACTCCACTTAGTGAGCATGTGGGGCAGAGGGAACCCCCTGAGAAGGGAGGCCACCGCGGGGACTGTGCCATCTTCCTGCTCAGGGCGGGCCCAGCCGGTCTGGGTCGAGGGGGAGAAGAGGGAGCGACCAGTGTCTGAAAACCCCCTGGGGAGCTTGCTACCCTTGAGACCTCCAGGCTCCAGCCCTGGGACTTGGATCCTGCCCCCACCCCAGTTTTCCCTCTTCTCACACCCCCGGGGGTTCTGTATAGGCAGGTTCAGAGAACTCAAAGTGAGAAGTCCCTGAGGTTTCTGGGGGAACCAGGGCTCCAGGCAAGCTGAATAACCAGCCAATGGCCCACGTGCCTGTCAAGCCCCCACAGGCCCCCTCCCCGTCATTCCTGGCAGGTGGAGACCAGGCTCCCTGACGTCACCCAGCACAGGCGACTACTCATGGCCCCCGCCCCTCCCTTCCCCCCCATCCCTGCCGCAGGATGCCACTGGCTAACTAAGTGCTGGGGCCAGCATCTGGAGAGGGGCGGGGGCTGGGTGGGAGGCGGCTGCCTTTTCTGCTCCCCAGGGCTTTGCAAAGGGGAACTGAATGTGGGAAAAGAGGTGCCGTGAGAACTGCTGCGTCCCATGGCTAGGGGGGGGGGTTCTGGGCCTCCTGGATGCCCACCTCTGCCCGAAATCACCTACTCACCTTCCAAGAGTGGAGTCTACATGGTGACCAGGGGGACCCTGCAGGACAGGCCACGCCCCCTTGGGCCCACTTACCTAGGGGGCACCCACAAGACCAAGGATGGGAGTAAGAGGCCGTCCTCATGGGTTTTTGGCCTCAGAGCTGCCTTGGAACTCGAATCCTGACCGGGAGCTGAGCCGGAAAGTCGCTAGGGCAGCGGTCCCCAACCTTCCTGGCACCAGAGACTGGTTTCATGGAAGACAATTTTTCCACGGATGGGGGTGGGGAGGGGTGGTTTCGGGATGATTCAAGCGCATTACATTTATCGTGCAGTCAAACCTCCCTGCTAACGATGATCTGCATTTGCAGCCGCTCCCCAGCGCTAGCGTCACCGCCTCAGATCACCAGGCATCAGATTCTCATAAGGGGCACAACCGAGATCCCTCCCATGTGCGGTTTACAGTAGGGTTCGCGCTCTGATGAGAATGTGATGCCGCTGCTGATCTGACAGGAGGCGGAGCCAGGCGCTGATGCCAGTGGTGGGGCGGCTGTAAATACAGACGAAGCGAAGCTTCGCTCAGCCACAACTCAGCTCCTGCTGTGCAGCCCGGTTCCTCCTAACAGGCCATGGGCTGGTACCAGTTCGCAGCCCGGGGATTGGGGACCGCAGCACTAGAGGTCACGTGCATTCTATAGCCGTGGAGACCGCATCCAGCAGGGAAGGGACTTGCCCAACAGCTCACAGCACAGTCAGGGCTGGACAGCATCCTCCAGGCTCCAGCCTGGGCACACCCCGCCACACACTGGGCAGCCTCAAAATGCAGCCCTAGCAAAGCCAGCCCCTGGGGAAAGGTGGACTTTGGACTCGCCACTGTCCAACCTTCTCCACCAGTATATAGACCCCTTGGTGGCCGAGGCTGTTTCTCCTACTCCCTCTGAGTCCCTTCAGGGCATACGGGGGGTACGAGATAATGCCCCCTATAGGGATTCAGTAATTATGATAATCTGATCAATAAAATAACTGCTCCTGCTTCATGTGGGCCAGGACCCATGCGGAGCACTTTTCCAACACCACCTAAAGTGGGGCTGGCAGGAGGCTCCGAGAAGTGAGTAAGCTTCCCAGGGTGGCACACACCTGCTAGGGCCCAGGGCACCTGCCGGCTGACAGGCTACTTTAGACGACACGCCCTCAAGGCAGAAGCTCGGGTGAAGGAACGAGCTGGCAAGCAGAGTCCTGGGTTTGAGTCCAGACTCTGAGCACGCGGGCAAAGCCTGCCCTCTCTCTGACTCTCAGTCCTCGGCTGTTTCTCAGGCCGATGGCACCTCTGCAAGCCTTGGAGGGGGAGGGAGTCCCCAGTCCGCCCCCCCCACGGGCTCTCCCCTCCCACACTGTATCCCCCCAGGGCCCAGCTCCATAGAGACCCTTTGAAAGACTTAGTAATCCATCCCAAAATATGCAGGGCTGTTGCTGTGGCAACCTGGCCCACTACACAGCTCAGATTTAAATATTTAACGGCTCCACGGGTATTAAGGGGGCCTGGGAACTGGAAGAGAAAGGGCACAAGTCCGAGCTGGGGCGAGGGGTGGGGGAGGCCTGGGTACTGCTGCCAGCGCAGCCCCCGCCCCAGCAGAAAAGGGAGCAGAGGGCTCCCGGCTTCCCTCGCTGTGTTTAGTGTCAGCCAGGATGAGACAGGTGGCGTCTGGAACCCAGGTAGTGGGTGAGACACAGAATTCCACAGCTGGGCCTATGGCAGGGGGCCGGGGCTGGGTGGTCCTAGGGGGAATTTCCCTTTTGCAGGTGGACAAAGGGAACTTACTTTATTCTCCTAAATGTCTACCGTGCCATGGTCACTGTGCTAAGTTCTTGCATTATCTCCTTTGAACTCCACTATAATCCCATGAGCAGGCATGCTATTATTTCCAGTTGACAGTAGGAAAGACTAAGGTCAGAGATGAAGTGACTCACCCAGAGCCACACAGCTCCTGAGTGGCAGACTTGAGCCCAAGGCAGGTGGCTCCGAAGCCAGAGCTCTTTCTACTCCATCTATCGGAGCCGGGGCCAGAAACACGGACGGCTAGCACGTATGAAGCCCCTTCTACAGGCCAAGTGCTGTGCTAAGCACTATGCATGCTCTACTTCACTTGGCCCTTGCAACGACCTATGTGGTAGGCACTGTCACCCCCATTTTACAGATGTGGAAACTGAGACCTCGAGAGGGGAAGTAAGAACCAAGATCACACGTAGGGGGTTGGAGGAGTCTCACTTCAGGCCTTAGCAGTTGACTCCAGAGCTGGGGCTCTTCTTCATCTAGCTCTTCTTAGCCCACGTTTAGAAAAGTTGGATAACAAAAGATAAACAAAAATCAAATTTAAAATCCGTTTTCACCCTGGCGCTGACTTTGTCCAAGCCCTCCCAAGTTGGTAAGTACAGCAAGAGGAAGTTCTTCCAACAACTTAGTAATAAAAATGAGTCAGCCCGAGTTTGGCTTCAGCATCTTGCTCTACACACGGGGACACATGCACACAAACCCACACAGACAACATATAGAGCCAGCACACGGACGCGGTGTATATACAGATACCGACACAGACACCATGTAGACACAGCCACACAGATACGCACACAGACACATGCGTGCGGGCAAACATACGGATACGCACACATACATATACCAACAGCAACACAGATGCACAGACACGGGCATGCACAGATACAGCCAGACATATAGGTACATATACATGTAGGTACGTGTAGGTGCACACACACACACATACACGCACACACTCACAGACAGGGCCGCTCGTCACTTTCCTGACTGAATGACCTAATGAACTATAGTGTCATGGAAAAGACACCCAAAGCCATTTGGCGATGCCTCTGCCAGCATCAAGACTGTTTCTAAACAGTCAAACTGATCTTATTCATGGAGATCTTTAGGAAGGAGGGCAAGCCCCACAACCTCATTCCCACGTCTCCTCTCTAAGTGGGGAAGTTCCTCCTGGCATCTAACCAAATTCCCTCCTGCTTTACACTAACCACAACACAACTCTGCATCAGTACTCCTTACAGTCGCCAGAGCCCCCACTTTTATATTCTTGCTTGACACCCCCAATCAGCTCACGAGGCAAGCAGAGGTGATTCTATCTTACGGGGAGGGGGCCCAGAGAAGTTAAGCAGCTTGCCTGAGATGGCACAGCTACGTTGGAGCGGGGTTTGCTTCCACCCAAACGTCATGCCTTCGATTTCACTGCAGATGCACAGCAGCTTCGTCTACCCCAGGCCGCGGCAACGTCCCATCCATTTTACCGCCTGCGCCTCTCTGCAGGAGGTTTCCTCGGCTCTCGGCCTGTGTCTGTAAAGTGACCTCCCTGGCCCTGGCTCGAGTCTCCTGCTGGCTGAAGAAAGCCCGGGTGTGGCGTGGAGGCCAGGCCTCTCACAACCCAAGGGCCTGGGCTGCCCCGGAGCCCCCCGCCCAGAGGCGCAGGTGTCTCGTGTCCCCAGAGACGGCATGTGTCCTGTGCTGGCGGCCTCCCTTCCTTCTGGCAGCATCCTCAGCTCCACGGCGTCCCCCTGCCCCCAAGGCCCGGAACTGTCACTGGAGCAGAAACGAAGCCCCGCCCCGGGCCTCACCCCGCGGGGCACGTGGCCCCGTTCCACTTCCATTTGCTTGGTAATAAATACTGGAGACAGAGGTCTTCTCAGGGCAACTGCAATTGATTCTAGTCACCTGGCCCGAATTAGGGGAGGCCACAACCCCTTCCCATAAGAGGAATGACTACAGGTATTTGGAGCTCAAATTATGGAGGGCAGACAACCGGGCAACAGAGAGACCGTGACAGAAGTGCCCTGTGCTGCTGAGAAAAGCCCGCGAGGAAATGAATCAAGGAGACAGTTTGGGGCCTGGGCCCGTGTAGACGGACGGGAGGGAGTCCCACAGTCCTGTTTTCTTTCCTCCTCATAAAAAACATCCCAGCTGCTGCTTGGAGTCACAAAGAAAGATGTGTGTGGGGGTGGGGGTGGGGAACGGGCTGGGCTTGGAGGGGACAGGCGTGGGGCGCAAACGCGGGAGCTAGGAAATGCCGCCTCCCTCCACAGAACCCCGGTCACTGTTCCACCAGAACATCACCGGTTTCAGGATGCCGGCCGCCCCTGCGGGAAGCCTCAGGAGTGAGCAAGGATTCAGTCTTACAGAGCTCCAGGAGAGGGTTTCTACTCCCTTTTGGCAAAATAAAAATAACAATAATAATAATAGTAACAATCGCCACCACCTCCTTCTACTCCAGGTCTTGGTTTCTCCGTCTGTAGAATGGGGACAGAAAGCCCCACCTTGTGCATGCCGTGGGCCGGTGCCAGACAGGACGGAAGGAGCTTGGGAAGGGACATCGACCTGCCAAACACTCATCCAGAGCGGTGTTGGTGACTTTTTCCACAAGGGGCCAAGCAGGAAATACGTTAGGTTTCGAGGCCACGCTGTATCTGTTACCACTGCTCAGCCCTGCCGGGAGGTGGGGAAGCAGCCGAGGGCACAGATGTGCATGGATGTGACCCGGGCCCATTCAACTGCACTTACAAAAACAGACGGGGCAGGATTTGCCCCACAGGTTGTAGTTTGTGGCTCCCTAATTTCAGGAACGTTTAGGGACTCGCCCTGGGCTAACACAGCCTAGAAGTGAATGCGTTTCCCCCTGCTGTGCAGGGGCCGAGTGTGGGGAAGAGGACGGGCCGCATGTCCGGAGAGCTGGGTTCAAGCCCTGTGCTCAGGCCTGTGTGGTTCCTGGCAACTCCCAGCACCTCTCTGAGCCTCGGCGGCTTCATCTGGAACACCCACCTCCCGGGGCTGTCGTGAGGGTCAAATGAGGCCCTGGGGGTCATGGGCGATGCGCTTAGCAATCAGGAAACACTGGGCCAGTCGGGGCGAACCGACACTGCGGCAGGAGAAGCTCCGGCCGCAGTTCCTGGGAGCTGGCGAGGCCTGGCTGGCTCACAGCCCGGGTGGGGAACGCGAGGGTCCGGATGGCACAGGGAGGGTCTCTCCAACTAAACAGGCTGAAGGCACCGGAGGAACTAGAGCTCGAGAGCTGGGCAGCCACTGAGTCCCAGGGCCTGCCCCTGCTGCCCTGTTCGAACCCAGCAAGAGGCCCCCTGTGGACTGCGGCTCTAGCTGAGAACTCTCGGGAACAGGGCTTTGCTGCACGCGCTGCAGGAGGGCCGGGCACGGGGGGTTGAGTTGGGCACACGGAGCGGATGTGCCGAGGTCTGTCTGGGCAGCCTGGTCAGCCTGCCTGCTGCGGGCCTCGGCCCCCTCTGAGGCCATAATGGACGACAAATGACCCATCCAGAGCATGTTACAAGCTAAGGATGTGTGCTTTGATTAGCCCACCGTGCCCGGGGAAGTCTCTTCCCTGCTCTGCTGAGGCCCAATAGCAATTAGAAGGGGCGGGCAGGCTGCAGGGCAGTGTGGGAAGATCTGGGGCAGAGAGGAGGCCGGAACCTTGCAGGAATGAGCCAGTCATCTCCTCTGCATCCCTGGGGAAGGGAGACATGGTGATATTGGCGGTGATGACAATAAGAGTTAACACTTACAGAGAGCTTACCGAGGGCCAGGCACAACTCTAAACACTTTGCACCAATTAACTCGTTTAATTTTCAAACAATCTATGAAGCAGGTGCAGCTATTATGCCCATTTTACAGATAAGGAGACTGAGGTACAGAGAGGTGAAGTAATTTGCACAGAGTCACACAGCTATGAAGCTGGCATCAGAACCCAGGCAATCTCCTTCCAGTGTCTGGGCTCAAAGGGTGTCCAAGATGTCCCAAAGCCGGTGGGACAAACCATGGAGCTCTCCAGAACTAGGAAACTCACTAGAAAGAGCATCGTAGTGGGGATAGGGTGGGGAACCTGCGGCCTTCTGATTTCAAGATTGTTCTTTTATAAGCACCAAAGGAGGCAAGACAAGCTTCATCTTTCTCTATTGCACCCCTTTTGATAAAAGGATTTGTTCTGTAAAATTTGGATTCAGTCAAAAGGCCACATTCAAGGATCCAGAAGGCCACATGTGGCCCCAAGGCCACAGGTTCCCCACCCCTCTGGCCCTTGTTCTGCTGCTAACCAGCCTCGTGACTCAGCCCCTTCCCAGGCTTCTCTGGGAAGGCGTCGTGCAGAGTGGCCAAGTGCATCGGAGTGGCGGGTGGAATCGTCTCCCCACCGTGTGGCACTGGCCTTTCCGAGCTTCACTGTGCCCTGGTCCTCACAGGTCACTGAGGATGCTGAATGAGGCCACACCGCATGAAACACGGGAAGGCTCTCTAGAAGCGTGAGCTGCTGTGATTACTCATGCGAAGCCACACCTTTTGCGGTCCACCGTGGGCCACTGTGCCATGGTTTCACGGTTCCCGGTGCCAACGCTGCAGAAACATCCAGGCGCCGCCGGCTGCCTTCCTCAGAGGAAAGGATTCAGGTATTGTCCTTTTAGAAATGAAAACGGTGTCTGAATATTTGATGAGCCAACCTCATCATTTAAAAATGTAAACACAGCCCAATCTGTGGCCTACAGAGCTAAGAACTGTCAGTGACACAAGGGGCCAGGTTTTAAGAAGGCCCAGATGAAGCAAGGACTCCAGGGAGCAGAGGGAAGGTGAGTCTTGCCCCATCAGAGCACCAGGTCTCGGGGGCTGTTGTCTCTTCCTGCCACACGGTGCGGGGCGTGTCTGAGCTCGGCCGGGAAGGTCGCAGGCACATTCGTGCATGTTCATGCTGCTCTGCTAAACTCCGAGAGCAACGGTGCCCGTCCCCCAGAAAGCGTCCCCTGCGTGGCCAGGTTTGGGGTGCTGAAAGCAGGGCTCTGAGACAGGGCTTCAAGCCAGGCTCAAATTAGGCAGACTGGTACCTTTTGTGCAGTTCCTAAGGATGTAAGGACAGAAGGCACCGCCCTTGGGTCCAAGGATCTGGGTTCAAGTGTAGGTTTCACGGCCAGCCAGCTCTGCAGCTTAGCCAAGACCTGTGCTCTCAGCCTGGGCGTGCACGCCAGGGTCTCCCTCTGTCTCTTTCCATCTTGTCTCTGTCTCTGTCTGCTCTCTCTCCCCCTTCTCTGAACACACACACACACACACACACACACACACGCACACACACACACGGCGACCATTTCCTGGGGAGGTGGAAGGCTACCTGCTAACGTCAGCTGGAACACATTCTCTGCAAGCACACCTCACGTGGGCGCCTGGACATAAATCCCTGGCCGTGCCCTGGGACCGTGACCCCCAGAGGGAGATGGCCGCCTTTAATTTAGAGGCTCTGCGTGTGTGAACCACTGTACAAAGCCCCGCTAGCCCCAGGTAGCCTCAGGACTGTGGGGCCCTGCTGGGAGCAGGGGGTCCAGGGGAGCCTCCTTGCTGGGAAAAGGAAGAACGGGTAGGTGTTTCATTTCCCCCTGGCTGGCCCTTAATTAAGGAAGAGGAAGATTCAGAACGTTCCAAGGGGCAGGGGCAGGGGCAGGGTTTCCCGGGGACCACATGGACGCCGTGCGTCTGTGGAGTAAGGAGGTGGGGCGGGAGGCAGGCTTTAGGACGAGGCTGTCCTGGGTCCAATCTGACCCTACCCCGAGGTGCAGTGTGACCCTGGGCAAGTCACTTCACATCTGAGTCCCAGGCAGGTGACTCTAGACCCCCCGAGGCCTTAACCACTCGTGCAGAGCTGTGTCAGGTCCAGCGAGAACCAAAGGAGCGGGTGACACCGTAGCTCAGTGGGAGTCAGGAAGATGATTCTCAGTTCTGCCTGAAGTCATTACTTCACCAGTTGCCTCTTCCAGGGTATAATTGTGAACAGCAAACGTTATCAGAAGAGATTCCATGGGAAGCAGATTGTTTATAGAAAGCGTCCCATCGGGCTTTCCAAGGTCAATGTTCTGATAAGAGACAAACCCAAATGGAACCTGGATCTTGTTACTTGAATGCCTAAAACCTGACATGGGGCAGGCGTAAGAGCAGGTGGCCCCAGCCCGAATTCAAGGCCCGACCCCCAGCAGGCAGGATGAACGGAGGGCGGAGCGTTTGAACAGGGCCTGGCGCCTGCACGGGGCTCCCACGGCCGGCTCCAGATAGCAGAGGTGTATTCTCACACACAGCTCATCGAAGCCTCCCACGACCTTTCGAGACATTAACATCCTCAGTTCACAGGTAGGAAAATAGGATGAAGACTATTTTAAGGTCATGTTTCCCTCTGAAATATGGATTTTGGGATCCTTCACTCAACTTCATCAGTGATGTTCGAAGAAATCCTTCCTTCCTGGGGCACTCTGTCCTCGTCATGAGGTATCAGCTACCCAGCTGCTCCCAGAGGGGATTGCTGTCCAGGGCCAGTGGCGGAGGTTCAGAGGGTGGCTGGGGCCTGAGGAGAAGCCTCCCTCCCCTTCAGCTGTGGAACCAGCTTGCCAGGACAGGATCTGACTGGGGCCCTAGTTCCAGAAGAATAACCAACAACAAAAGCAGTTCGTACTTCAGAGCTGCACATGCCAGACATAGTTCCCGCTGACTCCCATAACCCTGCGTGGTAGTCCTATTACCCCACTTTTCAGCTGTGAAAACTAAGGCTCAGAGAGGTTAAGTCACTTGCCCAAGGTCACGCAGCTAGAAAGTGAGAGAGCTGAGATTTGAACACAAGCAATCAGGCTCTGGAGTCTGGGCTTGTAACAACTGCCCAACACTGCCCCTCTCCAGTGGGGACAGCAGGAGCCCCAGACCTGCCGCAGAAAGACTGACAGCCAGCACCTCCAGCCTGCAGGCCAGCTCCTTTTCTGAGAGAGACCACAAGGTACTATGCTGCCCCCACCTGCAGTCTGCTGCCCCCGCCCACAGTGGCGCAACCCAGAGTGTTGCCCTGGCGGGTGGTCTCCCGAAGGAATCAATCACTTTCCCATCATTCGGAACGTCAGGGTGGAGGGGACGCAGAGGTCCTTGAGTCCAACCACTTCTTTTGCACGATGACAGCTCTGAGGCCCTGTGGTCACGCAGCGTGTTCTGAAGGTCTTCAGCGTTAATCTGGGCTGGCTTAGTCTTAACTCATCTCACTGTAGCTTACTTCCCAGGTGAGCTGTGACCAGGTCCTGGGGCTCAGAGGTGACACTCAGGCCAGGCCTTTGCACCCTGCCCAAGGGCTCACGCTGAGCGAATACTTCCCACGTGTTAGGAGACGTTCTGTGTGCTCCACCTGCATTCCCATTTAATCCTCCTAACACCACTGTTATCCTCGTTTTACAGATGAGGAGACGGGCTCCCAGGTGGGTGATGCGTCTTCCCCAGAAGTGCACGGCTTCGGAGGAGTTAGCTGGGCGTGAGGAGCTCTCTCTGTCCACACGCACAGAACCGGTGCAGCACAGTGCCAGCTCTGCGGACAGGACCCGGAGCCCAGGGCTGCCCGGCTGTCCCACTTCGTGGCACTTGTGCCGCGATCTTGGAGCCCGTCTGGAGGCAGGGGCCAAGGCCGTCCTGGGGGCTCCCTGGCACAGGCGCTGTTACCGCTGCCTTTTGGGTAGACCTTCTGATTGCACAGCTTGTCTGAGATGTAGTCACAGAGGCCCCGGGGCGAGGCCTCGGGGCCGGACGACTGGCCAGGCTTCCAGAAAGGCAGGCAGCCCCTCCCCCCACCGTCCATCCTCTTCCCAGCTTCACACCCTTGGCGAGGTGAGGCTCAGCTCAGCCGACAGGGCCAAATAGTCCTTGTGCAGTCGGAGGAGGGGAGGGAGAGCTGGGAGAGCAGCCTCTCTTGCCAACAGCATTGGGACCTGCCACTAGTCGCCTGCCCAGAGACTACTTGCCCTGAGTTTCCAGAGGACAATAAGACACTGTTGTCCCTCCTCCCTGCCATCTGGCCTCCAGGCACTAACCATGAAGGGCCACAGACATCCAGCTCTGGCTGAAGGAGTCCTCCACCCCCCATCCCGCCATTTACTTCCCCTCGCCAGGGCCTCACTGTAGCTTACAAGGCCCTCCATGATCGGGCCCCGCCCTTGCTGAGCTCATCTCTGACCTCTCTCCTCCTCCTCCTACCCAACTCAGGCCAGCTCCAGCCACACTGGTCTCTCCCCCATGGTAAGCCCCCTCCTGCCTCAGGGCCTTTGCACCTGCTGCTCCTCCGCCAGGGATTCTCTTCCCCCAGATATCCCACATGGCTTATTTCTTCACTGCATTCTGGTCTCTAATCAAATTTCTCAGGGAGACCTTCTCTGACCCCCTCTCCCTAAGAGCCCCTCTCCCAGTCACTGTCGACCCCTCTCCGACAATGCGTACTTCCGGGTTTTTAGCTTCTCTCCCCTTCTCTTGAATGCAAGAAGTCAGGGACTTTGCCTGGTTCATTGCTGAACTGCAGCATCCAGGACACAGTGCTCAATGGATGCTTGGTAAAGAAAGAGAGGAAGGGAGGGAGGCAGGGAGGAAGGAATCTCTGTGTGGGCTTCTTTCACACATTTCTGATTTCACCCTGAGGAAAACTCTATTGGAAGGTGCAGAACCAGCTACATAATTTGTGAGGTCCAGTAAAAATGAAGGGTCCCTTGTTGAAACGTTACTAGGAATTTCAAGATCGCAATAGCAAAGCATCGAACCAAGTGTGGGGCCCTTTGAAGCTGGGGGCCCTGTGCAGTTTCGGAGGTCGCGCGCCTGTGAAGCTGGCCCTGGGGAGGTATTATTACCATTTCCATTGCACTGCTGAGGGATCAGAGAGGTACAGTGGCTTGCCCAGCATCACACAGCATGGAAGTGGTGGCTAAGCTATTATTCTATGACTTAGACCCTCGCAAACTATCCTTTCTCAGTTCTTGCAATGGCAATGGAAGAAACCATGTTACTGCCACATTTTTGGAAATCCGAGGACCGAGCCCAGAGAAGACAGTGAGAGAACACAATTGCCTGTAAATCTCCTGTTTTATCTCACATATTCATGCAAATTTTTTTTTTGCATTTTACTTCAAAATACACCCACAGTTGTTTTAATATGAAAACAGGGTGTGGTCTTCCAACTCTTCGAGGAGTATCGATGTTCCATGAGGATGGCAGGGCTGGTCCTGAGACTGTACCCCCTGGTTTGGGGAGAAGTACCCAGGGTCCTATGGGTAACCAGCACTCTGTTTAAAAAGCACCATCCTACACAAAAGTTCCTGGCACAGGCTCAACAGCCCGTGCTCATACTAAATGTTAGTTCCACTGCCTGGTCACCCCTCCCTCCTGCTTGGTGCAAAGGAAACCTTCCCAGGATGGCAGCAGGCCCAGACAGCCGTGAGCCTTCCTCCGGCCAGGGTGGAGACGCTGGATCTCATTATCCCTATGGGGTCCAGAGGGGAGCCCGGCTATGCTCATTCCTCCTGGGCCAACGCGCCTCTGCTTGTTAGCGAAAGTGGAGGGCGTCATTACGCTGCCCAGCCAGCCGGTCCGCTTGCGCTCTAATTGCAACGCGTAATGGTTTGTTAATACAGTCTAACGTTGGGGGGGGCCCGGCGCACTGTCGGGGGCGGCGGGGCCGCAGCGTCGGGGAGGGGCCTCTAAGGGGACTGCTGGGGGGCCGGGAGCGTGGCTGAAATGCTGCTTGAGTTTTGGTGCGCGCTCTGCCAAGCGACGTCTTCATTCAGGACGGACAGACTTCAGGTCTGTCGTGCCGCCGCGTGTGCGTGTGTGTGTCCGCGCGCGCATGCGCACACGGGGGACGAGATGGTCAGCGGGCATGTGCGGCCGTGTGCGTGTCCACAGCGCGGGTACAGGACCAGGAGCAGCGGGGAGAGGGGGCGCAGAGAGCCGAGCTGATTACACCTAAAGGTAGAGAGCCCTGGTCTCATCTTGAGAGTGCAAACAAAGACATCTCTCTCCCTCAGTGACCAGCTCGCCCAGCCCCTATGAGCACTAATTAGGAGGACTGGGAATTCCCTGACTTCATAATTACTGTTAACAGACTTCACAGGGCTGCGAGGGAAACGCAATGGCCCATCCTATTTTCATGTCCAGGGTGATGAGGGTTCAGGCGTCCAGCCCGCAGCCCCAGGCACTGGGGGCTCGATGCTCATGCTCGGAGCAGAGGCCTCTGGGGAAACCCGCCAGCACTGGGGGCCGGTAGAACAGGGCCGGTGGCCCAGCAGTGGACCCCGAGGCCTCTGCAGCCCGTGGCCTGTGCCTCTTCCCTCAAACGACCAGGGACAGACCACTCAGTGCCAATGTTGGCCCACTGCCGCTGGCTCAGGCCACCCTTCCTGGGCCACCCCTGCCCTGCCCACTCGCACCCCAGCCCGACATCCAGTAGACGAACCGTGCTTTCAAGGCGGCGCTGAAGAGCTGGCAGATCACAGCGGTGACCTCGCGATATCCTCAGGCCCCCTCTCCAGCCTGCCACAGCCTCCAGCCAGATGTCTTAGGAAACCACAGTGAAGCCATTAGGGGGACCTTTCAGCCGTTTGGCGGCCGGGCGGCCACTCCGGGCGGCCACTCTGGCCAATTGACGGGCCCAGGGACTAGCGGAGGCAGCAGAGAGCCTCCCTTCCCACGGGGCCTTATTCATGCACACAAAGACCCCTCCCTCTGGGCCGCCTCTCCAAGTGGAGAATCCTCACCATGGCGTCTGGCTGCAGGCTCCAGACTCCGTCTGCCCTCAGGGCCCCCACGGTGGGATCTGCCAGCCCCCAGCCCCGGAAACCCTGTCTGTCTGTCTAGGCCTTGGGGCCTGGCTCTGCTTCCAAGAAGACAGTTCTTTGTTCTTTCCTGTCTGCCCAGGAGCTGAGATTCTCATATATGAGGGAACTTAAAAGCCACTTTCTTAATCATGCTAAAAAGGGCTGAAACAGTACCAAAGAGTAGCTGACTGTTGATGATTTTTATTTTATTCTTTATACTCAGGTGATTTCTATTTTTTTTAACAAGGAACATGTATTATTCATGTAATTAAAACAAATCATTGCAAAAGGACCACTTAAACCCTACACTCTGAGGCTGCCAGGTCTTTGTGGGTGCTGCAACCTGGGCCTGGAATACTTTTCCTCCTTTTGTCTACCTGGAGAACGCCTTCCCACCCTCCAGGGCCCAGCTTGGCGTCTCCTCCGCCATGAAGCCTTCCCTGATTTCATCAGCCTAGGCAGTGGTCCCTTCTGTTTGGTTCCAATGCCCTTATTTTGGAGACAAGAAGACAAGGCCTAGAGAGGGACAGGGATTTCCCCAGGCCACACAGCAAGGTCATGGGTGGTGACAGTCACTAGATCCCAGAGGGGTTCCTTTTACAGTGTCCAGGCTGGGGAGGTTGGCGCATACCCTGCTTGAGTCATGACACCCCCTTCCCTGGCGTCAGCGCCTGCCCTGTGGGAGACGGCATCGACCCACCTCTTTGCTCTTCCGAGGAACAGCCAGGGTGATCTTCTCCCAGCCTCTAGGGCCACAAATCCCCGAGGCACAGGATGAAGAAAAGAGAATGGGCCCGGTTGTTGTCCCACAAAGGCGAGTGGGGACAGGAAGCATGGGGGTCTGTCCTCGCTCTCTGCAGTCCCCGGCTGTGTCTGAATGGCATCGCCAAGGTGGGCCAGGCTGGCTCCTGCCCTGACCCCGCGGCTGCTCTGCTGGAGGCCAGGCCCACACGGCTGCTGCGTGGCCCTGGCTCTGAGTCTCGGCTTTGCCGCGGAATAGCTGTGTGACTCCACGCAGGGTGGTCCACATATCTGAGCCTTATTTTACCAGAAATATTAATATTTTATAATATAACCTACCACTTATTAAGGACTACCATGGAGCCAGGGCACCGGTTAGGCCTTTTACGTAAATCGTGCCTCATTGGCATGGCCATGCTTTGAGGCAGCTATTAATTACCACTCCCATTTTACAGGTGAGAAATTGAGGCTCGCAGGAAATGAAGCCACTTCACTGAGGTCAAGAGCTAAACGTGAGCGAGCTGGGACTTGAGTCTAGTTCTATTTGGAAGTAATATGCTTGAGTCCCAAGGTAGTTCCGTGGATCTGATAAGATAATTGCGCAGGCCGATGCTCAGCAGGTAACAATGCACTGAACGCCACGGCTGCCCCCCGATTCCGATTCGTGAGAGCAGGCACTGTGCACTGGGCTGAGCGCGGGCGGGCGGGGAGATTTCCTGGGGCCCTGGAGGGAGGCGGCAGATCCCTTGGCAGTCCCTGCCTCCTGAAGCCCCCGGGCCAGACATGCTCCTAGCTAACGAATGTCGTTTGAGGGTAAATATTATTTTATACTCCAGCTTAATCCAGACCGAGTTTATCCATCCCACCAAAATGCCCACAGCCCAGAGCAAGTTAAGCCCTTCCCAGCTTGCCTAATTGCAGGTTTGGGGACACCAGCCCTCTGGAAAAGCCTGTTAAGTGGTCTGGTATTTGGCAGCGCTGCAGAGAGGCTGGCTGTGGGCGGGTCTGCCCGGCTTTCTAGGCTGCACCGTGGGGCGGGGGACCCATGGGGGAGAATATAGGCTGGGCACAGGGGCCGGTTCGGGGGCCCTCGCCTGGCACGGGGCTGCTTCCCCACCCCAGGGGAGAGGTAGCTACAGTGGGAGCAGGGGGATGAGTCCTGCCCTCCTGTTCAATGCTGATCCCCACTTGGCTGGAAAAGCAAAATGGGGCGCGGGCGGGGCTGCTGCACCCTCCTTGTGTCCACTCACTACGTCTGTCTCCTCCTGCCGCTTCCTTTGACATGTGGCCAGAATCGGTTCTCGTTCAGACCAGAGCCCCCAGTCTCCGCCCGAGTGTCTCTGAAAAAGGGTGGCTGGAGGGAGGGGCCCTGTCCCAGCAGGTTCCACGCTGCTGGGAGTTGGGGGATCCTCAAATGGACCAGGAGCCAGCCTGGGTCGAACCCCAGCTCCAGCCTCTCCTCGCACCTCCCCAGCAGGCCACCGACTAGGAACTGCCGCCGGACATAGAGCTGAGGGACAAAGATGGACCTCATCCAGGCCCCAAGCATGCAGTTAGTTCTCCAGCTTGTTCCCATCTCATCATTCTCCTCTTTCTCCCTCGGGTGCTTCTAGAAAGATACCTGAGAAGAGGGATGACTAGTGTCTAGGCTTTGCAATCAAGACAGACTTGGGTATGAATCTTTGCTCTGTAACCTGGGACAACTTGGTTGCCTTCTCTGTGCCTCAGTTTGCTTGTCTGTAAAAAGGATCATTATAGTCCTATCTCGTAGCCTCGTAGGGAGGACTAAATGAGAACATGAGCATGAAAGGCTTGCCTGGCACAGGGTCGTTATCATGCTGGCTCTTCCCAGGGTAGAGGAGGGAGGTTTTGCTCAGAGGCAAAGACACAAAGATTGTTGACTGTTATGGGGCCAGATGGGCCCCTCCTCTTGGGAACCACCCTCTTCCCCCTGCCCAGGTCACCAGGCTGCCATCTCTGGTTGGGTGGGGGAGTTGGGGGTGAAACTAACATTTGAGAAACTTCTGTATGTCCTACACTGTGCTAGGCCCATCCCGCTTTTACAGATGAGGAAACTGAGGCTCAGCACATGAAGGAATTTGCCCAGGAGTACACAGCTCCAATGCTGGAGCAGGAACGCATTCTCAGGCTTCTATACAGGGCTCTCCCCAACCCTACTCAGCACCCGAAGCCCCCGAGACACAGGTGGTCGTGCTGTCCCCATTCCACAGGTGCAGGGTCCGAGGCTGGGACAGGCGACGTCACCCAGCTGGCCACAAGTGGTGGGGTGGGGTTGAGCCCAGTTATGCCGGTCTAGAAAGGGCTGGCTCATTCGAGCCCCTTGGAGGGCCCATGCTGGTGCGCGTAGGTCCAGGCACAGCAGGGTCCCTTGCAGACGGCAGTTCCCTCCGGGCTTTGCCCATGCTCTGCTCAGAGGGCCCTGAGGAGTGGCGCCTCCGTATCCAGGCAACAGGAGCGTCCTAAGTCCTCTCTAAGTCACATGCCTGCAAGTCAGGACAGCACTCCCCATAGACTTCCTCGAGGTGGCTCATTTTCAGCTTTCCAGAAAGAAATAAACCCTGCGGAGCTCAGATGCCTCAGCTCCCCGAGGCCCCAGAGGGAGGGGGTTCCTGCCACGTCTCCTTAGATTTTCCTCCTGCTTAAGCCTTGCCAAATGCACCTCTGGGTAAGTCCTGCCCTGTTGCTGTTTTTTTCCCCAGTCAAGGGGTTTGTGTTCCTGGAGTGTGCATATTCTCTCTGCACTCATGAGAACAGGCCGCAGGACCCTGCAGCTGCCGTGCGATCCCAGGGGTTGTCACAGAACCCCCAGGGTCCCAAACATCTGGAACTCCTCAAACATCTGGAAGCTGCTGCAGCACTACTGGGAGTGTCCAAAATCCCTGGGCTGTGTAGAGCCCCCATGCTGCCGTGGGACCACTGAAATGTCTTACAGTGGAAATCTGGCTAACGAGCCCTCCAGCAACCCACAGGCACGCCCTCGCTCACCTCCAGCCTCTTACTCCAGCTGTGCTCCCACCTTCTTCCTGACCTCAGCTGCAACCTTTCTCCCTCCAAAAAGCCCTCCTGGTGTCTCTAGGCCTTGCTAGGTGCCGCAGCCACAGATACCACGAGCTCCGTAACGGTTCCCTGGGCCTGCCCCATTAGAGCACCCAGCACACCGTCCTGCCACTGCCTGGTCACGGGTCTGTCTCCTCTACCAGACTGCCAGCTCCTGGAGGGCAGGGGCCCGGTGCCCAGCCTAAGCAGACGGCACTTAGTATTCATACTGGAATAGTCAATATGTGAATAGATAATCATGTACTATTCATTTACTAGGCACTTGATGACCGTGTGACTTTGACCTTCACCTCTGTGCCTCAGTTTCCTCCTCTGTACGATCAGGAAGTACTAAGAGTATCTATCTCCTGAGGCTGGTGTGAGGCTTAAATAAGTTATGCAAAGCATTAAAGCAGAGCCTGGCATGGAGTAAGCACAATACGAATATCTGCTGTTATTAAATAATGCACGCACCGTGTTCATTAAGCTTTCACGGGGTCTAGACTTGCAGCAAGGCTAGAAGGGGGATTCTCCCACAGGCTAAAAGCTCCAACAGCAGCGCAACTAACACAGCACTTACCACGTGCCGGGCGCCACTCCCAACACTTCACATGCGCTCAGCGAGTCCTCACAGCAGCCCTAGGAGCTTGGTGCATTCTATGGGCTGAATTACGTCCATCCCCCCATTCGTATGTTGAAGCCCTCACCCCCAATGCTACTGCATTTAGAGACAGGGCCTTTAGGGAGGTAATTAAACTTAAATGAGGTCATAGGGTGGGGTCCTAACTGGATAGGATTGGTATCTGTATAAGAAAGGGAAGACAAGCCAGAGAGCTCGTGCTCCTGCTTGCACACGCGTTCTCTCTCTCTCTCTCTCTCTCTCTCTCTCTCTCTCTCTGCAGCACAGAGTACAGGTTGTGTGAGGACATAGCGAGTGGCTTTTAACCACTACCTTGAACCTGCCTCCAAGTCCAAGGGTACGGGATGGGCACCCCAGAGGCAAGTGGCCAGGCCGAGCAGAATCTACAGTCTATACAAAGGAGAAAAGAACTGGCACATTTCAGCTGAGACTTCCAGGCTGCCAGGACTCACAGCCATGGCAGCATCCTAAAGGCTGGGGGTGGGAAGAAGAACTGGTTATATCCTGCGTGGTCCCAAGCTGGTTGTGGCAGAGTCAGAGCTGCTCCCCAATGGGATGGCTTCCCAGGTAAGGTGGTAAGCTCCCTGTCCCTGGAGGCATCCAAACACTGCTGCTGGACAACCAATTACTGGTGATGTTTGAAGGAGAATTGTGTTTCCTCCAAATTCATATATTGAAATTCTGACCCCCAATGTGACGGTTTTTGGATGTGGGAGGTGATTAGGTCATGAGGGTGGAGCCCCCATGAATGGGATTAGTGCCCTTGTGAGAAGAGCCAGGAGCGCTTGCTTCCCGTTTTTCTTTCTGCCGCGTGAGGACACAACAAGAGAACAGTTATCTGTAGCCAGGAAGAGGGCCTTCCCCAAGAACCCAACCATGCTGGCACCCTGACCTCTGACTTCCACCACCCAGAATTTTGAGAAATACGTATTTGCTGTTTAAGCCATCCAGTCCCTGGTACTTTATGGCAGCCCAAACTGCCTTACTACAGACAGCCAGAGTAGATACTCTCAACGGTTCCCTCCAACCTCAAGCAGCCGTGAAGTGTGAAAGAACGGGCAGTTGGGAGAGTCCCGGGAAACTCCTTCCTACCAGCCCTGCCCATCAATTCCTGCTCCCACCTCCCACGTCCAGGCTGTCGGTCTGTGTGAGTCAGTCTAGTTGGCACAACTAGAAACAAGGATGGCAGACAGCGTTCCCCCCAATACAAAGATGAGTGGTCCCCCAGCAGAGGAAAATGTGGTGTAGGAGGTGTTAAAAGATGAATCTGAAATCAGAGAGACCTGGGTTTGAAATCCTGGCTTTTCTCTGTGTGCCTTTCGGTGAATGCCTCAACCTCTCTGAGCTGCAATTTCCAGAGCTGTAAAATGATTCCATCCCGGAGAATGGGACCAAAGATTGAATGACACCAGCAGGACTGGCACTCAGCATGTGATCAGCATTTGCGAGTTTCCTTCCGTCTCTGGTGGGTAGTGAGCTGCTGACACTGGGTGTATTCAAGCATGTCAGAGGGGTCTCGGGGTGGGACTCTGAGGGGTCTCAGGTAGGAGATATCTGGGTGCAGAGGATTGCTCTATTACACCGAAGTACACTTGCGACTTGGTCCTGGCTGGCCGTGGGACGGGGGCGTATCACTGAGAGGACACCGTCTCCACCCCTCACCCCACACATGCCGTATGATTCCATTTACAGGAAACGCCCAGAAAAGGCAAATGCATGGAGACAGGAGTAGATCGGTGGTTGCCTGGGGCTGGGGGCGGGAACAGGGATTGATGACAAATGGTACCAGGTTTCTTTCGGGGGTGACGAAAATATTCTAAAATTAGATCGCAGTGATGGCTGCAGAACTTCATAAATTTACTACAAACCATTGAATCATACCCTTAAAATGAGCAAATTTTATGGTGTGTAAATGAGACCTCTATAAAACTGTTTAAAAATCAAAACAGAGTCAATAATATCAAAGCAGGAGTCCGGCAGTGCCAGCAGCACGGCAGGGGGTGATGCCCATGCCCTGTGGGACGTGTGGCACTGCAGGCTGCGGCCTGAGGCCACGAGGTCAGAGGTCACTGCCAGTGTCAGAGACTCCTTCTCCACCTGAGGATTTACGGTGGCACTTTCTTGTTGTTATTTCCTGCTTGGAGCTCTGGCCGCACCAGCTGGCCTCAGTAAAAGCCTGAAGCCAACGCGGGGAGATGTGAGGAGGCAGGATTCTGCAGGAGGGTGGGCCTGGCGCCCGGCAGAGCCTCGGGAGGGGGTGCATGAGGGCAGGAGGCCTCCAGGGAGACCGGGCCTCCCAGAAGCCTTTGGATACCTGGGCTGTGTGGTGGCTTGGGACATCCTGTGGTTTGGGGCCTCCGAGTTAGGATAAAAGCCATGGACGGGCCTGGCCGTGTGTCCACGGCACCGAGGGAGGACGGGACCACACCAGTCATGTGCTGGCACCTGCCACGTGCCAGGGAGGAGTTGACATTTATCCTGCTTATACTACTGGACGTGAAATGTGGAGATTTGCAGAGAGCACCTGTGTGGCTTAGGGTCTCTCCACTGCGGAGAGATTTAACTTGCCCATGGTTGTAGAGATATCTGGTTTAAACCGCTCCACAAGTGACAGGCGGGTATTTACTAAGCCCATTTTAAACAAAAGGAAACAGGAGCTCTGGTGATAAGTCTCTTGTCTGAGGCCACACAGCAAGTGGCTGCGGTAGGATTTGGACCCAGGACCTGTGCAGAGCAGGGGAATAACTTTCAAAGTGGTCTGAACACCGCTCTTTTGGTTGGTAGTGAGCTCCCCATTGCTAGAGGCATGTAAACAGAGGCTCAATGACCACCTCTCAAGGAGTCGAAACCGATGACCTTGAAATCCCTCCCAGTCCAGTTAGTCCGTGAGGCTGCATAACCTTGCCGACCATTTCCTTGGAGAGTTAAATCTGCACTAACAGTGAAGCAGAGGGAGGAGCCCTGGTGGGCGGGGCCTGGCTGGCACCTCCCCAGCTGAACCGCAGTTCCTCCAGTGCCCACCACAAATCAGCACTGACTGCTGGCTGGGGCTGACTGACACTTGAATACACACAGGCCGGGGCAGGCACCACAGGGCTCCAAGCAAAGGCATTTTCGCCTAAACCAGCGTCAGCAGTGGGCACACAGGAAGCTCGAGCTGCCAAACCCAAAGCTGCTGCCAGTCCTGTCAAATGGGCTCCCTGTCTGGCCCCCACTGGCCTATTTCCTACCTGCCCCGCCCTCTGCCCTTGTTGGGGGGCTCCACCTTCCCTCCCCCTAGTTCCCGCGGCTGTGCTGCAAGGACGAGGGCTCTGGTTGTGGTTTCCAAGTTCCCTCCTCCCTGCCAGGGGCTGGGCTCTCTGCAGGATGGGTTCGGTGATGGGCTCATCTAAAACCCCTTCCCAGGCAAGAGCCCTGGTCCTGGGAGAGGCACCTCCCCCCTCCACTCCCGATTTCCTTCCGTGTGTCACCTGGCCCTGGGAAGGCAGAAAGGAAGGCTGGGATTTCTGAGGCGGGGGCTGGGCTAGGCTGGGCTGGCAGCTTCCTCTGCCACCTCCTCTTCATGGGGGTCCCGGAGCCAGCACTGAGGTGGGGAGGCCAGGGACCTCCTGAGCTGCACCCAATCCCAGCTCCCAGCTCTGCACCTCCAGGGGCCCCGCCTGGTCCCCATGCAGCTCCACACTCAGGGGTCTGGGCTTGCTCTCGCATTTCTTTGTGCCTCCACTCCAGCCCTAGAATCTGATGTGTAGACGGTATTTTAGTTTCCTCTATGCCAAAGAAGGCAAAGGGGAGCACAAAGACTATTTGCAGTGCCTGACAGTTACTGGACACTTCGAAGGTGCTCAAAGGGGCTCCAGCCTTCAATCTGGTCCCTTGAGAGAATGTTCTAGCAGCAGGGCAGGTCTCCTCCATGCCCCAGTGTATCCAAGCTGCACCCTGCCTCCTTTTCCTCCATCGACCCGCAGCCTCAGTCCTGCCCCCAGAAGACAGCCTGACACCAGCTGGAGGCCTTGCAATGACTGTAGCTGAGTCCTGGGGACCCTCGCCCCAACCATTATTCCCCGCCCCCCGCATCTTCTCAGGGCATAATCTGTTTGCCTCCTCTGCATAAATTCTTTCATGGCTCCCCAGTGCTCCTGGGGAAAAGCCCAAACTCATGGCACAAGGGGCCTTTTTATTATCCCCCTTTTCACGCCACCCCAGGGGGCGTGAAAGCTACCCACTTGTAGCTCCTTGAATGTTCTGCTCTGTCTGCCCCAGGACTTCGCACGTGCGGATCTCTCTGCCAGGAATCTGCTCCCTCTCCCACTGACACACAGACCTCTTTGTTCACCTTTAAGTCATTCATAAACCAAGCTCCCCAGCACCTCCCTCTTTCCCAGGGTGGGCTCATCACCCTTTCTGTGAGCTGCGGCATCAGTGTTATCAGACAGACTTCCATCTGCTGTGGCCCTCGGTGGCTCTCAAACTTGAGCTTGCGTCAGAAGCTCCTGGAGGCCGTGTCAAAACCCAGACTGCTGGGCCTCAGCCCCCAGATTTCTGATTCTGTAAGTCTAGGGCGGGGACCTGAAACTCGGCACATTCAGGTTCCCAGGACATGCTGATGCCGCTGGGCTGAGGGCCACATTCGAGAACCAGCCGCTGGTTAAACTCTAAGCGATGTGAGTCTGGTGTATGGTTAGTGCTCAATTAATAAATGAATGAGAGGCATTGATTCATCTGTTGCAGCCAGTGTGAGTGGCAGGAGAAGGCACCGATACCATCTTTCCTGGTTGTTTTCTCTGCACTCTGTTCTTCTCTCCCCTTTCCCAAGATGGTCCTATGCCTTGGGGGCTGCTGGTTTCCAAGGCCAGACGGAGAAGGGGCTGGGCCTAGGAAACAGCTTAGGCAGGAGCCCAGGAAGGTGGCTGCAGGTGGCCAGGGTGTGAGCCCGCAGGGCAGGAGGCTGAGGCAGCAGGCCTGGGGGGTGGGGGGCAGAGCGTCTCTGCAGATCAGCCAGAGGAAGGGGATTTTGTGGGATCCAAGAGCTACAGGCTCAGGTGCCCTGTTCCTGGAGCAGCCCTCCCCACAGGGGATAGACTTTGATGGGGAGACCGAGATGCCCGAGAATGGTCGGAAGTCTAAAGCCCAAAACTCATAGCTTGAATTTGCAACCACACACCATGGTACGCTCTGGTTGGCACAGAAATAACTGCTACCCACCTGCCCTCGCGAGACCCAGAGACTGGCAAAGAAGCCTGTTTGTAGGGTCCTATGTGGGCTCAAGTTCAGCAGCCTTTGCCAGATGTTTCAGACCACGTAAGGCCACCAAGACTCCTATGTGATCCCAGGGGGCTAGACGTCCCCCTCCCCCACAAGCCTGGGATTGAATGTCTTTCAAACAGGCAGAGGGAGGCTTAGGGGCAGATTAAATCAGATTTAGAGAAGTAAAGGCAGATGGCATATCTTGTCCCCTAGCGCTGGGGGTAAAATTCAAACCCGTTACAAGTCCATTTAACACCGGCAATGTGGCCGGCCCCGTGCCAGCTCCTGCCATGGCCTAACGCCAGTTGCATTCGCCTGGACCTGGGCCTCTTCCCAAGTGTGGCAGCTGAGGGCACAGCATGGCAGTGCAGCCTGTCGGAAGGTGAACAGGAACAAGAAATTGTCCTTCCAGGATCGTGGAAGCTGGGGCTGTACTGAGCCCTGGGCACCCTGACAGAAATGGGGGCCCCAGGCAGGTGGCTGGGCATTATGTCTGCAAGCCTGGCACTCCGAGCCTAGCCTCAATGTGGCGCAGCTCAGGTCACCCCTCCCCAGAACTCTGAGCAAACAGGTGCCAGGGGACCCGGGCTGCTTGAGGGAGCCCAGACTGCCCTTGCTCCAGTGGGAACACTTGTCACCAGCCTTAGGACTTTTGGCTTAGACAGCAATTCACAGCCACTGGCTCCTGTCCCCTCCTGACTGCGTATCTGTGGTGCCCTTAAGGAGAAAAAAAAAAAAAGAGAAAAGTTCATCTTGGGAAGCCCCACATTCAAAGAGAAAGCTACAGGGGAAAGGGGATGGTGGCATTGCCAGGTGGGGAAGGAGCATTTGCTTTTTAATCTAAATCCCTCCAGATCATTTGAATTTTTAAGGAACATATATATTGCTTGTGTAATAATAACTTTTAACAAGAATTTTTGTCTTAAAAATGCAAAGCAGTCTTCAAAAATCCATTTGGAAGAGAGAAATTTATACAACGAATAGCTTAAGGGGGGGTCCAGCACCATCATCCTTTCCTAAGGACGGCCACGCGCCCAGAGCCCTTCTACGTGTTTCCACCCTCATTATTTAACTTAAAGCTCATCACAGCCCTGTGAGTTGGATGCTATTAGTGCCACCACTTTCTAGACGAGAGGCCAGAACTTGAGAGAGACTCAATAACATGCCCAAGGTCACCCAGGCTGGGAGCTGGGGTTTGCAATCTCTGGTCCTTAAATCAGGGCACGAACCAGGCTGCCTCCTGCAACTGAAACTGAGACATTGACAGGCTCAAAAGCCATTTGTTTTGAGTCCATTCCACTACTTGAAAATTACTGATGTTCCACAGGAGCCAAAATCAAATTGTCGCATGAAAACAAGCCAAGAGACTGGTGTCTCCAACCACCTTGGCGGAGCTGGGAAAGCGTGTATTACAACGAATCCATTGTAATCCGTCCACCTGTCCATCCATCCGCCAGCCCCGACTGATGCCTCACTGGCTCTGCTCTGTGCCCACAGCCACCAGGAAAGGGCAAGGTGAGCACAGGAACAGATTGGACCCTCAGCACCTTCCATTTGCAGACTCTGCGTCCTCCAGGAATAATCAAAACCCCTTGCAATTGAGAATCCAGACAAGCAGTAAAGGGGGTGACAATGAAACGACCCTGTCATCTATGGCCAGGGCAAGCCCACCCTCTTCTCCAAAATACTTCGGTTTGCATAATGCTGAACTGGGACTTGGCCATCCAATCCATCCTTTAAGTCCAGGTGCAACGCTGGACCAGTTAATTTCAGTGGACTCTCTGGCATCTCACCCAGGCCTGAGGCCCAAGATGGCAAGAGAGAGTTAAACAAAGCTCCAGGTGCTGGGGGAGGTGGGGGGTGGGGGGATTTCTCCCCAAGGCTCCAGCCTTCCTGACCTGCTGAGAGCAGGGGCCCTGGGTGTCCTATTCAATAGGATTCTATGTGCTTCTTAGAGGCCCAGGCACACAGCAAGTGCTCAATTAAGTGTCTGCTGAATGAAATGAATAAATGTGATTCCAGGGAAGGCAGCTCCACCTTATTGGAGATGGGAGGGGTGTGATTTGCCAGCCCATCACCAAGGTTTTGGGGACAAGAACCAATAGGGACCTATACACCAAAGTCTATTTGGGATTCCGCCTACAGGGTGATAAAATTCAACTGTAAATGATACCACCACCAATAGCATCGGTGCCACCAATCAGTGCTGACCCTCTGGCAGGTGCTCTGTGAAGCACTTTCTCTCAACTGATATCTCATTCAATCCTCACATCAGTCCTGTGAAATATATACTATTATAATCCCCAGTTTATAGATGAGAAAACGGAGGCTCAGAAGGCCGAGGTCCTAATGCTAGCAGAGCTGGGATGTGAACCCAGATCTGACTTGGGATAAAATGTTTAAAGCTGGAAGGGGCCTAACTCCTCATCCTACAAATGACAAACTATAGGGCAGGGAGGGTAAGACATCAGGAGCACGGCAGGGACAAGAACCCAAGTCTCCCATCCAAGGCCAGTTTGCCATGAGGCCTGCTGCCTACGAAGCTGTAAGGTTCTGCAAGGTATCTCAGGACTGAGAGGATTAAGACCCTTGGTCTCTGTGCAGCACCGTCTCTTCTCAAGGGTGTCTCCAAAACTCCCCTTCCCCGGGAGGGAGGGGGAAAAGGAACAGGGAAGAGCCATGCAACTCCAAGCCCAGGCTGTAGTTTAAGGGGCATTGAAGACAAGATGGCCTCAGGCCTGGCACAGCCAAGCCTGGAGGCCTGCAGGGAAGAAGGCGGACCAAGTGCATCTCACTTCCTGCCTGGCACAGTCCTCCCAGCCCCAGGGCCCCACCGCCAGGCCTTTGCTCCTGAAATGCCTTCCCCAGCCCCTGGCCTGGCCCGCGTCCAAGCCGGTTTCCAAAGCCCAGCTCACCGGCAACGCCGTGTCCTCTGGTTTCCCACCCACCACCATCACCACCCAAAAGTAACATCTCCCTCTGGTGTTTGAACCCCCAGCCTCCTGCTCTGAGCTCTCTCCCTGGATGTCCGTAGCGTGACGCCTGTCTCCCGGCACCGGCCTCTGAGGCGCCGTTGAGTGCGCGTGAGTGAATGAGGAATGCCTGGGAAGCGGGGCCGGTGGCTCTTTCCGTCTACTGCGCAGGCGCATACAGGTCTCTAGGTGGCCCTTCTCTCCCCCCAGGGCCAACACAAGCTTCATCTTAAACCCTGAGTCCCAGAGGCTGGGGACCAAGTCCTTCTATTGTTTCGGCAGCAATACAGTGGGGGCTTTAAAGCTGGTGTGGAAGATGACTGACCACCGACAAACATGCACCACGCCCAGCTGTGGCTTGGCACCGAGCAGGGCGCCACATGAGGGGCTGGGGGCAAGATACCCAGAGGAGGGTCCTGTCCCCTCAGTGGATCTCCAAGAGAAGAGGGCAGGGTCCCCCAAGGGCAGCAACCTTTGGGCTTTGCTCACTCTCAATCTCCAGCATCGAAAACAGGGTCTGGCACATAGTAGGTGCTCAGTAGCCATTGGCCGAGTAAACGAATCAACAGTCACTGACCCAGAGGGGCTGGCTGTATGGCAGGCGGTGCCCAGTGCGAGCTGGCTGGCAGGGCGTGTCAGCTGCAGCACCCACAGGCGAGACAGAGAGTGCGGGAGGGAGCCTGGGAAGGGCCAGGAGGTTTGCGGTTGACCAGAACCAAGCAAGGGGCAGATCTTAAAAAGCGCTTGGCCGCAGCTGCCCGAGAGGCAGCATCGTGAGCTGTGGTTTTCAATCTTTGTTCTGCAGAGCAATCTCTTTTCAAATGAAATCATACACGGCACCCAAGCAGCTGCGGCGGAGGTCAGCCGGGGCTGCCGGGCTGGCCTGCTCACATGTGGCCTCGTGCCAGTGGAGACAGAGCTCCTGCTCAACCGGCGACCGGACCCTTCTCCTCTCCCTCCTTCCGAGGGGCTGCAAAAAGTGAGGCTGTGGTTGGCTTTCTGGAAAGGGGCCCATCATAGGTCCTGGTGTCTTCTGAGAGGCCATTTAGGGCAAATAAACCATAAAGAGGTTCAAGAAACTTCCCCCAGCAATGAAGGAGTCGGGGTCAAAGGAGGACAGAAAAGGCCCTCCCAGCAAGTGGAGGCCAACCCAACGCAGCCAGGCACTGGGGCCGCTGAAATAGCTGGGCGGCCACTAGGGAGTGCAGTGGCTGTCTAAGAGAGGGCCTTTCCGGGGCAGTCCTTTTGGAAAGTGAAGCACCGTTTGCAGACACATTGGATACCGTGTGTGTGTGTGTGTGTGTGTGTGTGTGTGTGTGTGTGTGTGTGTGTGTGTGTGTGTGTGTGTGTGTGAAGTCAGGCTTTCACATACCAGATACACTAAAAACAAGGCACCTGTCAGAAAGAGGCCAACCCTGGTACCATCAACCACAGGAAGGACCCTAGAGGGGACAAATCTGACCACCTGGGTGCTTCATGCCTCCCACCCCCGGCAAGGGCACCAGTACGGAACACCTGTTGTTTGCTCAGCATTCTTTTCTCCTTCTTTTGAAAACAGCACCTGGGTTTTCCCTTTGGGGAACCTCCCCCCTCATATACTCAGGTCGACTCCCCAACTCATCACACACATCCCCCCCCAACCACCAACCCTGTCCAGCCAATCACCATATTCTATCCTCCATGTTTCAGTAATTGGTCGGAGGTGGTCACATGACACAAGACCAGCCAATAAGCCTCAACCCTGGGACTTTTGTTGGAACTCCAGGGAAAAAGAAGCTCTCCATCCATTGGATTTGAAACAAGCTGCTGGTCACTGCCCTGCTGCTACATGGGGAATGCTGCCAGGGACTGAAGCCCACAGGGAGGGAAGCAGAGGGCACAGATGTGATCCTAAGGGCATCATTTGATCCCTGGATTCAGTCCTGCCTTGGCACCAATAAACAGGCCCCAAACTGCTAATTTATTAGAAACTAATAAAAAGCTAATAAATTGTCTGCCGTACTTAATCCAGTTTGAGTTGAATGTTGGCTCCCAAGTGATGCAGCATCTGACCCCAGTGCAGCCTCTGCCTGGCCCCTCATCACCCACTGCCACCGACCTTTCCTTCTGACCCGCCACTGGTCCTTGCTTACCTGCGCAGCAGTGCCATGCTTCCTCACTTGAACCTGAGGGGCACAGGCCAGCCTTCCCAGCTATCTGGCCCCTGCCAGGGTTATTTTTTGGCTGATCTAGCAAGGCCCCTGCAAACCTGGCTCAGATCCACTCACTTGATCCGCACTCCTTACTGTCCTGCACCACGGACCTTGGGTGCACTGGGGGAGACAGACACTAAACAATGACTGAGGGGCCTGGAATTCGGCCACTCCAGAGCTTGGGGCAAGAAGTGTCACCCAGGGCTTTGGTTTGCAGTCTCAGGGAGACCTGCCACAGGGAGAGGCAGCAGAGTGTGGCAAGATAGTCTTGGGCTCTGATGTCAAGCACGCCATGAAAAGATCCCGGATCTCTTACCCACTGTATCAACTTTAAAATGGGGATCATACCACGACACACCCAATAGAAGGACAAAAATCCATAAAACTGACAGCACCAATTGCTGGTGAGGATGTGGAGCAATAGGAACTCTCGTTCATTGCTGGTGGGGACTAAAAATAGTACAGCCACTTTGAAAGACAGCTTGGCAGGTTCTTGCAAAGGTAAAGCGTAGTCTTACCATACAATCCAGCCATTATGCTCCTAGGTATTTACTCAGATAAACTGAAAACTTAAGTTCATGCCAAAAAACCTGCACATAAATGTTTATATCAGCTTTATTCACAATTGCCAAAAACTGGAAGCAACTAGGATATCCTTTAATAAGTGAGCAGATAAACAAATTGTGGCATGTCCCGTGGAATATTATTCAGCGATGAAAAGGAATGAGCTATCAAGCCACAAAAAGACATGCAGGAACCTTAAATGCATATTACTAAGTGAAAGAAGCCAAAAGCCTACACATTGTATGATTCCAACTATATGACATTCTGGAAAAGGCGAAACTATGGTGTCAGGAAAGAGATGAGGAGTTGCCAGAGGAGGAGGAAGGGAGGGAAGGTTGAAAAAGACCCAAGGATCATCACTGCTGGTGGGGATGAAAGGCAGAGGGTCCCGCAGTATCAATTTTCCCCTTCCTCCATGGTAACAGACTTGTCATTGAGCAGATGGCCACCGGAATAAAGATCATAATGCCCAGCTCTCCTTGCAACAGTGGGTGTCACATGACTATGTTTTGACCAAGGGGACATTAATGGAAGTGATACATGCACCATCTGATTTCTCCCTACGTCTTCGCTGGAGACGCAGTGGTGGGAGACACAGTGGTGGGAGACACAGCGGTGGGCCTTCACCAACCACGCAGAGGACCCACGGTGAAGCCACAACACAACACAAAACAAAAAGAACGTCGGTCCCTAATGGTTTTGTAAAAGAATCACCTTAGCTCAGAATTTTTCTTAGAGAAAAATCAACTTCTCTCTTGTTTAAAGAACTGTCATTTTGGGGTTTTGTCACACACAAATAATCCTTTATTCTCACTAATGTGGGTACTTTCAATGATTGTTCTAAGGATTCTGCATAACACAGGTAAAGCATGTTCTCTCCTGCATTTATACAACAAATAACGGGCTGGCTTCCTGTGCTGGATCTGGGAGGCCGACTGAGAATGTGACAGACAAAATCCACGCCCTCGTGGAGTCCACATTCTAGTTCAAGAGACAGACCATCAAAGCGGGAATGAACTAGTCCCGGGGTGCCATGAATGCAGGAACACTATTCGCGACAGCTACCATTTGTTGGGTTCTTAGCTTACTATATGTTGGTCCTGTTCTAAGCTCCTTCCATATATGCCTTCGTTTTATCTTTATCACAAGAGGTGGGTGCTGTTGCTGCCTCATTTGACCCAGCTGAGGCACAGAGAGGTAAAGGAACCTGTCTGAGGTCACACAGCTAGCACTCGGTGAGTCCAGGATTTGAACTAGGTCTGTTGAACTTCAGAGCCTTGACCACTGGGCCCTCCTGCTAACAAAGGGAATAAAACGAGACGCCGTGACAGAGAATGACGGGGCGCGCTGCCGATGGTTACCCTTAGCAACAATCGTAACAGCCACAACAAAAGTGGCATGAACCCCGTGCTCACCCAGCCTGAACTCCCTTACCTGGGTAGCCGGCGGCGGGAAGTCTGGAAAGGATTATGCCCACGTTTCCAGAAAGCAAATTCCAGAGGTTCAAGTTGCTTTGATGGCAGTGTTGGAAGCTCCAGCCAGGGCAAGCTTGAGGCTGTCCAGGAGATGCCCACCTGGCAGAGAGAAGCAGAACCAGCGTGACTGCCTAGTGGGCGGAGATCTCAGCGCCTCGCTCTGCCCCAGCTGAGGTCTCCTTTCTGTTTGAAACGCTCTCTGGGCCCTGCAGGGGGTGAAGAGTTGAGGCCAACATGGCAGGAGCCTGGGCGAATCCATCAGGATCAGGGACCCAACATCTGCTCAACTAGCCTGAAAACAATGCTAAGACACGAAGATGAGTGTGCGCACGTGTCCACGTCCTGGGTGAAAACACGCAAGTGCGAAACCCACTGCATCTAGCACGATGTCCCAGCAGAGGGGAGAGGCTTAGCAAATGTTGCATCATTTGCTTTGATGTAAGACATGATTCTGGATGTCTCAGTGAGTGGGAGGAAATTCCGTGAGTCCAAGACTATTGGAGAAAAGTTCCTTCCTCACGTGAGAATGTTCCTGAGATGTCATGTGCAGCCAGACCAACGATCTCTTTTTACTAATGAGAAGATGGATACAGTGAGGCCTAAACTCTGGGTCTCTCATGACTCATGGCCGGGTGCTCTCTCCAGGGCCATACCCTCCTTTGGAGGCAGCTGGACCTTGGCCACATGCGGGGGCAACTTCTTTCCAGAAATGAGAGCCTGGGCAAGTCAGGGGTCCTCTCAGAGTGTCAGTCTCCTCATCTGTAAAATAGGGATAATAATGGCATCTCTCCCTGAGTTTTGCTGGGAGTTAAAATGACTTTCATAACTTTGTGAAGTCCACAGAAGAAGATCTGGCACATAGAAATTGTTCAATAAATGTTAGGGGGGTGACACAGAGGAGGACCACGTGTGAGTGTGTGTGTGTGTGTGTGTGTGTGTGAGAGAGAGACAGGGGAGGCAGAGCACTGGACCAGAAGTTGCCTCGCGTTCCTGGCAAGTCTTTAGACAAACAGTGTCTCCAAACTCCGCCAGCCATTCATCCCCTCTCCCCCTGCTTGGGGCCCCCAGCCTGTACGCTTCCCCTTCCTTCGGGCTGCAAACCCCCACCTGCCTGTGGGATCCCCTCACCCCAGCCACCAAGCACAGCCCACATTTCGACAGCCAGCAAAACGCAAATGTCATTAGCGCTCTGCAAGCTGGTGAGGCTAATGTCACACCAGACGGTGTGAACTGGGGAGGCGCATTCCCCAGGAAGGGTGGCATTCCTGGCTTTTCCCAAAAGGGCACAATAAAGAAATCAATAAACGGCTGTAGGGAAGAGGTGGCGATGAGATTGTTCCAGCAGCAGCACAGGCAGCTGCGCCATCCTCTGCGGCTCACTGGGGTCACCTGCAGACCCCGCTCCGGCTGCCCCGTCCCCCCCATGTGTCTCTCTCAGCCTCTCCCCCAGCATCTCCCCCTCCTCTCCGTGCCCGCACCACACACACACCTGGGCCCCCTCTCCCCCAGCTCCTTTCCTCCCACTCCACACAGACAGAAGCAGATCACCCACCCAACTGACTGGAAGGGGGGTCTCCACCCTCACAGGGAGGTGGCAGCAGTGGACCCCGCAGCAAGTGTTCTGGGTTTCAGTCCCAGGGCCACTAACTTGCCATGAGCACTCAGGCACACCGTCTCCTGCGTGGGGCCTCGGTTCCTCCATCTGTGAAAGGGGTGACAGACCCACTGTCAGTCTACAGTTGCTCAGGGTCACTCTGAAGCCCGTGGTGCTAATGACTCACAGGTACAGAGACGCAATGGAAGGCTCCTCCTCGCCTAGCTTCCCTGATAACACCGGCAGGCTTCCTGGAGGAGGGGGCAGGTGTGCATGTGTGCAGATCGGACAGGGTGCTGTGGGCCAGGGTGAGCAAAGGCATGGGATGCCCAAGCGCTGGGGCAAGCAGGCATTCGGGACCAGGGGCCAAACAGAATGTGAACTAGAGAAATTCAGGAGTATGCATGTCATAGATGTGTGCACGAGTGTACATGGCATGTGAGGGTGGGCACGCTGCATCTGTGCGTTGCGGCGGTTCGGCGTGTGACCCTGTGTCATTGCAAACACACGCGTGTATCATCCTCAAACAAAAATCCTTTCTCAAGTCCAAGCCCAGAAATGCCAGGTGAGAAGGACATGGCCGAGTGGGAGACGGGCCTGGGGCTGGACAGTCATGAGGCCCTGGTCACCCCACAGCAGCTCAGGAAGCCCAGCTCTGAGGGCTGTGAGCCAGGCCTGGCCCGCGTCACCTGTCCCTGGATCCCGCACTCCCTGAGGCCAGATCCGACTGCTGCCTGGCATTTCCCCTGGTTCTGTCTCCTCCACTGTCCCGGGGGCTGCCTGCCCCAGCCAGGGGAATAGGTCCTGCAGACCACGTCTGGCACACGCACGGGCTGCTGCCAGCAGGTATGGAAGCCAGCACGCACCAGCACCAGCGGCAGAGCTGGGCAGAGCACAGTGGTGGCCACACTTGCGTTCCAACCCCGGTGCCGCCACTAGCCACTGGCCCTATGACGGAGGCAGGTACTCCACCTCCCTGAGCCTCAGCGGGGACGCTGTGGGCCTATTGGAGGGCAAGTGCATGCAAACTGCAAATTGCTCCGCCCACTAACAGGGTGGCAGTTCTAAGCCCAGTGACCAGGAGAGCCCAGGAAAGAGTGGAGAGGTCCCCAGGGAGCCTTGACTGAAAGTGTAGCCAATGCCTTTACATGAGTCCCTCTTTCCCCTTCTCTGGGCCTCGGTTTCCTCATCTACACAACTGAGGATCCTCGAGCTCAAATACAGAGCGGCGCACAGTCCCTAGGTGTTCATTCACTATTAACGCCATAGCTGAATGAATTTGCCGGAAACCAGAAGGCCATTCGTGCAGCAGCGGGCTGAGTAGACGGGGCCCAGGACAGGTACATTTTATGGGAGGAGAGAGGAAAACTGTTTTATCTGAGTCACTGCCCGAGAAGAAACATGACCATTAGAGGAAGACAGAGGGACATGTGGGGAGGGAGGGAGGGAGAGAGGGAGGCAGGCAGAGCTGTTGAAAGCAGACGGAAGTTGGACAAAGTCTTTCCCTCAGTTTGCACTGGGCTGGTTCTGCACTCGGAGAAGACAGGGAGTTCTGTTTCCTGGGGACCACGAGGAAAAGGAACATTTACTCATTTGGAAGGCATTAATTGAACACCTGCTGTGTACCTGGGATTTGACGGACACCAGGGATGAGTGAGGCACAGATTACACCTTCAGGGGAGCTCGCTCTTCATAGGGAGGAAGAGGGGGCCATGCCCACGGCTTTGCAGTTCAGGATGGCTCAGGGGGGGCTCATCTTATTGCTAGGAGTTCGGAGGAGATAAGGGCCCCAGGGAAGGCTTCCTGGAGGAGGGGTAAGATTTGAATGCATGGAGATGAGGAGGGCACTGGAGGCAGAGAGAGACCAGGGTGAGCAAAGGCATGGAGGTACCCAAATGTGGGAGGGGTACTCAAGACCATGAACCAAGGCTGCCTGTCGGGGCAGAGTGGGAAATGAGACAGGAAGGGAAGCAAGGGCTGGAAGGTTAAGGTCCTGAATGTCAGGCCAAGGATGATGACATTTATCCACAGGCAATAGGGAGCCACTGAAGGTCATAGTGCAGAGGTGTGCTTCAGGAAGATTAAAAGCAGCAAAGAGCCCAGTGAAGCAGAAATAGATAATGAGAGGATGGAAGGAGGATGGGTGGGGCCTGGTGTGGGGAGTGGGGATAAAGGGGTTTTGGGGGGTTGGAGTGCAGGGGGTACTGAGTCCAATAGGCCAAGGGTAGGGGACACAGGTATGGGAGAGAAGTTGGTGACTGAATTTAGATATGGTGATGGTTAATGTTAAGTGTCAACTTGACCAGTATAGGCGGGTCTGCATCCCAGCTCTGCAACTGTCACCAACTGTGTGGCCTCAGGCAAGTCACTCAACCTCTCTGGGCCTCAGTTTCCTCCTCTATTAAGTGGCAAAAAAAATAAAGCCACCTCATAGGATTGTAAGATTCAACCAGATTATACATAAGAACCACTTTGCAGTGATTGCTGAATGCTTGCTTTTTAAAATTCACTACTTTTATTAACAAGTGATGCCCTCCCCCTATTACGAATGAGGACACTGAACCTCAAGGTCAAATAACAGGGTAGAATTGGCCACGCGGGGCCTCAAATCACAGGAGAAGCAAGTTATGAGCAAATAAACCTGAGATGACTCAGAGAAGAGTCTTGATTTTAAAATATTGTTAAAGAAAAAGGCTGTTTTATGACTTTTGCATGGTGTGCTTATTAAACCCAAGCTATAAATGTGAACTAATAAGTAAAATGAGTTAAGTTAATGAAAAAAATCAACCTCCAGGATGGATCTATATTACCTAATGGCAGTCCATAAACACAAACATAAAATTTTAAAATACAAGAATGAATTGCAATGCCCAGCAGCTCAAGGAACCTGCAATTTCTCTGTCTGAAAAATAAAAGCTATTGATTTTAGTTGAGTTCCCATTGCTCACGAGTGAGTCTTTGGGAAGTCATAAAGGAAGGAATTATTTCCAATTGTTTACTCACAAAGGATCATACGTATTGAATTTAAATTATCTCCGATTCCTAATTAGTACAAACAAAATTAGAATCCGAGTACAGCAGAGCTGGAAGGGCCCTTGGAGGCCTTTGAGCTCAGTTTTCTTTGTTTCACGGATCAGGAACCAGAGAGACAGAGAAGGGGAGCAGCTTGGGCAAGATCACACAGCAAGGGTGGGTCAGAGCTGGGGCTCTGCACCGAGGTCAGCGTCCTGCCCTGGTCCCTGCAGCCTCTGGGGTCTGCTTATTAAATCCAGTCCTCAGGGGTGTGCTGGGGTGGTACCTGGGCCCCAGCCCAAGTGGTTCCTACAATAAGAACTGTGTCCAGCTGCTGGGAAAAAGAAATCTACCCAAGAAAGGACCCTCAAGGCCAAACACAGGCTAAGAGGGCACAGGAGGGGACTGGTGGCAGAGCTGGCCGTGAGTTCTAAGACACGACAGCACAGTGTCACGTGCGGAGCACCGGAGTGGCCACGCCAGCCCAGCGTGGCCAGATGGCTCGGCCGCAAAGGACACTGGGGCTCTGTTCTGAGAGGGGCTGCAGGTGGCACAGCCCCAGGCCCAGCTCAGTTCCTCCCTGTGTCCCCCCAGACACACACACAAAGGAGCATGAGACCAAGGAGCGTCACACGTGGCACAGGCACACGTGTGCGCACGCGTGTGTGCGTGTGTAAATGTTAGGCTTTGGGCCGCACACGATTACCAAGCAGATGTTTAATTACTATCTGAGCGTGATTAATCAACACGATTAATACACAACCCATACCACATAATTACTTCCCAATTATACCAAAACGAAATATTTTATTGCGGAGGGTTTGCTAATTACCCGGCCCCGCCAAAGGACAGGTGTAACGGCCAGCAATTTTTCTTCCTTCCTCTCCTTCCTTTCCTCCCTCCTCTGCCCTCTCATCAATCTTCTGGGCTGATGTCCCCACCACACAGGACGGGGTGGCTGTGGGCCTCCTCCCCAAGGTGCTGCGTCTGCACTCAGGTCGGTTTCCGTGTGAACCCTAAATCACCCTTGTTCTCCCCTCCCAGCGCTTCGGCTTGGAAAAGCACGTCCTTTCCTGAAATAAAGACAGCCTTCTGCGGGCCTGCGGACGGGAAGGCCGCGGGGCAGGAGTCACACGCAGAAGCTCTGCAGGCAGCTGCCTGGAGTGGAACTCTGGCTCTACCGGTTACTGGCTGGGAAATCTATGTCAAGGTAACTGTGCCTTGGTTTCCCCATGTGTCAGGTGGAGATGGTAACAGTAATTATCTCAGGGGATTCTTGCAACGGGATAAAATGCATAAGCAATTAGCACAGTGCCTGGCACAGAGTAAGGCCTGGGTAACTATTACTGTTACTATTAACGCTGTCCCAGAAATGGCCCCTCCAGGAATCCTTACAGTCAATCACTCGGCCTCCCAAACTTACTGGCTTTTGGATTCCACTCTCTCTCCCCTCCCACAATAGCTCAGTCCCATCTACCTACCCAGACCCTCCCCTTCTGCCTGCCACCTACATGGACCCCACGTCATCCTCTCACCCCTCCCCCTCCCGCCCCCCTACCCATTCTCCCTCCATACCATCCCCCACCAGGCAGGGAGGCAGGTCTTCAGGAGTGGAGCTTGAACCATGCCACTGTCCTGCTCAACAACCTTCCAGAGCTCACCATTGCCTATGCATCAAGGTCTAACTCCCTTGCCTGTTGTTTTCGGCCCTGGAAGATCACCAATGCCCAAGTCCCACCTTCATTGCTCAGGGCGTTAATTTAGCACAAACACTTGAGCTTCTGGGGAAGCAATGAGCGACCGATCAAATGAACCAATGTTTTGGCAGATTTTAGAAGCATCTGTACCCTTCAAGCTGGGATGTCCCAGGGCATTTTATAAGCCTGTATATTTCCCAGGAGTCTTCTGGAAGGTGGGGTTTATCTGTCGCAGTTCATTTCCAGACCATCTTGGTTCCTTTCTCCTTCCCCTGACAGACGTCCTCCCCACACCCCACTGCACTGAGGAACGATTGATCCTTTAGGTCACAGTGACCACATGTCCAGCTGAGCGAAGAGATCATATAAGGACCCTCAGACAAGGGCCAGCGCATGACCTGCTTCAGAGGCAATGGTCAGGGACACGATGACAGACTCCAGTGCAGGTGGCACACATTGGAGAGTGGGCCAAGGGCGTGCACGCTTGTGTGCATGGTGTGTATGTGTGTGCACAAAGAGGGCCTATGCAACTACTTCTGAGCGTGAATGAACTCTTTCAGTCACCAAAATATCAAATAGCATGAGTTGTGTACTCAGTCACTCAATAAACATAATACACGCTCTGGAGTCAGAGCGCTGGGGTTAGAGTCCTGTCTCTACTTCTGACTAGCTGTGTGACTTTGGGAAAATGACTTAACTTCTCTGAGTCAGTTCTTAGTTGTAAAACAGGGATGATCATAGTTTCTACTGACAGTGTTGTTGTTACTACATGTAACACACTTTAATCAGTGCCTGGCATAGGGGAAGGGCTAATGTCAGCTGCTTTGTTACTATTATTAATAAGAATAATAAATGCTGAGAGCATAGCAGCTCAGTGCCTAGAGCCAAACATGGCATACAGTACTAAACCAATGGATGTTCAAATCCCTGCAGAGACCCCACAATAGAAGGCAGTAAGTGATACTCATTTGTTCATCATTCATTCATTCAACAAACACTTGCTGAGCGCCTGCTGTCTAAGTCTCAGGGCTAGGCACTGGGGCAGAGCAGAGGCACTCCGGGGCTGTCTCTGCATTGCAGCCGAGATGGAGACAGGGTTCACAAGGAGCTGGGCCAAGACAGAGGCTGGGGAATGTCCTAAACCGCTTACTGCTGTATCCTCAGTGCCTGGAACAGTCTGTCACACCTGGCGCTAGACGGATGGTAACAGCGCTGCTGAGGATGCAGCAGGTAGCCCCAGATGGCTGGGCTCCTTCCCGCGTGTGTTGGAGAAAGGGGAAAGGTGCTCCAAGCAGAGGGCACAGCCGGGGCAAGGGCACAGGGCCCTCGACCTGCAGGACAGGCGTGAGGGGCAGCAAGCAGGCTGTGTCGTGCAGAGGCATGAGAGGAGAGAGGAGAGAGGGGTGAACGGGGACCAGGCGGTGGGGGACAAGAGTGCCTGGGCTGGGAGGGAGCCAACTGCAACTCATGGAGGGGACAGGGCCACTCTCAGTCCCGGGTTTTCCCTCCTTGTCTGAAGTTTAGACGCCGGTCTTTGGAACCCTGAGGCCCACTCCTGGGAAGCTGATGGAAACATTTCCAGGGAACACTGGATTGATTGCTCTCTCCAGAGATGTGCCTAAAGCTCCCTGCTCAGCCACAGACCAGACCACAAAGTGCTCAGGCCGTGCAGGGCGGCCGGCGGGGAAACGGGAAGCGACGCTGCAGGTAGATGCAGGGAGGGGCAGGCGACGTCAAGATGCCACTGTTTTCACTCAGAGCGGGTCTTTCTGCACTGGGCTGCCGCTCAGGCTGTACACGGGGGAAGGGGACCCAGGAGGGAAACCTCCCGCTCCTCTCCACGCACACACTCACACACGCACGCACACATGGCCAAGCCTGCGGTTGGATTAAAGCAAAAAGGTCAAAAGTTTAATAACGCTGACCAAGAGGCAGGAAACCCTTGCTCCAGCCACAAGTCTTGGACAGCTTTGCTGTGTGCCCTGGGACAGATCGAGTGCCCTCTCTGGGCTTCCACTTTGTCCTCTCTAAAATGAGACAGAGGTATTCAATGATCTTCCACCCTGGAGTGAAAGGAAGGGGGCCAAGTCCCCACAGATGGGTGGAGGTGACGTGAGGAGGAATGTGAGGAGCCTGAGCCCCAGGCAGTGAAGCGGCCTGTACCTGGGACACAGCCAGCATGTGCTGCCTGGGACGAGAACCAGGGCCTCCTGCACCTGCCTTACTGGTGGGTGAGGCTGAATTTGAACCCTGACCCCATCACTCACCACGAGACCTTGGACACCTTATGTAACACGAACCTGAACCTCGGTTTCCTCATCTGTAAAATGGGGCCAATATCACTTCTCATTTGCAGTTAAATGAGAAGACATAAGGAGGCTGCCAAGCACAGTGTCTGGGGCCGAATAAGTCTCAAAGAGTGGAGACCATTACTAGCATTACAATTATAGTTCCGTCCGCATTGAAAGTGGGCTTTCCCGGGAAAACCCCAGGCAGGAAGCTCGCTCGCTCTTTGGTGCCATCTAGGGCCAGCGACCCTGGGAAGTGGCTCACCTTCATCCTGCTTCCCAGTGGGGTGGCGTGAGGCCCTCGCAGACCCTGGCAGCCCCAGCCCTGAAGGAGAACTTTCGTGACCACAGCCCATCTACACAGGGACACAGAGCTGGCACCAGTTCTCTGGGCAAACGGTGGCCACTCCTTGGGGCGGTGGGGAAAGCAGCCTGGCATTAGTGGTTCTAACTCACCTGACATGTGTCCTTTTGTACAAGCAGAATGTATCCACACATCACTAGCTGAATAAAGACATCCATCATCTGGAGGACACACCTTGGGGACAAACACCCTGGGGAAATGTCAGGCACTGGCTGACCCTGGGGAACACCCTAGGCCCTGGCTGGCTTCTCATTCCTGGAGGAGGGGTCTGCCAGCCCTGGGGACAGGAGTTACCAGGGGTCACGATGTCCATCTCCCTCTTTAGGAGGGAAGGCACTGACCTGGGCCAGGCCAGGCGGGAGAGACCCCATCCTGGTGGTCTCCGCACACAAGGTGAAAGTAACAAGGCCGACCCCCTACCCAACAGATGCTGATGGCCTACTGTGTGCCTGGCCGAGGAGCTGCTGTCCGCGTGGCATCTGATGTGTCTTCACGCAAGCCCTGCGGACCCCATGTGGGAGGGCTTGTAAACAGAGACCCGAAGAGGTCGATGATTTTCTGCGAGTGGCAGAGGGGGCTTCACACCTCGGTCTGCCAGGTGCCACAGCCAGTGCTTTCTCCACGGTTCCAGAGTAAGGGCTTTCGGGGTGTGCGGGTGTGGCAGGTGCTGCACCCTGGCCCCCTTTCTTGGACCCACCACCCGGCTGCGCAGGGTCAGCTGCTGCAACCTTCCCTGGGGGCGCTGCTCCTGGCTGTGGAGCGCCCTGGCCCAGAGATGTCCGGGAGGCCACACCCCCATCTGCACCCCGGGCATAGCCACAGCACACTGGTGTGGGGTGAAGCAGCCCAGCCCCCTTGCCTCTGCTGGGGACAAAGTCCGAGTCCCTTCACGCCCCAGAGCTGCCCATGGGACCAGGCTGAGGCTAGACTTCTCTTGAACGTCACCTTGCTTAGCTGCGTGCTCTGCCTTCACCTGCTTCCCGGCTGGTTTGCAGATCTCTCCCAAGAACCCCCCTTCAGAAATTATTTGCACAACCATCCCTGCTCAGGCTTTGGGGAACCCACCTAAGACACAGGGAGCTCACGGAAGACAGACGCGGTTCCTGCCGTCACGGGACTCAACGCCCGGCGGGAGTCAAACCTGAGACGGGGACTGACAAAGATGTGATCGTTTTGCCCATAGCAGTGCCCCCTTATTCGTAAGGGAGACTCTCCAAGAGCCCCCAGTCTTTGCCTGAAGCCTCAGTACTGAACCCTGGCATATACTATGCTTTTTCCTAAACATACATACCTGCGATAAAGTTTAATTTATAAATTAAGCACGGTAGGAGATTAACGACAATAACTCATAATAAAACAGAACAATTATAAAATACTGTAGTATTTTAAGTAAAACAAGGATGACCTGAACACAAACACTGCGACATCACGGGGTCGTCTGATAACTGAGACGGGCGAGCGGCCAATGAGCTGGCGGCACACACAGCACGGATACGCGGGACGGGTAGGAGTCACGGCCCGAGAAGGACAGTGCGAGGTTCCATCACGCTACTCGGAATGCCATGCAATTTAAACTTATGAATTGTTTATTTCCGGAATTTTCCATTTAATATTTTCAAATCACAGTTGATCTCAGGTAACCGAAACCAGGACAAGTGAAACCGTGAATAAGGGTGAAGGAGGGTGTGTAACCAGCCCCTCCCCGCCGCCTACATGCAGGCGCTACGCATGCACCTTCCCTCCTAATCTCGATGAAAACCACATCCCGGGCAAGGGGGTGTGTTCTCCCACTTTATAGATGAAGAAGTGAGGTTCAGAGGGATAATCTGCCCAAGGCCACCTGCACCTCCTGAGTGGCTGCACTTGGACTTGAACCCAGTTCTGCCTGAATGCTGGGCCCCAGCACCTCCCCCCATCCTCCAACTAGGGGACCTGAATACAGCCAGAGAGGGGAGCCCCACGGTCCATGGTTAGGGTCATCCCTTGGGCAAAGGTCATTGCTGTCCCCTCTGTCACCTTGTGATACTCAAGCACCACATGGCATGAGGGGGCCACAGACTGGGGGAGGCAGCTCTGGAGGACGGGAGGGAGTGGAGGTTACCCCTGGGCCCCGCTGGCCTCCCCCCACCACTCCCCACCCCACGTCAGGGGCTCTCTCCCTCTCAAATGGTTCCTGACACAGACTGCTCTCCGCCCCCCTCCCCACTCCCAGTTCCTGCTGTGTGGCAGACTGAGCGGCTCAGCCAGGCGGGGGGTCGCAGGCAGAGAATGTGAATTTTACCTGTTAATTTGGTTTCTGTACCCCTGGCTGCTTGCCAAGCCCTAACAACTCTGAAAGGAAGAGGGGAGAGCGGAAGCAGCACTTGGGGAAAGCAGCAGCTGAGGTCGCTGGGGCTTGCTCCCTGGGGCAGGGGGCCAGTGGAGCAGCCTCCCTGGGTTCAGGAACAGGAAGGGGCCTGTGTCCCACGGCACCAGCCACTTACTCACTCCGCCCCATCCTTGGGCCAAAAGCCAATGCAAGCCCCTGGCTCGGGGGCAGAGATGAGCCCAGCCAGGCACAGGAGGCCCCTGCCCCTCACCCTTCCTTCCCACAACCCCCGAGCCGTCTCCACCAGGGCCTCTCCTCAGGTCCCTTGAGCCCTTGCTACCCTGGGCACTCTATTGCGTTTAATCCTCAAACCCCTTCCATACAGCCCTCATTGCGAGACAGCTGTCACCGTTACCCCCATTCCGTAGATGTAGAAACTGAGGTCAGAGAAGTGCTGTGTCCTCCAAAAGCTCAACATGGAGTCACCATACGACCCAGCAATTCCACTCCTAGGTCTGCACCCAAGAGAAGTGAGGACAGGGACTCAAACACACATGTGCCACACGTGTTCAAAGCAGCATCACTCACAGTACCCAACAGGCAGAAATAACCCGAATGCCCGTCCACATTTGGATGGACGAACAGACGAATGCGGCATATCTGCACAACAGCAGGATTCCGCCGTCAAAAGGAGCGAAGATCTGAGACATGCTAGATGCCCATGAGCCTCCCAAACGCCCCCCAGTGAGAGGCCGAGACACAAAGGGTCACATCCTGTAAGAGTCTATTTGCATGAAACACGTGGAACAGGTGAATCCACACAGAACCAGAAAGCGATTAGTAGTTGTCAGGGGCTGAGGGGAAGCTGGGAAGGGGCCAGGCAGCTGAACGTGGACAGGGTTTTCTTTTGGGGTGATGAAAATGTTTTAGAGCTAGACAGAGATTGCACAACATTGTGAACGTACTAAATGCTACTGAATAGGACACTTTTAAAAGGATGAATTTTATGTTATGTAAATTTCGCCTTGATATATTTTTTTTAAAAAGAGGTGCTGTAACTCCTGCAAGGTCACAGGGCTGGTGAGTAAGGGAGCCCAGATTCACTCCTGGTCTTTCTGACGCCAGGGCCTGTGCCTGTGGCCACCATCCTCGGTTGCCCGTCCTGTGCTTGTCCACCGCTGGCCTTGGCCTCTGCCAGGAACGCCCTCTCTCCGCATTTCTACTGTCAAAATCCTACCCATCTGTTGAGGGCCCGGGTTAAAAGCCACCCCATCCCTGAAGCCTTTCCCCGATCTGGAAGTTTTCTCCACCTCGGAGCCCCACAGCCCTGGGTCTCTGCCCCTCCCTGGCAAGTGTCCCCTCCGCTTCCTGCTGCAGTTGGTGCCGCACCAGGCTTCCCACCAGGCTGATGGAACTTTTGCGGCCACAAGGCGCTTGTGAGAGTTAAGTAGTATTAATGCCTCAGAGTTCTCAGCTCTGAGCGTGGCACACAGTAGGCACTCAATAGATGCTGTTAATGGGCTGGATTCACTCCTGAAAAGCAGGACCTGCTGACTTGTGTCCACCCCCTGGCACAAGTCATGACCTCCGCAGGACGCCCCAGAAGACTGTGCAATAGAAGGAGAGGGGGGCGAACGCCCCCGACAAGGGGGCTCGTTCCTGCCTGGGGAGAGCCTGTTTTCCTACTGGGCAGGAAGCCGGACTCTGTTCACAGTTTGTAATAAATGCAACACTATTTCCTCTCGGCGGGGCTGATCCCGGTGCGCACACTCACACAGATACACAGACGCATCCTCAATGGCCTTTGGAAGAGCCCAGCCCAGAGCTGGCTGTGCCTGGTACATGTTTGGAGCCCCCTGGACCAGCCAAGCCCCGAGGTATTTTGGTCCCTGAGGCATCTCCACGGCCGCGGTCCGCAAGTCAGAGGAATCAGAAGCTCTGGCCTGCCCACCGTCCCAGCAAGAACCGACAGCCACATTCATTAAACAGCTACTCATTAAACACCTGAGATGCTACCGAGGGGGTGGGAACGGGTGTGAGCAGGAAGACCTATTAGCTGCAAGCTGGAACGTTGGCGTCACACAGAGCTGGTTCGACTTGGAGTCTGCCACTTCCTGGCTCTGTGAAATGCTGGACAAGTCATTTGAGCCCTCTGAGCCTCAGCGTCCTTATCTGTGAGAGGGGGATAATGAGATCCACGCCTCACAGGGCCGATGCACAGATGAAAGGAGACAGCCGGTGCAAAGTACTCAGCACAGTGAGTGGCACAAAGTAAAGCCTCCATCAATGTGGCTAGCATTATTATTATTGTTGTTGTTGTTGTTGTTGTTGTTCTCCCCATTTTACAGATGTAATAACTGAGGCCCAGGAAGGTAAGCAGGAGTCTGTGAGAGTCACAGGATCCCCAAGCTGACGGTTTACTACCCCCAGGAAGACTAGTGTTTAGATGAGGCACACCCAGAGCAGCCACTGCTGCCCTGGGAAATTGCCCCCTGGTGATGGCTCAGCTTGCTGGGTGGAAATGGCATGGACCGCACTTACCTGCCCACTTCTGTGTCAACTATGTGCCCTGAGGAGTGCCAGGGAGACAGCATGGAGGGTGGATAGTACACAGGTCTAGAAACGGAAGACTTGGGTTCAGGCAAGAGGTTTCTCAGTTTCCTGGCCAGGTGACCTTGGGTAAGTCCCAGCTCCAGGCTTTCACTCATGCAGTTCTCTTGGTCTGGAATCTCATCCCTCTCTTCCCCCACTTGATGAACTCCTATTCATCCTTTAAAACCCAGTTCAAATGTTTGCCTCCTATGCGAAGCCTCCCATCTCTCCCAGGGCAAGGTGGCCACTACGGTGCTGTGCTCCCATTGCATTTTCTTCATTTCTGCAAGCTCCGTGAGGGCAGGGACTGTTTCTGGTGTGTTCTATGCAGTCTCCTCAGCATGAAGCAGGGTGCCTTATATACCCACATCATGCAGTCAAAACTCACTGAATCATGAATGAGTCTCTTTGACTTCACCCCACATTGGATGTTGGCCTGTATGACTCACCAGACTATGAGTGCCCGAACACAGGACTCTTTCAGCTGTGCCCCCTGCCCTGAGTCAGTGCTTCGTAAAAGTCGATGGGACATGACTGACGTCTCTAATAATTGTCACCACGCTTACCTCATTGGCTTAAACTAATGAAGATGCATTAAGACAGCCATCAGGGGAGCACTTTATAAACTAGAGGAACTACACACATTTAACGTATTGGCGTTAAGAATAATCCCAAACACCAGATAATGCCAACTCTTTCAATACACCTTTGGAAGCTCTTTGAAATCTACAATGGAATATGGATTAGTTGAAGATGCCAAGAAATTCTCCCCACTCCAGGGAACACAGAGAGACACAGGCCTCCCTGATCTTGCCTCTTGGCTTGGCTGTTGACAGTGGGACATGCCAAAGGGCAGGGAGTGCCTCCTCTCCACCTGACACCCACAGCAGACAGAGGGGACCCTGGGACTGGAGAAATCCAGCCCAGTCGCTTGCCTGCTCTGAGATCTTGGACGAGTCCCTCACTGTCAGGCGGTGTGGGGGTACAGAGAAGTGGAGGATGATCACGCCCACCTCGCTGAGTGGAGGTGAGGTAGACGGACCAGGCCCGGCATAAAGGAAGCTCCCAACAAACAGCCATGCTCCTTCCTCTCAGATGACTCCCAGACACCACTAAGAGAGTAAGAAAGCGAACCGCAGACTAGGAGAAGTGCTTGCAATACTTACGTACAACAAAGGACTCGTATCCAGAATACACAAAGAACTCCTACTAATCAGTAAGAAAAAAAGAAAATAACCCAGTTTAAAATTGTGCAAAAGACTTAAATATAAATCACTTTCCAAAAGAAGATATGCAAATAGCCGATAAGCATATGAAAACGCGCCCAGCATCATTACCACCGGGGAAATGCAAATCAAAGCCGCGATGAGATATCGCTACGGATGAGCCAGTTGGCTAACAATGCACCGAGGGATGGTGCCAAGTGTGGGCGAGGAGGGAGAGCAACTGGAACGCTTACATGCTGCGGGCAGGGCTGTCAAATGACACGCCCGCTGCGTCGGACAGGATCTGTTAAAGCTAAACCTGTGACTCAGCATTTCCACTCCCAGTCACACACCCAAGAGAAATACCCACAAAAAGATGTGGACCGTAATGTTCGTTGCACTTAATATACGTATGTGATGCCTAAACAGGCATTTTTTAAATTACCGAACTAGAGGACGCACTGCATCCTACCATCTCCAAGGCCTACCAGCTCTGTCAGAGCCTAGAGGATGAGTCTCAGGTTCTAATGCTGGAATTCAGGGATGCTGTGCTCATTTGACTTTCTCTTCCCTTTCGCTGTCACCTCGCTTGCCTAGAGAGCCCCTTCTCTTGCTCATTCTCCCTCCGTGACTTCATGTAAGTTAATCAGCCACTCTTGGCCACATCATCCCATCTGCAAAAAGGGGGTCATGCCGCCTGGACTCTGCCGCAAAAGAGAAAGACGTGGTCATGCATGGAAAACGCTCTGTGCATCACAGAGCAAAAATGCTAACTCCATTCCCAGAATTGCTAGCAGATGTATCTTTACGCGGGGTCAAGCGCGTTCGGGCAGAATTGCATCGACTACAGCATGGGTGTGATTTACAAGTCAAACTTGGTCCATGTGTGTTTCTTTGGCATGGAAGGGACCCAACAGTGGCCACGGAGCAAAAGTCATTATGGGAAAGGCAGAACAATGAGTTTAACTGGGGACGGCCCGGATGCTAGCACGGTCCCTCATGCTTAAAGGAGACGTAGGTCGTGCCCAACCTGGGGCTTCTGCCAGCCTCCCAAAGAAAGGAACTCTAGAGCTAGAGTCTGAGTTCAAGGGCTGCTTCTGCCCTGATGGGCTGTGGGATGCTGTCATGCATTTCTCACCTCTGGGCCTCAGTTTCCCCCCTGCACAATGAAAAGGTGGACTAGATCATATTTAGCGATCCTTCCCACTCTATAGGTTTATGAGCTTACATATGGCTTACTTCTTAAAATTTAAATCACATTGTGTCCCTTCCTGTTTAAAGCCTTATCTATGACTTCATATTAGACTTAGAATAAAGTCCAAACTCATCCGTAGGTCCTGATGGTTGGGTCCCTGCTGACGTCCGCTGGAAACACTACCCCATCTCTCACTAGACCCCAGCCATATTGCTCTTCGGTCCATCCACGAACAGCTCAAACTCATCCCTGCCCCAGGGCCTTTGCACACATTGCCCTCTCAATTGGAACCCTCCTCTCCCCAGTTCTGCATGGCTGGCTTTGCCTGCTTTAGGGCACCAGCCCGGAAGTCCCCTCTGCAGAGGCTTCCCTGACCACTCCAGATAAAGCAGCCCCTCTCCCTTGTTTATTTATTTTTTTCCACCTTCACACCAGTTATATGACATGCAGTCATTTGATGAATTCTTAGCTATCTTGTTTTCTGCTGGCCTACATGGAGTGTAAGCTCCATGCCGGCAGCCACAGTGTCTGTCACCGTTAACGCTCTGGCACACACACAGAAGACACTCAGTAAGTATTTGTGCATGTTTTAATCCTCCTAGGCAGTACTCCAGGGCTGCTGCTGTCCTTGGAGGCTGATGTAAGTGTTTCTCAAGGGGAAGAAAACGCTCAGGTAGGGAGGTGCCACCAGGGACTGTGAGGATGCCAGGCTCTCTGCGTCCTGTGTCATTTCATTCTCACTACAACCCTTGGAGGTAAGATGAGTGGGGGAAACTGAGGCTCAGAGTAGTGACTGATTGTGCCCATGGTCATACGCCAGTAACCAGGAGCCCTGAACTTGGAGGCTGATGGCTGTGTGCCACCTGCTGGCTGGGGAACACGGTGTGTGATCCAATCTCTCTAGGCTGCGCTGTCCTGTCTGCAAAGTGGGGTTCAGATCTCCTGCCTGAACTGCAAGCTGTGTCATGATCAAGCAGTGTAATTAACGCAGTGTGCTGTGCACCGATGTTGAAACAGAAACAGGGCCTGGGGTTTGCTGTGTCCCACCTCTCCGGGGGGCAGCCAAGGAGTGGAAGGAGCGAGCCTTTGGAGCCAGCCTGCCCGGGATTGGAATCCCGCTCCAACCCAGCTCAGAGCCGGGTGCCCTCGGGCACACACACTACTACTTTGCTTCTTTGAACTTCAGTTTTCTCATTTGCAAAATGAGAAGAATAATTCCCTCCCCCAGGGCTGTTAGGAGTATTAAGCGAGATCACCTGCAAGAAGAGCTTTATTCTTTCCTAAGTACTGTGCAAATGTTGCTTCACCTTTTGATGTCTTACGACATCTAGTTATTATTATAGCAACTTTCCCTAATGAGGGAGACACCAGGTGAAATGGGCAAGGACACCCAAGGCTGCCTCTGCCACCCCCAGGGGACAACATTGACGAGTCCATGCAGAGCCCTCACTGCGTGCCAGGCCCCGCAGTACGCCCTCTCTGAACAGTCTCCTCATAGCGCTCAGCTGTCAGTCTTGTATCATCAGCCCCATTTTATAGATGAGCAAACTGAGCCTCAAATAACCCTGCTCGAGTTTCCTTGACATTGGGAGTTTTCCCCGTGGGGACTTGGCTGAGGGGAGTGTGCATGCAGACCAGGCGGCGTGCTCAGGAGGACTAGACGCTGCTCTGGGCCCCAGGAGAGCCACCTTGGAGAGCACCACGGAATCAACACATCACACGCACCTTGGCCTCCCCAGACCGACAGCCACAGGCCCACCCTGGCCGCTGGCTGCCCAGAGCTGGTCCCTGAATGGCCCCCGAGCTTCTGCCCCACCACTTCCTTCCCTCCCCCACTGCACACTCAGTTCTGGGGGGGGTCCGTCTTGGCTGCAGGAAGTAATTAGAGGAGATTAGTGGGGCAGAGAGGAGGCGGAGCGGGAGGGGTGTGCTGGCAGAGAGAGCTCCCTGGGGCAGAGCGACTTCAGAGGATGAGGAGAAGGGGGCAGGGGAGACGGAGGCGGTCCAGTCTAGATGAGAGGGAAGAATGGCAGAGGGGTCTGCATTTGAGAAAAGCTGCAGGGGGAGAAACAGAGAAAGACACAAGGACACACTCTCTTTCCTTCGTGGGAGGGAAAGAGACTAACTCAGAGACCCAAGGAAAAGGGAAAAGAAGAGCCTGAGGGAGAAGCTCCTTAGAGGGAAACAGACAGACACAGGCTCATTTATCTGGCCTGATCCCAGAGCGCCTCTGAGAAATGCTTTCTGTGTGCAGGAGGTAGGGGAGGCAGCCTGAGCGGAGCGGGGACAGGCCGGGAGCCGGGAGCCCAGGTCCAAGCACGAGCCCTTTCCACCGCAGCTTCCCAGGAGGCGAGATGAACAGGAACGTACTTCCGCGAAGGCACCAGAACGTTCCCAGAGACCTGCAGGCTGAGAACCACCGGGCAGGCAGGTGGGCTGGAAGGAAACGCAGGCAGGAACTGATGCTGCCGTCTTAGGGCAGAGTGACTTCTTTTCTGGGAAACCTCAATTTCTGCACTTAAGACTGGATGAGGCCTTCCTACATACCTAAAGCCAGCTGACTGTAGGTGCTAGCCACATCTACAAAAGATGTTTCCAGCAATACTGAGGTTAGTGTTGGATTAAGCAGTTGGGCACTCCAGTCCAGCCAAGTTGACACATGAAATTAAACCATCACGCCACCTGATCCGGTGTCCTCTGGCTGCTGGAATCAACTACCGCAAAGTTAGTGGCTTAAAACAACAGAAATGTATTAATTATTCTAGAATTCAGAAGTCTCTTTACATGGGTCTCACTGTGGTAAAATCAAGGTGCCAGGAGGGCTGTGCTCCTTCCGGAGGCTCCAGGGAAACATCCGTTCCTTGTCTAGATTCTAGGGGCGGCCTGTGTTCCTTGGCTCGTGGGCCCTTCCTTCTCCAAAGCCAGCAACGGCCAGGCCAGGCCAGGCCAGTCCTCCCCTGGCAGCATCGCTCCGATGTGCCTCTTCTGTAGTCAAACCTCCCTCTGCCTCTTTTAAGGACCAGGGTGGTTACATCAGCCCCACCGAGATACTGCAGGATAGTCTCTCCCCACCTTAAGGCCATTAACATGATCGCATCTAGAAAGTCCCTTTAGCCATGTAGGAAAACATAATTCACGGGTTCCAGGGATTAGGATGTTGCCATCTCGGGGAGGGGACATTACTCTTCCTGCCCTGCCACCCAATAGCAAGGGTAGGCAATAGTAGGGTGGATCCAGGCAATAGTGGGGTGGATCCAGGAGATATTGAGGGCTCAGTTCCAGACCACTGCAAATAAATCGAATATTGCAATGAAGCAAGTCACACGAATTTTTTTGGTTCCCAGTGTATATAAAACTTGTGTTTACACGATACTGCAGCCTATTAAGTATGCAATGTCTTAAAAAATATACATAGCTTAACTTAAAAATACTTGATTGCTAAAAATTGCTACCGATCATCTGAGCCTTCAGCAAGCTGCAACCTTTTTGCTGGTGGAGGGTCTTGCCTCAGTGTTGAGGGCTCCTGACTAGTCAGGGTGGTGAAGCGGGGGCGATTGTGGCAATATCTGAAAATAAGACAAGAAAGTTTGCCACATTGATCAACTCTTCTTTTCACGAAAGATTTCTCTGTAGTGTGTGATGTTATTTGATAGCATTTTACCCACAGTGGAACTCCTTTCGAAACTGGAGTCAGTCCTCTCAAACCCTGCTGCTGCTGTATCCACTAAGTTGATGTAATATTCTAAATCCTTTGTTGTCCTTTCAACAATGCTCGTAGCATCTTCACCGGGAGTAGATTCCATCTCAAGAAACCACTTTCTTTGCTCATCCATAAGAAGCAATTCCTTATGCATTAAATATTAAAGTTTGATCATGAGATGACAGCAACTCAGTCCCATCTTCAGGCTCCACTTCTAATTCCAGTTCTCTTGCTATTCCCCCCACATCTGCAGTGACTTCCTCCATGGAAGTCTAGAAGCCCTCAAAGTCATCCATGAGGGTTGGAATCAACTTCTTCCAAACTCTTGTTAATGTTGCTATTAATATTTTGACCTCTTCCCGTGAGTCACAAATATTCTTAATGGCATCTAGAAAGGTAAATCCTTTCGAGAAGGTTTTCAATTTCCTTTGCCCAGATCCCTCAGAGGAATCACTATGCATGGCAGCTGTAAATTTATGAAGTGTATTTCTTAAATAATAAGACTTGAAAGTCAAATGACTCCTTCATCCGTGGGCTGCAGAATGGATGTTGTGTCAGCAGCACGAAAATAACATTAGTCTTGTCCATCTCCATCAGAGCTCTTGGGTGGCTAGGGGCACTGTCAATGAGTAGTAATATTTTGAAAGGAATCCTTTTTTCTGGGCAGTAGGTCTCAACAGTGGGCTTAAAATATTCAGGAAACCATCGTGTAAATACACGTGCTGTCATCCGGGCTCTATTGTTTCATTTCTAGAGCACAGGCGGAGTAGACTTAGCATAATTCTTAAGGACCCTGGGATTTGCAAAATGGTAAATGAGCACTGGCTTCAACTGAAAGTCACCAGCTGCATTAGCCCCTAACAAGAGAGTCAGTCTGTCCTTTGAAGCTCTGAAGCCAGGCATTAACTTCTCCTCTCTAGCTAGGAAAGTCCTAGATGGCATCTTCTTCCAACAGAAGGCTGTTTCGTTTATATTGAAAATCTCTTGCTTAGTGTAGCCACCTTCATCAGTGATCTTAGCCAAATCTTCTGGGTAACTTGCTGCAGCTTCTACATCAGCACTTGCTGCTTCACCTCGCGCTTTTACGTTATGGAGATGGCTTCTTTCCTTAAACCTCCTGAACCACCCTCTGCTGGCTTCAGACTTCTGCAGCATCCTCACCTCTGTCAGCCTTCAGAGAATTGAAGAGAGTTAGGGCCTTGCTTCGGATCAGGCTTTGGTTTAAGGAACTGCTGTGGCTGGTTTGATCTTCTATCCAGACCACTAAAGCTTTCTCCGTAACAGCAGTAAGGCTATTCGCTTTCTCATCATTCGCCTGTTCACTGGAGTAGCACTTTTAATTTCCTCCAAGAACTTTTCCTTTGCATTCACCACTTGGCTAACCGGCGCCGGAGGCCCAGCTTTCAGCCTATCTCGGTTTTCAACACGCCTTCCTCACGGAGCTTAATTATTTTTAGCTTTTAGTGAGAGACGTGTGACTCTTCCTTTCACTTGAACACTAAGAGGCCACTGTAGGGTTATTAGTTGGCCTCATTTCAATATTGTTGCCTCTCAGGGAATCAGGCGGCCCGAGGAGAGGGAGAGGGAGAGAGGTAAGAATATCTGGTCGGTGGAACAGTCAGGACACGCGCAATGTTTACGGTTAAGTTCGCCATCTCATGTGGGTTCGAATCATGACGCCCCCAAACAATTACAATGGTAACATCGAAAATCACTGATCACAGATCAGATGTAATAATAATGAAAAAAATGTGAAATATTGTGAGAATGACCAAATGTGACACAGAGACATGAAGTGAGCACGTGCTGTTGGAACAATGGTGCCGATAGATCTGCTCCACACAGGACTGCCACGGCCCTTCGGTTTGTAAAAAACTCAATAGCTGCGAAGTGCAGTAAATCTAGGTTTGCTTGCACATTTTGGTAACACCCCCACCCCACCCCCTGCCAGCAAAATACGGATGTGGCCGGGAGGAGAGATGAGCAGGCAGGCGCTGGATCCGAGCTGGGCTGCAGATCGCTCTCCCGGCAGAATCAGGTCTGGTCCAGTCACGCCTCACCCAAGCTTTCCTCCTTCCCTGGGAGCAGTCCAGACCCCCAGGGAAGGCATGAGAAGGACTCTCAGGAAATAAGAAGAAGATCGCAGCTTAGAACTCTAAAGAACGATCACATTAGGAGATTCCAGTCTGTCTGAGCAAAGACTTACCAACTCCAGCCTCTACGTGGATGTGCTGTGCATCTGCAGGTCAGTGTCCTAACTTCTCTGAATCCTTATCTTCATGAATTGTCCAGGGACCCTCATCCCAGGTAAGATGTACTACACGCTCACTATGTGCCAGGCTAGGAGCCTGGCGTCCTGCGGCAGCACTGCGGGGCCCCTCCCAGCACCCCTAATGTGCGCCCCTTCCTCAGAAGGCCTGCCCCAGCCACTCTCATGGGCTACTGCAGCCCCCTGCTCCCCTGTGCAGGGAGCCACAGTGCCTGGAAGCTTCCATCCCTCCCCCACCGTCAGGGTGGCCCTGAGCCAAAGTCTGCAGGAGGATGAAAGTCCCATTCTCTGGAGGTTCCCCACGAGTGAGCAAGAGCAGCCCCCTGCAGGACTGCGCTGACATCCCGTGCTTGCCTTCCTCCCCTTCCTGTGCCCTGCCCCAGCCCCCTTACTGGTTTCCTCTGGGAAATCGTCCTTAACAAACCCTTTGTCCACAGATGCTTGCCTCAGGGCCTACTTCTGGGGCGTCCAGACTACCTGTGCACATCACCCCACTTAACAACAACCCTTTGAGGTGAGCGTTGCGGTCACTCCCACTTTCCAGATGCAGAAACCGCGGTCAGGGGAGTTTAGTGTTACCCCGAGTTACAGAGCAAGTAGGTAGCTGAGCGGGATTTGAACCCACAGCAGCCTGACACCATGTCTGCATGCCTCACCTCCTCTCTCTGACTTCCCCACCTCCCCAGAGACCTGAGAAAACAAGGGAAGGGGTGCCGGGGAGGTGCATTCGGTAAAGGATGACAGTGGAAACTCCTTGTGGGGCCTCAGGTTTCATCAAAGTGGGAAAAAAAATACTCATCGCTTGCCAACTCCCCAATCCGGGCACACACAGTGTGATCTGAAGCCCAACCTGGTGGTCTTCTCCCTGGGGCCGCTCCCTCCTCCCCAGAAGAACCTGGTGCTCTCGGTCAGGGAAGGATTTGTTTCCTGAGCAGAGGAAGGCTCCGGCGGCCATAAGAAGCTGGCAGGTCCTGTTGCCAGAGCTGCCCGCAGTGCAGGCTGCAAAGAAGCTAATAACTCGCTGTTCTGTGCCCCAGCCCCCGTCCCCCCCCACCTCCCTGTGGGTCCTTTTGAAAGGGAGAAAAAAGAATCATAAAAAGTCCCCCCTTTGCTCCTGGCCTCAGCCATCTCAGGGTTTCTGCTTGGGATTAAGCCTTGGAAACAAAAGCTGATCCCTTGGCCTGCTGGTGGCTGGGCAAGGGGTAGGGGCAGTAATTAATTATCTAGCAAAGTCATCATAAATTCCTTTTCAAAGGGATCCCCGCCCAGTGTCATTTACCTGCCCAGCAAGCCATCTTTCCACCGGGTGGGAGTGAGCACCTAATGGCCCGATGGCGGGGGAGCGGAGGGTACCTTTATTCTCCTGCAGGGCCCCAGGTCCCAGAGACCCACGGATGACTTGCAAGAAGGAAGAATCAAGGCCCAGGTGAGGCGTGTATGAGACCCAGTGTCTGCGCATGGGCCGCAGGTGCCTGCACCTTCTCTGCTCTGTGGGGTGGCCTTCCTGCTCCTGGGTCCCATTCCCTGCCTCGCCACCTCTCTTGGTTACAATGATCCACAGTAAAATCAAGCTGCTACAGGCAAGCTCTTTGGAGTGAGATCATGTCATCCATCTTCATTAGCCTCATCTAGCATAGAAGATGCACCATTCAAATCACTATTCTAAGGGGTGAAGAGTAGTTATTAGTGAAGTGCTGTTGGTGATAACAGGAAGGAGGGACTGAGGCTGGGAGGTCAGGGAGGGCTTCCTGGAGGAGGTGGAAGGTAAACGCAGCTAGAGTCCAGTGAGAACTAATGACCGAAAAGCCACCCTTTGCTCCATGCCAGCTCAGAGCTAGGGGCTCTGTCTCTAATCATTAAACCAACCCAGGAAGGTATTCTTATTATTCCACTTTACAGGTAAAGGAATGCCGCTCAGAGAGGTTTAGCTACTTGCCCACGGTCACTAAGCCCACAGGAAGGAAAGCAAGCATTTGAACCCAGGTCCGTGTGCCCACCCAGCACCCCACTCTGCCCCCTGAGTCCTGGACAGCAAGGCAGAGTGAACGCTAAGGGGCAGACTGCAGGCTTTGGCGCTCACAGTGGGGAGAGGGTGTTTCTGTTGGAGCCGTGGAGGCAGGCCTCCTGGAGGAGGTGTCTTCCAAACATGGAAGCTCTCCTCAAGCAGAGGAGGGAGGAAGGGTATTCCTGGTGGAGGAGAGTGTGCAGGCACAGAGAGGGAGTGCAGGGTGGTGTTAGAGAACAGCCTCATTTATAGGCATCCAAGTGGTGTTGTTGGAAAATAAAGTCCCAAGCATAACCAGGATAGTCAGGCCAATCCTCTCCAGAAGGCCTTGAAATGGCCGTGAAGCCCGGCAGTGGGGGGCCATCAAGGTTTACTTGGATAAGTGAGTGTCTCCGAAGTCGAAGGGTGGCGAGGCTGTCGTCTGAACGGGGCGACAGGCTGTTGCAAGGCCAGGCAAGAGCAGGTGCAACAGGACCCGAGACGGGGGCACGGTGAGGAAGCCCAGCTCTGGGCACCCGGCAATAGCAGCTCCTTCCTGTGCTCCCTGGGAGAATGAGGGTGCCGCAGAGACAGACCCCTGGGGTGGGGTGGGGGCAGTTGGAAGGAGCATGACTGGCTTGTTCCAGCTGTCACCATGGGGAGAAGAGCTGAGAGCTGGGAAGACTCTTTGGGCGCTGGGGAGGGCGGAATTTGAGGGTCTTGGGTAGAGAACTGGAAACAGAAGCTGGGCTGGGGAGGGACAGGGGGTGCAGAGGGGAACAGGGGGAAGCAGGAAGGGCTGAGGGTACACGGGAATTGCCCTTTCCAGTGATCATTCGCTCACTCCTGACCCGGACACGCGCAGCACTGGGGTGGAGCTGCGTAGCCTGTCTGAGCCTCACTCCCCTCCGCCGGCGGAGTGACAGTAATGACGCCTGCCTCATGCGGTGGGACCCGACGGAGAAGACTGTGACACGAGTCACGTGCTTGAACAGGTGGCCGGCATCCATCAAACAGGGCACGGATGGTCTAGGTCCTTCGCTGTCCTCCTCCCCACCCTCTTGGTGACCTCTGGCCTCTTCACTGGTCCTTGAACCCCAAGCTGTTCCACGTCAGGGGCCCTGGCACTGGCTCTCTCTGCTTAGCCTCTCATACCCTGCATCTCAGCTCAGCTCCCTCCATTTCATTCAGGTCTCTGCTCAAAGGTCCCCTCCTTCCTGGACCCGTGTCTGGGACGGCTCCCTGCCCCACCAGCCACTCCCTGCCGCGTGGGCCTAACCACTGCACGACATTACGTTACCCACGCAGCTGTCAACTTGTTACTCCCGCTAGAAGGCAAGCTCTGGGAGGGCAGAGACCTGTGCCCTGTTTCCCCAGCGTGTAGAATGCCCAGCATATAGTGGACGCTCAACCTACATTCGTGAATGAATGAATGAATGAATGAATGAGTAAATGAATGACCTCAACGCTGTGAAGAACCAGGCTTCTCCAACAGGACCCAGGAGTGGCCAGTGGACTGTGTAAGAAAGCACAGCGACGTCTGGGTTTAGATCCTCGGATCTGCTTGTTCTAAAGCCCAGCTCTGTGTTTCCCTGGGGCTTGTGGGGCCTGGGTGAGGGAACTTGAAGGACAGGAACCAAGAAACGTAATGGCACGCATCAGCTCTGGTGTACCATTAAGTCCGGCATCTTTTTCGGGGGATGGGGGGAGGCACATCTTTTGTCTGAGCCCAGAGCTCTGAGCACGCACCCTCTCTCCATCGGCCCCTGAGGCAGGAGACAGCCTCTCAACAGGTCTGACAGGGAGGGACAGACGGGGACCCCAGAGGACCTCTCTTGCTTTTCTGTCCTCTGTGTTCTAAGCCAGAGTTGAAAACCAGTGTCCTGTAGACCACACCTCCATCAGCCTACCTCAGCAACAGCACAGTGGCGTTTTCAAAAACCGTGAATTAGGCTGGCAATATTAAACAATTGGGAAACATCCCTTTAGACATCTGAGTGCCCAACTTCTTCTTAAAAATTTCAGAAGATCTGAAAATGCTGGAGCTGAAAGGTAACTTCTCCCTTTAGATGGGGCATGTGTTGAGATGAGCTATAGTCCCCACTGCTCCTTGGTGTCTCCCTGGCAACAAAGCCATAGTTCAGGTGCCCATTGTCATTGAGCCCGGGCTGCCGGTTTGTTTGTTTGTTTGTTTTTCACTCACCCCGCTCACTTGTTTGTGTTAGCTGCCTGGGGCCGCGGGAATCTGAATGATCCCTGGTCTAAAACCCTTTGCTTCCGTTTCCTGACCTATAAAGTACAGATGACCTTCCCTCCTAGGACCGAAAAAGATAACAAACACGGATGTGGCCTGACTACGGCTGGTACCCAACTGATGCTCAGTGAGTATTTTCCCCTTCCCTCTCCTGTTGGCTACACTGGCCCAGCCAGCATTCTCCAGTCGGCAGAGAAATACTGAGCAACACCTCTGTGCCAAGTACCATGCAAGACGCTGGCACGTGATGGCGCAAACTGACACGGTCCCTGCCCCACGGCACTTCCAAACTATGATCCAGCAAACACATCTGCAATTCCAGGCTGAAACATGTGCCAGGAGGGCAATACGCAGAGTAGAACGAAAGGGAATGTCTCTCCAAGGAGGGACATCTGCACTGAACGCTGAAGAATGAGAGGGCCCCGTCAGGTGGAGACGGCTGGACAAGTGCTCCAGGCAGAGGGAACAGCCTGCATGTGGCCCTGAGTAAAAAAAAAAAGGGGGCTTTTGCTGTTCTAGAAACTGAAGTGAGGCTGGTGTGGACGGTGTGGGGCGAGCCAGGGGAGGGGGGTGATGTGACCTAGTGAGGAGGGCGGGGACTGGGTCATCCAGTGCCTTTCAGACCATGGAGACTGAGGACTTTATTCTCAGCACAGCAGGAGCCACAGAATGCTGGTAGAGACATGGGTGATTCAAATTGCACGTCTCAAAATACCTGGGCTATGAAACAACGATAACGCACCACCGCACACCTATTAAAATGGCTAAAATCCAAAAAACTGATAATAGCAAATGCTGGCAAGCATGCGGAGTAACGGGGACTCCCATTCGTGGCTGATGGAAATGCAAAATGGTACGGCCATTTGGGAAGACAGTTTGGCAGCTTCTTACAAAACTAAACGTACCCTTGCCACACAACCCCAAAATGGCACTCCTTAGTATTTAACCAAAGGAGTTGGAAACCTGTGTCCACACAAAAACCTGCACGCAAATGTTTGTAGCAATTTTATTCACGATCGCCAAAGAACTGGAAGCAACGAAGACACCTTTGGTGGGTGCATAACCAAACTGGTGCGTTCAGTCGATAGAATACCATTCAGTGACAAAAGAAACGAGCTGTCACACCCGAAAAGACATGCGGGGACCTTACATGCACGTTGCTTCGTGAAAGAGGCCTGTCTGAAAGGCGACATTCTGTATGGTACCAATTATACGACATTCTGTCTTTTTTTGTTTGTTTGTTTATTTCTTTTTCTTTTCCGTCAAAGATACACACATCCTAGATGTGACATTCTGGAAAAGGCACAACTATGGAGACAGCGTAAGGACCAGTGGTCAGCAGCAGTGCAGGGGCAGGAAGGCAGGATTAGACGAAGCACAGGGAGCTCCTAGGGCAGTGACACCGTCCCGTGTGGTACGGCAAGGTAGACACATGCCATCACACACCTGCCAAAACCCACAGACTATACCGTACAAACAGGGAACCCCAGTGGAAACTGTGCACTTTAGCTGATAATAATGTACAATGTTGGTTCAGTGGTAACAAACGTATCGCAATAATACAAGATATAAATAACGGGGGAAACCGGAAACTCTGTACTTTCTGAATCAATTTTTTTTGTAAACGTAAAGCTACTCTAAAAATAGTAAGTCGATAAATGTCAAAATAAATATATTAGACATTAAAAAAAACACCGGGTTGGAGAGACAGGGTTGGTGGGAGGGGCAAGAAGGGAGGTGGGGACACAGCATACTGGCAGGAGACAGTGGTGGCTTCGATGAGGGTGGCGGTGGGGTGAAGGGGGTGGTTTAAGGGCTGGTTAGGAGTTAGAATGGACCGGGCTGGACATCAGGGCAGTGAAGGAGGGGGAGGGTCAGGGAGGATCTCTGGTGGTGGCCTTGGGCAGTGGGGGACTTTTGATGCCCCACTCAGTGCAGGAGGGGGAGGGGATAGGGTGGGGGAAGGCGCTAAGTCAGCAGGTGCCGCGGCACATGCAGACACTCAGGTGACTGTCGGAAAATGGCTACAGATTCAGGGATCTTTGTCATAGAGTGACAGCTGAAGCTACAAACACGACCTCACGTTCAGCAATTTAACTCAGGCTGCCTTTGTGTGGCCCCTGCCACAGAGCTCAGAGCAACACCAGACCTGCAAAGGCCTCTACAGACGTGGAAAGTGAGTCCCAGGGAGATCAAATTCTTTGGAGAATTGCCAAAGACCCTCCAGCCAGCCCGCGGCACAGTGAGGCTCCCAACTCTCTGCCATCTTCCTTCGCTCAATTCTCGTGCGCCTGTCTCCAAGTCCCCTGGCCACACCTCCTCGCAGGCACACACGCGGGTTTCCTAGATGGAAAGCTCTCTGCTGTAGTTCTGCGAAAGGTGGGGACAGATCTCATGAGAGGTATTTGAAATCACAGGTGTTCAGGCACACCACGTTTCAAAAGGTGGATAATTTTAGCCCAAGTCCAGGCTACGGATGGGAGGAAGATAAACCAAACCTTTGCCTTTGTTCCGGCGTAGTCCCTGTGAACCCCAGGGTGGGGCGTTTCACCCTCCACGTAAGGAAAGCTCCTACCTGGACACCCTCCCGGTCCCCACGCTGTGCCACCTCCCAAGTTCTAGGCACTTTCCTGTCTCTGTGCAGAATTGGCTAACACCCTCCAGGGCGGGGCACAGCTGGCCTGCAGGAGCATGCCACGCCGGGCCCAGGCCTCAGGGGTCCCGAGGGTAAAGGGAGCTGTGACTCGGGAGAAAGAAGCAGAAATGGGAACAGGCTGGGCTTGGTGGGGGCGACGAGCTCAGCGAGTCCAGAACAGGGGTGTGAACAGAGCCAAGGGGCCAACAGAGTCGCCTCTCCAGGGGCTGGCACACCGGCCGGCGACAGGCAGGCTGTGCAGACAGGGCGAGGTGATGCGTCACAACTCTCGCTCCTTGCGTCCTTCCCACTGACGGGCTTACTCCACGTTCCCAGGGCACGAGGCCTAGCTTTGCCCGAGTTCCTGCCCCTTTACTTCCCCTCAAGGGCCCCGTCACCTGACTTCCGGGGATTCGGAGCAGGCAGACCTGCAGGGACACGGGACATTTATCATCCAACGCAGTTCCACCCCCCATATCTGTCTGTTCCACAGGAGGAGACAGAGGCTCCGGAGGTGGTACTGACTCCCAGGGTCACACGGTTTTCTTCTCAGAGCAGAGACCAGACCTTAGATGCCAGCGCTGCTCTCTTCCCTCCCTGGCACGGCACCGCCCTGCCCCGACGTGGGTTCATCATCGGAAGCCACTCGAGACATGAGCCCTCCAAAGGCAAGGGCCTATCTGAGCTCTCAGGCCATCTGGAGATGCTGCCTGAGGCATGTTGGTTGTGGTCTGTCTCCTGGCTTCCCACGCCGGGATCGCTGTCGTGTGGCAGGTAACGCCAGGGACCTGGAAGAGCGACCCCGGGGTCTCGAGGTCCCGGGGTGAGGCCCAGAGGGCACATGATGACAGCTGGCTGGGAAACCACCAGGCCCCTGGAAGGGTAAGTGGGAGCAGTGACCTCGGCAGGGGGTGGATAAGGGGCAGAGGCCACAGCGGCAGAGTTGGCTGGTCCTGCCCAGAGGGGCCGGTCACCAAGCAGGGCCCTCGTGAACCGAAAGGCTCTTGGGCCACAAGAAGAGGCACTCAAGCGTCCAAACGCCCCAACTGCGTAAGCTCTGGTAAGCCGGCACAAGAGCCAACAAGACACGAAGGGCAAAAAGGCACGAAGGAGAAATGACACTATACAGAAAGAGTAGAATCCTGCCCCTCCCTCAGACCCGCAGAGCGACTCCCCGGACTGTGGCTGGCTCGCACTCTGCTCAAAATCCAAACACCTGCATGTGTCTTTACGCAGGCCACACGGACACTGAGAGGCACGGCCCAGGGCATGAAGAGCTCTGGCTTTAGAGTCTGACATTTCTAGTTCAAATCCTGCCTCTACCCCCTATTAGCTGTGTGAGTCTGGGCAGGTTACTTAACCATGCTGTGCAGCAGTTCCCTCATGTCTAAACCAGGCGAGAGAAGAGGCATGCAACACCCACAGCTTGTGTACAGGTTGGTGCAAACTTTTTCTTTTAGCCTCGCCTGTTCGAGGAAAGCCCTCTTTCTACCACGTCCCGCTAACTTCGTGGCATAATAGTGTTTTACATCCCTCTCTCCCACTGTCTGTCCTCCGGCCTTGGAAGGCAGATGTTATCCTTGTTCCATTGTACGGGGGGGACACGGAGGCTGCGAGGAGAAGGTCCTGGCCCGAGGCCCGCAGGCAGGAAAGGCGCAGAGTGGGGGCACACAGCCTGGGTGTCATGTAGTCAGAGTGAGCGCCCAACCCTAGACATGCTAATGGAGAAACCAGCCCCCAGGGTCCTGCTGTGCAAACTGGGGAAGTCTGAGAATCCTGGAAGTGGCCTCGTCTAAGAATACAGGGCCCAGGTGACATGGACACCCAGACAGCCCTGAAACCTTTAACCAGACATCCCCACGGCCCCAACATCTGTTTTCAGTTCGAGTCCCGCAGGAGCCCTCACGCAGGAGGGCGTCCCACTTGGACACCTCAAGTCAGCCAAGACCAGCGTTGTCCTAGGAGGGGCGCAGCCTCCGCTTGTGCCCGAGAACCCGGCAGTGCAGCGGGGTGCACAGCACAGAAAGTGGCAGGACCCGGGGGAGACTTGAGGGTGCTGGAGTCACACCAGCTCCCACCCAGCTACCCACTGCCGAGTGATGTGATCTGGGCCTCAGTCCTTTCTTCCACAAAATGGGGATAAAATTCAGCCCTGCCTTGTAGGCTGTCCTGGGGTAATCTGTAAAAGCTCCCGTAACGGTTTCTGGACACGGCGCAGAGTAGAGATCACAAGGGAGCCGTCTACCCACCCCAGATACACAGGAGCCAGCAAGAGCACCCTCCCCGCCATACTGGGCCCCGATCCGTGCCCACTCCCCAAAAGCAAGTCAATGGCGCCACCCTCAGCACAGTCCCTAAGCCGTGGGCAGCTCCTGTCGTTTGTCTGACCACATCGAACTGCGACGATCTGTTTGGTGTTTCTGGGAGTACACGGAGGGCAAGGATGGGCTGATGCTGACTTTTATATTCCCAGCACTGAGCTGGTGCCAATATACGTCTGTGGCATGAATGAATGAGTGAATGAATGATAGCCGTATCCCTGTGGAAGCATCGGATACACAGTCTGCCCTTGCTCAGGCTTCTGAAATGGAATGATTATCTCGACAATAACGGCCACAGTAAAAAATGGCACCGGCCCCGCGAGGCAGGAAGCCCGGCCTGTGTTTACACTGAAGCCTCCTCTCACCGGCAGCTCTGCCGCTGCCTCTGGAATCCCAGGCCAGACCCTGGGGCCCTGGGCTTTATCTCCCCGCTCTCCCCTTCCTCCCATTGTCCTCAGCTTCCCACAGCCCCAGGCCAACGCCTGGGCTTTGTTTGGAGGTCACAGGGCCGCCCTGACTGCCCCAGAGGTAGAATCTGGTGCAGAACTGCCTGATGCCCCTTCCAGGGAAATGCTCCCTTCGGACATTTCCCAGTGACCCTCCCCCGCCAGCTTGGCTTCCTCAGAGACACTGAGGCCATCGCAGCCCTGTCCCTGCCCCCGTGCCCAGTGGGCTGGTGGTGAGAGGCCAACTAATTAGCTAAGAAGGTGGGTGGTAACAAATCCCCACAGCAAGTAAGTAACCAGGTCCAGTAAGTTAAAATGCTAAGTAATGACAGCTAGGAGGGCCACGGGCCAGGGCAGGGTGCCACTCCACCCTCCCTAGCAGAGGGGGACAGCAGGGAGGGAAGAATTCAAAAGCACTAGAGACCGAGAGGTTTCTGAGGACCCAGCTAAAGAAACACATGGTCCCTCGAAAGCCTTAACTGTAAACCCCCAGTGGTGACGGTGAGATGATGATGAGGGGACAGTGAGGTGACGGTGAGGCAGGCTTTACATTGAGGGAAGCCCCTGGGACGCAGGGGGCAGGGCTGGGGAGGTCGGCACCCAGCCTGGGGTTTACTGATCCATGGCAGCTGGCTAAGGCGCAGAATTCTAGGGCCTGTTTTTGGAGACAGAGAAGAAATAAGCCCCACGGATCCCACAGATCCTGGTCTCCTGGTATGAGTGGGACCCAACAGAGTGGCTGACCTCTTCCTCCTCCTCCTCCTCCTCCTCCTCCTCCTCTTCCTCCGCTCCTCCAGCTACTCGACTCCAATGAGCTTCTCTAATTGTCCCAGAAAGCGATGGAAAAGGCTGAAGACAAAAATATCTTATGGCAGTATCACTTCTATTCATTTTGGCCTTAAACCTAAGCCAAGACCTTTAATTTCCGACGTCGCAACGAATGGAGGCATCACATGATGCCAGCAGCAGCAGCTCACGTTTCCCGAGGGCTGACAACACGCCAGGAGTGTCTTGCTAATCTGCATCGCGACTCGTGGAGGATTTCACAAAGACTCAGAGAGTTTAAGAAACCTGCCCAGCATCATACCACTAGTGACTGAAGGACTCGGCTCCACCTGCTTGGGACACCCTTGGCCCCTTGACTTGGTTCAGCCGGACCTAAATTACACAACTGGGGAAACTGACGCCCAGATCAATGAGTGATCTCTTTTGTCCTCAGGAGCAGGGTCCTGATCTTCGCTTTGGGTCGACATTTTCCCAGAGTTGTACTGTGTCTCCTCAGGCTCCTGGGAAGCACCGCTGACAGGGGCTGTGACTCCAGAAGACTGGCTGTCCCCCAAACGCTGGGACTCTCCCTCCAGAGAGAAGGGCTGTGGCTGGGACAGCTCGCCCAGCCAGGAACTACATTTCCCAGCCTCCTCTGCTCCGCTGTGGCCATGTGGCTCGTTCTCACCAATGGGAGTGGCGGCAATGTGTGTGGTTCCAGGAAACAGAAGAGTACCCTCCACCCTTTCTTCTTCCTTCCACAGTGACCTTGGAAGCTACGTGTTGAGATGGAAGGAACTTGGGGCCCTAAACACTGTGTGGAAAGTCGCTCACCAAACAATCTCACTAAACTGTTGCTGAGTGACACATGAATTTGTACTGTGCTAAGCCACTGAGACTCAGGGTTTACCTCCTACGGCACCCAGCATTGCCTTAACCCATGTACTAGCCTTGGGTTCTCAATCTTTACCAACCAGCTCAGCCACAACCGCTTAGATAGAAGTTCATCTGAATCAGGAAATATTCACTGAGCACCTCCTATTCCAGGCCCCACCTCATCACCAGGTAGAGTTCTGGTGTTGCTATCCTGTCACCCCCACCCCACGCACAGCTGTGACCCTCTCTCTTTCCTGCCTTTCACAGCCAGACTTCTCAAAGGAGTTGTCCACACCCCTTGTTGCCATTTCTATATCTTCCACCTACTTCTCGACCCCTCCAGGTCTGGCCTCCACCCCCAGTCATCCTCAGACACAGGCCCAGCCGAGATCCCCCTGCCTCCATTCCAGTCAAGGTTGGGAGTGTCTTGACCTCCTGGAGCCTCAGTTCCTGCAGCAAATGGACTCCCCTTTCAGGAGCACAGCCAAGCTGACCACACAGCCCGTCCACACACCCGATTCCTTCTGACCCTCACTGCTGCCTGGAGCGATCATCCAGCTCATTTCTAGAAATTTCTGCAGAAACCTACTGATACAGGTTGGGTATTCGGCCCCTCCAAATCTCATGTTGAAATTTGATCCCCAGTGTTGGAGGTGGGGATGAGTGGAGGTGTTTGGGTCACGGGAGCAGATCCTTCATGAATGGCTTGGCGCCCTCCCCAGGTAATGAGTGAGTTCTCCTTCTGTCAGTTCACACAAGAGCTGGTTGTTTAAAGAAGCCTGGCTCCTCTTCCTCTCTCTTGCTCCTTCTCCCACCGTGTGACACACCTGGCTCCCCCTTTGCCTTCTGCCTTGGTTGGAGGCTCCCTGAAGCCCTCACCAGAAGCAGATGCTGGTGCCATGCTTCTCGTACAGTCTGCAGAACCATGAGCCAAATAAACCTCTTTTCTTTATAAATTACCCAGCCTCAGGTATTTCCTTTACAGCAAAACACAAAACAGACTAACACACCTACTGTGTGCTAGACAATATTCTAGGCAGGGATTAAGAAGAGGCAGAGGAGGTAAGGAAGGAATCATCCCACCCTGGAGAGGCTTATAGTCAGGTAGGGTAGAGTATATCCCCATTTTTCAGATGAGGAAACTGAGGCTCAGAGAAGCTAAGTGTCTAAAATAACATAGCTGATTAGCATCATCCTGTCCACTGACCCAACACAGACTTCGAGAGAGGTGAAAACCCTACTGTGCCCCTAACTCATCCTTCCAACGTGAGAACAAAGAAAAGAAATAGAACAATCCCAGGTTTGCCTTCTCTTCTGCCTGATGTTATTATCTGTAATGTTCTAATTAAAAATCAAGCACTCTCAATAATCCCCAATGAGACCCAAGGAAATGTCTTGGTCCTAATTTAGCTCCATAAAAAAATAGCCCAATATTGTATTAGACAAAATTATTTGACCTTGAAAAAGGTTACAACCCCCATGTGTGATTCCATTTCCCCATGTACACACTGAGGAGTTTAGAGACCTAAACGAGATGACCTCTCAGGCTTACTGCAATCTTCAGTGTCTCTGATTCTAGGATATTCTCATTTGCGTATCAGACACTGGGAGCTGCCTCACCTGTCCTCCTGCACCTTAAAAAATTAACATATTATTGAGTGCTTGTCTGGTATATCATATGTATTAACTCATTTATCTTTCATGACAACCCTAGGAAGCTATTCTACACATGAGGCTCCCAAGGCCCAGAAAGTTTAAGTAACTTGCTTAAAAATGCACAGCAAGTGGCAGAACCAGGATTTGACCCCAAGTAGTCTAACTCTTAAGGGCTATGGTGGCACCTCCCACAGTCTCATCTACTGCAAAAGGCTCTGTCCACAGCTGCTGAGAAGTGGACAGGGCATCACGTGACCCTCCCACTTGCCGCAGCTGATTGGACCAGGGAGGGCACCGGAGCCCAGGGCAGCCCACCTCCCGGGTGTGGAAGGCCCTGCCTAGTGGGAGGAGGCATCAGGCTTACACAGGGAGGTTCCAAGGGCACTGGCCAGTTGGCTGTGAGAAGCTGAACAGAATATCCTGAGGACATCTGCAGGGCTCAGGCATGAGGTTTGTCAAGGTCAAGGTGAGTGAGCAGGGAGAGCCTGAGCCACCCTGAAGAAGCCTCACCTGAGAGACAGAACTCTTCAGGTTCCTGGTGCCAGGGGCTCAGACGTGCCCCATTTTTGCCCCTTGGACTTCCCCGAGCTCTGACCGTATCTCGACAGCAACCCCCCTTGACTGGCCCTGGTGCAGGTGGCCCTCGGCGCCCTGCCGTCCCAAGGAGCTTGCCGAAACCGAACCCCCCGAGCAAATCGATTCTCCTTCTCCTTGCCAGACACCTTTGCTGAATGTGACTGTGCCTTTTCACAAAACCAATACGCTTGTGATAACTAAGCCATTGGCTCAGGCTCCGGACTTTTCTGTGATATAGAGATTTTCGCTGTCACAATATTTATCGTAATAGGATTTGACAAATAAAGCACTGGTGTGAGAGACAGTGTGTATAAAAGGAAAAAAAAGAGAGAAAGAGGGTTTAAAAAAAAAACACACCAAAAAAAACCTTCCCAGCTCAAGAAAATGGAAAAAGCAGAGTGTATAACAGAGGGGAGAAAAGTCAATTAAATCATGATAATTACTTCCGCCGCCGTGCCCGAGAGCAGCATGAACGCCTATTAATTAGGAGTTCCATGTTGACTGTGGCCGTTTGACTTCGGCGAGGCAGCCAGCGTGCTCCGTAATAACATTCTCGTGGAGAGCAAACGTGTGAAAATATTTTCACCCTGACAATTAGCAGTTTTAAAAAAGCCAACACACACACACACATACACACACTCTCACACACATACACACACACACAGAGCCAGGTTCTCTGGGCCCCTGGAACTGGCATAAAATGCAACAACTTCTGCTGTGTCCCCAGTCCCCATTCCCCAGAAGTGAAGATGCCCCAACCCCAATCCCGGTAATTACCACCTCCGCTAATTAGCCCTTGGCAAAGCTGCCAGGGTGTGAATGCCTCCACGGGGGCACAGAACAGGGGCCTGAAGGGCGTACAGCAAAGGGTGATCTTGTCCAGCCTCCTCTGTCCCAGGCAAGACAGGCCCAACCCCTTCGGAGAAGAGCCTGTCTGAAGGCAACCTTGAAGGCAGGGGGTTCAGAGCAACTGCCTCCGTGCTCCAGATCGAGATCTAGACACCAGCCACCAGTGCCTGGACTCCAGTAAATGATCTACACGACCCATAAGACCTGGGTCAGAGAAGATGATTCTCCCTGTGCAGACAGACAAAGGTCTGAGGTGTTCGCTCAGGAAGGGCCTGTCTGGCCCACTCTGGACGGTCTGGGTCAGGAGGGATGTCAGGATCTAGGCCACTTGGCAGATGGGAAACTGAGGTTCAGGGAAGTTAGGCCATGTGGTTTTGGCGGCAGGGCCAGGACGTGGGCCCAAGCCCCTTGAGCTCCAGCCAGGGCCGTCCTAATGATATTCTAGGCTCATCTACAACACATTACATCTTGCTTCTCAGAAGAGAGAAGCAGGGAGCCTGGTCTTGCACAAACACAGGGTGGGGTAGGGGGAATCTGCTTTACCTACCCTGATCTGCTGGAAATGAGGGACCTAGGTGAGGACACAGGGACGGGGCCCTGCTGGCATTCCCTGGCCGGCTGGTGGGGCTGAGCCAGGAAATCCTCCAGCCCTCGGGCCCCAGGCTCTCCCTAGCTTCAGAGCTGGGAACAGAGGAAGGTGAGGGCCAGGACCCTGGGAGGACTGCGTCCTGGAGGATGTGCAGAAATAGCGTCCTGGCCCAGGGAGGGCTGCTCGGGCAGGGCTGTGCAGGGAAGTGGGCTTTCCTGCCATTCACCCTCTGTCCTGCACCAGCCAAGCCAAACAACAGGACTCGCCCTCTTCACACACCCAGCCAGTTGCAAAACTTGGATCTCCTGATTCTCGGGCTAGTGCTCCCTGCCCTCCTAATCTAATAAATGCTTAGGGCGACAGGGACAAACCTTGCACCAGAAATCCAAAGACGGCCCCTGCCACCACCCCTGCTTCCTGGCTGGGTGATCTCAGCCACAGACCTCTCTCTCCAGCCCCAGACTTTCCATTTACCTCTGAGGACCGACGTCCAGCTGGATTTAAGCGAAACCACACTGACAGAAGCGCCTGGACCACGGCGGGTTAGCGTTGGGACCCAGAGTCAGGTGGCCTGGGTGAGACTCCAGCTCCTGGGGCTTCATTTTCCCGTCTGTGAAGCAGACGGGGTTGGTGGGGTTGGGCGCTTACTTTGCATTGCACCTGGCACAAGTACGTCCTCGGGAGTGTGACCTGTGGTCAGTATACATGTTTTCCTGCACCCTGGCGGTGGCCTGAATCACAGTTCCCAAGTCTCCCCTCTCTGTGAACTAATTAGTGGCCCCCACTCTCGCTGTGGCCTCACGTGGGCAGAGTGACTGTGGGGCTGACCACATGACTTGCTTTGACTGACGGGATGTCAGCACAGAGGCAAGAACGTGCCCGAGGCTGGAGAGCCCTCTTGCCTGCTGGTCAACTGCCGTGAGAAGAACATGTCTCAGCAGCCACTTCCGCGTCAGCCTGGGCCCCAGAACAAACGCACGAAGAGCTGACCCCAGGCCCCAGGCAGCTGCCGGCCCAAAGAGGAAGAGAGACACGGGAAGCAGACGCCACCCCCATCTACAGCTGAGCCTGGAGCCCAAAGCCTGGGTGGAGGCCAGCCCGGCCACACTGCAGCTGACCTAGAGCCCATGCACATGAGAATAAAAGCTGCTTTTAGCCACTGAGCTTGGAGTCTTTTGTTACGTGGCACTATCGTGGTGACAAACAATACAACTCCCATTTTACTCTGAGGAAAGTTGAGTGACTTGCTCAAGCCCACCATGGGAGCCAGGCTAGAACCCGGGACTGCCCCTTGGGCGTGCCCTCGGCTGCCTCTCAGCGCTGATCTGGCAGGGTTCCCCAGGGCCTCCCTGGGGAGAAGCCACGCAGGCCCCAGCACCCGCTTCCAGCTTCGCACTTCCCGGGCAGGGAGTCTTCATTGGACTCCTACTGTATGCACTAACCCGGGTGGCTCACATCAGCCCTGGCACCAGAGCCCAGCTGGCCACGGGGTCCCCTGACCTGAGGGCCGCCTCACTTGGGCCTGGCACGCTGCCTCGTCACTCTTCCTTGGCAGGGACGGGAGTGAGGAGGAATCGGGGGAGAGGGAGACGCAGACAGCAGCTTGGATGGGAAAGGGGCCAGGCTCCTGCACCCAGACAGCAGCAGCTTGGGAACCAGATCCTCCCAGAAGTCTACACTCACTTGGATTTGGAGGCAGAATTCACTGGAGTCAGGTAGGCTCAGGGGAGCAGGAGGGGACAGGAGAAGCAGCCAGTCAGCCCTGGCTTCTTGCCAGTGCCCTCAGCTGAGTGATTCTCAGGGTGCGGGCTCCAAATGCGCGTGGGCCTCGCCTTCTCGGAGGAGGCAGCCTGTGCTGCAGAAAGAGTGGTGTTTGCAGCAAGGTGGGTTTCAACCCTGCTCTGCCCCTTGCTGGCTGTATGGCCAGAAATAAGTTCTCTGGGCCCTCATATCCCCACATATGGAGAGAACGGTTAAGACCCACCACCAGGGCTGCTGTGAGGACTGCATGGGCTACAAGCCCGGGGGCCTGGTGTCAGCTACGAAGAAGCACAACAAGTCAGCTGCTATTATTCTTCGATGTCATTCTGTGCCAGGGCACTCACAGCACTTGATTCTGATGAACCAGGGGGCAAATACACAGATGCTGAATTTGATGCAAGCACACACAAATCCAGTGTAGTCTCTGGACAAGTTCATCACAGATGATCCAGGAATGGCAAATGTGTGGCATGCATGCAATCACCTTCTGGGTCTCACCCATGCAGACATCACTAATCGACTACCGTACTCTTTGCTGATCTCCCTAGAGGGGAGCTCAGAATCCTTTTCAGGCCAGTGCCATTGGCAGCTGCTATCATCGATCGACATTGGCACTAACAATTAAATCTATTTACCCTCCCTTTTAGGCCAGCAGTCTTGTTTTACAGAGGAGAAGCTACGGCCCCAAGTGGCCAATAGACTTGCTTCAGGTCACACAGGAAGAGCTGGGGTGTCTAGATTCTGGTGCTTTCTCCACTGCACCAGTGTTGCACAATAACACCAATTTTGTTTTCTGGACATACTGGGGAAAAGGTCAGTCCCTGATGCCTGAGGTTCAGTGAAACCCTCCACCATCCTCTCTGCCCCCTCTGCCCAGCCACCCGGCCTCTCTTGCTCCCACCTTGCAGCTTTTGCTGATCTCTCTGTCTGGCGCCCTCCTCCTCCTGAGGTCACATGGCTGGTGGGCTGTCAAGTTTGACTCCCAACTCTCCCTCCCCAAAAGGAGCTGCCCCTGACCAGGTGATCTGAGGTGTCCCCACACCCTCCCCCCACCTCCAGCAGTTTGCTCTCTGACCTTCTTTTATTTTCTGCAGAGCACCCACCATGGCCTGAGTTTACGTAAGACACGTATGCATCATCATCACCATGGTATCCTCAGGGCCCTTCTAGAATAATCCCTGGCATAGGGCGGGTGCTCAACAAATATTTGTTGAATGAGTGAATAAATCCCATCAGTCCTCAACCCACATCCCCCCTCCCCCGCAACACACATACTCACACACACACACACACACTCCAAGGACAGGAGAGGACACCTCTGCTGGGCAGCCTCCAGACCACACACCCTAACTCTCAGGGTGTCCCCCAAGTCCAGAGCCCAGCAGCCCCCAGGGGGGGCAGGTCAGCAGCAGAGCTGGAGAATTCAGCCTCTGGCCTCCTGACTCTCAGTCAGCTTCTGGGAGTGGGGCTGGGCTCCTGCTGGTCCCGGATTTCAGACCCAAGATGGACTGAGAAGGGTGTCAGGATGAGGGGGAGATGCACCCAGTCCCTGGGTTACCCCACTCTGTGCTTGGACCCATGTGTCAAGGTGGGAGGCAGATCCCAGCTGGGGGCCAGGAAGCCCCCCAGGGGTGCCCACCCCACATCGCAGGCAGGAGCCAAGGTGGCTTCCATTTCCACAGTGGCCAACCCTGGGGCAGACCCTCCAGTGCGAGGCCTCCAGGATCCCCAGCTGCCCCACTGCTGAGCACTTCTTGGCCCCCAAGGGCCTGCAATGAAGCCGGTGACCTGCTCACCACCACCATCCCACACCAAGCCGTTCCCACCTCAAGGCCTTGGTTCTTGCCATTTCCTCTGCCTGGAACGTTCTGCCAGCTCTTTGCAGGTGAGGTTCTTCTTATGGTAAAGGTCTTCTTTGCACAAACATCACTTTGTCAGAGGGACACACCCGATCACCCCCACTGTCTCCCTCTCCCTCCCTTATCCTGTTGCATTACCTTTGCCGTATGTTTTGCTCTCTGAAATCATCTTATTCATTTCCTTTCTTTTGTTTTACCCACCTGCCCCACCAGACTCTAAACCCCATTAGGCAGTACCTTGTAGGCCCTGTCCATACGTTGTATCCCTAGTTAGCTGATCTACTGCAGTGGCTCAACAAGTTATTGACGAATGAATGAATGAATGAATGGGTGGATGATTCCACCACCAAGTCCCCGTGGGACCCTCTAAATGGTATTTCTCTCTGAGGCCCCAGTACTAACCCACGCACAGTACAAGGCATAGAACAGACACAAAGTGCTGTTGAGTGAATGAGCTCTCTTGTTTGCAGGGCCACAGTTTCCACATCTGTAAAATAAGGCATTGCGACTAGCTAATGCTCTTCAAACCATGTGGCTGGAAACCTCTGTAAGGGGTTCCCACCTGCCACTCTGCTGCTGTGGGTTGCAAATAAGCAAATTAGCAAACTCAAGACAAGGCGGTGAGTTTTCACGAAGGCAAGCGTCTTCATTGCCGAGCCCTGTCCTTCCTATTTGGGGGATGGGAAGGGGAGCAAATACGCTTTCTTCTATGAAAATAATGGTGATAGGAGATGATAGTTGTCTTTTAAAAAAAAAAAATCCTTAGTCTGCAACAGGAAGAGGTTGGCAACCAGATGCACATGTCAATCCTGACTTTTTTAAAAACAATTTATTGGTAAAGGAAATGAAGTCTGGGAACCTCCGCCCTGGTGCTCTGCAGAGATGCCACAAACAATGAGGCATTTTCCACCAAACAATGAAGAATTAAACCGCCTGAGGGCTCCTTTTTTGCTTTTGTCTGTTTTCTATTTTGGGTTTCCTTTGAAAGAGTGGTTTTGCTGCTTTATAAAGTTTGACGATCCCCAAAGAGGCCCCCATTCCCAGGGTCTCTGTGCCCTTGATTTTATTTTCATATCCCACCTGGCATCACTCAGGCTCTCCTCCAGGTCTGGGCATGGTCGGATCCGAGGTTGCCAAGGACCCTGGAGGGCTCTGCCCAGCTCAGGGTGGCCCTCCGTGGTGGTCTGACAGTGGCCACTGCCCTAGGGCCCTCTCCACGCAGGGCTTTATGCATCTTGCAAAATTATAGCATCTGAGGTGTATTGTTGCCATGCAAGCAGCTGGGGCCCTGGCGCTGACAGTAATTATACTATCCCCATTTTTAACCTCATTCAGAGAGACCAAGTGCCTTGTTCAAGGTCACATAGCAAGGAGAGGCACAAAGCCAGTTCTTAGAGGTCTTTCTCCCAGCAGCACCTGCTGGGTGGAAATTTCAAGAGCCCTTTGGCAGCCACTCTCGGATGTGAGAAAAGGTTAAGCCTGTCTCCAATGTATTCATCCTGTGCTCACAACTACCGTGCCTTGAGCACTTGGACTGTGCCAGGCACTTTATGTACATTGTCTTAACCCCACAGGTGCAAGTGGGTATCATGCCTCGCGCTTTCCCCCTGTGGAAACTGAGGCTCAGAGAAGTTCCATGACTTGCCCATAATCATATAGTGTGCAGTAAGCCAGGATCCGGACCCACATCCGCTCAGCTCAAAGCACACCCTCTCCTTTGTGTCTGTCCCTATGAGGGTTCCTGCACACTGGGTGTTCAGTGGGCCTTTCTCTGCTCAGGGTCATCTCTCTAGAAGCAGCTTGGCTGGGCGCCTGTCCTGCAGGAGAAGGAAGTGCCAGGCTGCTGAGGCCGGGAGCAGACTGGCAGGGCTGCGGGAATCCAGGCCGCGCATTCCCTGGGAGAGCACGCGTGGCCAGCAGGCTGCTGCAAGGTGAAGAGTGGAGCCCTCGGAAAGGGCGGGCCTAGTGTTGAGGAGCTGCACAGAGACACAGGGCTGTGCTCCCTCACGCAACAAACTGCACACACAGACTCTTAATTTCTGTCCCGGGGGAAAATAAGCAATAGTCCTCTGTGTGTGTGTGTATGTGTGTGTGCGTGTGTGTATGTGTGTGTGCGTGTGTGTACGCGTGCACGCACACACTGACCCATCCTAATATTCCCAGGAACCCTAGGGGCCCTGCTGGTGTCAACAGCAGCAGAGTCACAGGCTGGGGCTGCCCGCAGAATCCCCTCTCCCTCGCTTGCACACCCGCTTTGGCTGAGCATGCACCAGCCTCTCCTTGGGCCCAGTGAAGCTTTGTCACAGACCTGGCCTGGCATCCTTTGGGGGTGGGGGTGGCCGGCAGGCACTGGGAATGCCAGCCCTGCATTTTCCACCAGCAAACTTCTATTCATTCTCTAGGAACCAGAGTGGGGGCCACTCTCTGTGAAGATGGGTCCATGCTCCCCACCAGTTTGCTGCTCCCACCCCTGTGTCCCAGCAGCACATGGCACCCGCTCTGTGGCTCTATTTGCCATCCCCACTGGCCTGCCCTCCATGAGAGCAGGGAGTCCCTTAGTTTAACCGCAGCATCTCTCATACGTCAGACCCAGAAGGTGCCCATAGCAGGAAGGGAGGGAGGAAAGGGCAAGTGACAACAACCACAGAACTGCACCCCTAACATGCACCAGGTGCCTGGCTAAGCACATTACAAGCTTGAACTCATGTCATCGTTACTGTAACCCCATATGGGAACTGAGGCCCAGAGAGGTTAAGTCACTTGTCCAAGGTCACACAGCCAGGAAGTGGCTAGGCTGAGGTTTGCCAGGCCCGCGGATAGGCAAAGTCCATTCTCTTTGCCCCGGTTAGGACTGCCTGGCTGTGGAAGACAGAAGATGCCCTCAGCTTGGAGGTCCACTGGTGGAGGTCGCGGAGCCTTGTTTGATTACTCACTGAGAGTGACCAAAGAGGGAAACTAGGGAGCCCGTTTCCACCAGGTGCAGGATGGAGAGGAGGCCAATGGCAGGCAACACAGAGTGTCCTGGCCCTGGCCACTCACGGAGTAACTGGGACAGCTGTCGTCCTGGGAGGTGCGCTGCCCCCTGTTCTCCTGGGGACCCCCTATTTCACCAGTACAGCCCTCGTCATGGAGGAGCTCGTCGGCACGTCAAAACAGTGCTGTCGCTAACTCACTGAACAAACACGTGCAGAATCCCGACTGTACCCTCAGAGCTAAGAAAACGGTACCCACCATCAAGGAGTTTATCACTAGGAGACCAACTGTGCTTACGCTTCTGATTCTCTTTACAAGGCTAGTTGTAGAGTGTGCCTTCCTCTCCCTCTCTCTCCTCACATCCTCTGAATGGTGCTGCGTGTCTAATGGAGGTAGTCAAAAAAAAAACAACAAAACCCAAAACATCAGATTATGTCAATAAACATCAACAGAGATGCACTCTCCCAGTTGGACAACCACCAACGGCAAAGCCATGGCTACCGTGTGAAAAAGCGTAAGGGGGTGTGTGTGTGTATCTGAGCGTGCACGCGTGTTTAAATCTCCAATTACTGACCAGGGATATGGAAGCGTTTCAACCATCTTTGTGGAACAGGAAGCCTGTTAATATTTGGGATGAGACAGATGTTAACCAAATTCTTTAAGTATAAATGTCTGTTGGTTAAGTCATATTAAGAAATGACAGTACAGCATGCATCTGCCTGTTCTTTTAAAATTGAAGGAAAGCGGTATAACCCCCCCAAAATTGAAAACAGGTACTCAAACATAGCAGCACTATTCACAACAGCGAAAAGATGGAAACAACTCAAACATCCACCAACAGATGAATGAATAAACAAACGGTGGTGTATACGTACAATAGAGTATTATTCGGCCACAAAAGGGAATGAAGTTCTGATGCACATGACAACACGAACCTCTAAAACCTCAGGTTAAGTGACAGAAGCCAGAATAGGTCGATCGAGGGAAGGACGGCATTTGCCGGGGGATGCCAGGGCTGGGGGAGGCAGAGAAGGGGGAGAAACAGCTGACGGGGAAAAGGTTTTGCTGCGGAGTGACGGAAACGTTTTGGAACTAGACAGAGGCGGTGGTTGTACAACTGTGAGTGAACTAAATGCTACTGAATGTTATGAGAATCACTGTAAAATGCTTAATTTTATGTTATGTGAATTTCACCTCAATAAATTATTTTTTGAAACAAGGAAAAATGATTTCGGGAAAGCTTTGAGTTCTCCCAGTGACCTGAAGACGACTCTGGGTGACGCACTGGTTTGCGAGTCGGGAGGCCTGGGTCTGCTCTGCCTCTATCACTTTCTAATCCTGTGACCTAACTGGGGCAATCACTTCTGTGCTCTCAGCCTCAGTTTCCCCCTCTGTCAAATGGGGCCTCACCAGGCCGTGCAAGGACCCAGTGGATGCTAGACAAGAAAGTGATTTTGAAAGTACGAGATGCATGAAGCTAACATTTATTTTATTTTTTAAATCAGATTCACTAGTCAACAGATGAGCTGACATTTACTGAGGATATATGGGCCGGTTACTGTGCGGAATACTTTTCCCTGTGTATCTCACTCAATTCTCGTAACAAACCCATTTGACAGGAGAGGACCCTGAGGTTTCAAGAAAAACAGTGGTACAGCCAGATTTCAAGCTCACGCTGCTCTAAACCATAATGCCACGTTGCCTTTCCCATGCATGCGTATTACCGTGGTTCAGAAGAGCCAGCCGCATCTTCGATAAATGTGCCAAGCACCGACCCCCTCAAGGTTCAGGGACCCACCTCGGCTCCATACTAAAGTTCAGCATTAAGCAAGATGCTGGGTCATTCTGCCTGTGTCCCGCCAACCCACCACATCTATGGATCTCTGATTCTTTGCTTCTCAAATGGCTTCTTTCTGATTCTTGGGCACCTGCTGATGTGAATTTCTCTGAAAATGAACTTCAAATTTGCATCCTTTTGTTTTAAGAACATTATTGAATAGTCTCCTTGTGCCCATGCTGGGTCCTGGGGATACAGAACTGAATAAGATTGTGCCCTGGCTTCAGAGAATTCAGAGATAAATGGGGAAATACAGGAGTAATTCTCCAGTGATATAAACTCAGGGACGGCCATCTGCGCACTGAATGATGGGGTGTGTCAAAGGAAGGCCTGGGAAACTCGGGATGGCACAGTGTTTAGAAAGCAGACTCTGATTCTAGTCTGCTTCTTCCACAGAGCTGTGTGGCCTTGGGAAGTCACCTAACCTCTCTGCGCCTCGTTTGTAAGATGTCAACTGTACCTGCATCAACGGCTGTGCTGAGGATTAAGTAATTAAGGACATGAGAAGTGCTGACAGCAAGGTCTGACACACGGTAATTGCTACATAATTAGTGTTCGCTCTTACTATTACCATGATTTCTGAGCGAGCGTCGGCCTGGGAGGGACTGACGGTGCGAAGTTCGAGGGAGACACTTGGGGAAGGGGGATAGATCCAAATACCAAACTGACGCAGGCCTGTTTTCACGTGGAAACGCGAGTCTTGTACGCACGAGGGCGATGGGCAGTTATCACAAACCATGGGGTGGGAGCCGGAACCCAGGAGATTGTCCACAAACCCAGATCCGCCGGGAAACGAGAACTTCAATTTCCAAGAAATGCCAAATTACATCCTCCCGGCGCAGCTGCCAGACTCCAGGGAGTGACTTCGTGTTCAAATTGCTTTCTAATCCCCTGAGATTCCATCTCCCTTCCCAGCCCCCTGCCCCCGTGGTTCCTAGAGGAAGTATTTGGACAATGTCCCTCACTCCTATGCCGAAAAGAAAAGCCACGGACCAGAAGGTGATCCCAGGGTCTCCTCCCCAGAAACACAGGTGCAACGAGTAGAAGCCCGTGGAAGCCTTCACCTAGGGGGTCCTTATGGATAAAGAGGGTGCTCTTTATGCAGCTATAGAATTTTATGGTGAATTTCCCATCTCTTCTCCTGTACTGGGTTTGTCCATCATCACAGCTGTGCTCTGAATCCAGTTTGGAAACACCCACCCCTAGGGTGGCAGGGGCAAGGTGCTGGAGGAAGATGGCAAAGATTTCCAGTCCTTCTTCCACTTCTTCCAGTTGTGTGACCTTGGCTGAGTTACTTCACCTCTCTGAGCCTCAGTGTCTTCATCTGTAAAATGAGACTAGTATCACTTCCCTCATGAGGTTGTTGCAGGAACAATAAACATCCCTGTGAAGCATCTGGTATATAATAGGAGCTTTAAAGAAATCAAACCAAAGCTTCCTGAATTACTCAAACAGTATTTCCTCCTGGGACCACACCCCAGGGCCCAGCTTCTAGGGGATCCTCCAGCTCAGAGGTCTGGAACCCAGCCAGCCCCACACGGTCCCCTCCCTTGAGCAGCTGGGGTGTGTGTCTGTCTTCCTGTCCCACCGGAGGCTCCTCTCTGACAGCCACATGCAGCCCACGCCCACTCTCCCTCTGTCCCCGGTGCTCAGGGATGCTCAGCCGGGCCACAGAGGCTCTCTCCACCCCATTTTACAGATGGGGAAACTGACGTCCGAGGGCAGTAAGTGACTTGTCGGAGGCTACCAGGCTAGTAGGCAGTGGAGCAGAGATTCAAACCTAGGTATGGATGCCAAACTCTCTAATCCACTCAACCAGTGCTCCCAAAATCCAAGTCACACCATAACCCCCTCAGGGTTTTTGCAATATCCACACCCGCTGCATACTATCTTCATTCATTTTACCTTATCTGCATCCCACCTGTACTATTCTTTTATGTTTATTTCATTTTATGTATTTTTTTTTAGAGATGAGGGTCTCACTATGTTGCCCAGTCTAGACTGGAACTCCTGGGCTCAAATGATCCTCCTGTCTCAGACTCCCAAATAGCTGGGACTACAGGCATGTGCCACTGTGCCCAGCTTGTACTATTCTTTACTCAATCTTTTTCTTTCAAACAACTTAAAACCAACTCATTTTTAAATGTTACCCTTGTCTTAAGCAACACTATTCAGGAAACCATGGATTTGATGTGCTAAATATACTTTATCAAACACTCATTCAGATAACTATATAACCATTAAAATAAAAAGTATTCCAGTTCATGTGAGTTCCACCTAAAATTGTCTGATGTACCACATGCCGCTGATTGCTAATGTACTTCCTCCCTGCTCTAGAGGTGTTGAAGAACTAGCTTGAAAAGTTATGTTTGATTTCGATCTGCCAAGGACTTCTTAGATTATTCGGAACCAATGTTCCGAATAATTGGAACCAATGTTCCAACAATTGTTGGAGAGAGTCTCCGGAATCCCAAAATGTTCTTTCAGCCCCAAGACAAGTTAGACAGATTTTTATAGTGGAACAAGCAACATTAAAAGTATAGCTTTCACAATTTTCTTTAAACGTTCAAGCAAGTTTGAGGTTGCCTAATGCAAACACTATAGGCGTTGTGGGTAAGTGGCTGCATTTTTTGGAAAGAGCTCTGGCTTCTTGGAACCACCCCTCCCATTCTAACAGGCCTGGCACACGTTTAGCTGAAGTCGGTGTGCTATGAATGAGGCTGGCAAATCCAGAGCAGTGTCTTCCTCATCTCTGTAAGCTCCTTTCCCCAGCACTCTGCACTTAATAGGTACTTAATCATTGTCTATGAAGTTGGTGTGCTATGAATGAGGCTGTCAAGTGTCTTCCTCATCTCTGTAAGCCCCTTTCCTCAGCGCTCTGCACCCAATACGTACTTAATCATTGTCTATGAACTACATTAGCTTTGACCTCGTAAAGTACAATGCCTTAAAAGAGTAAGGTGTACTGGGTTGCATAGTGCCCTCCCAAAATTCATGTTTGCCAAATGTGACCTTATTTGGAAAAAGAGTCTTTGCAGATGTAGTTAGTGAGGAGGAGGTTGTACTGGTTATGTATGGGCTGGCCCTAAATCCAATGCCCGTGTCTTTGCAAGAGGAGAAGACACAGAGAGACAGACACAGACAGGGAACACAGCCGTGTCATTGGAGTGACGCAGCTACAAGCAGAGGAGCACCAGGAATTGCTGACAACCAGCACGAGCTGGAAGAGGGGAGGAAAGATTCTGTCTGGAGCCTTCAGAGGGAGCCTGGCCCCAACGACACCTTGATTTTGGACGTCTAGCCTCCAGAACTGTTTTACGCCACCCGGTTTGTGGCGATTTGCTACGGTACCCCTAGCAAGTGAACATGGAAGGAAACATGGAAACCCAGAGACACGGGGTGACTGAGCTGAGGTTAGTTAATCTTAGGAGTGGGACTAGAGCTCAACCCTGGTCTGGGTCTCATTCTCACCTTGAAAGGACAGGAGCTTCCTGGAAACCAGCAGCCAGAACCACGGTAGGCGCCAGGATCCCTCCCACCCACCAAACCTTCCCAGGTTGACCAACACTGGGAAAATCCCAGACACTACACAGTGCATGCCTCCGTGGGAGCAGATTTTTTTTTTTTCTGCATCACAAAGAGCTGTGAAGAGTGGCCAGACATGCCACCTGTCATTGGCCAAGTCTCTCTGTGTGTCCTCCCTGGCTTTCTGGACAGATGCTCACAGCTACCGCTCCCACTCAGAGAAACCTTTTCTTTCTCTCTGCCAGGGAGCCTCAGACACTGATCAGACCCAGGCTCTATCAAAGTGATAACCAGCTCTGCTTCTGGGCGGTGTCCAATGCCACCGGGCCTGCCCGCGGTTAAGAGGGCCCACTCCCACTAGCGAGGCGGCAGTCCGTGCAGCGCCAGTCACTCCTAACTCCCCACCCACAAGGCGGTCAAGGTCTCACTGCTAAATGCAGCCGACCAGAAGAAGGTCTATTATTTCTCTATAAACTGACTCCCTCCCCTGCGACCTCCCCAGGCCCTCGCCCTCCCCAGGGGACTGGGTTTCTCGCTGGCCGCACTTCAACAGCCCATTCTGTTTTTATATTGCTACCTCCATCCCAGAAATCATTAACGGGTGGGGGATGGAGAGGGCTTTCTCCTCTTCCTCCTCACCCCTGCCCCCCCCTTCCTCCCCAGAAATGCAATCCAGTTGTTGTTTTAGGCTGGGGTTTGTAAAAGCCTTTGGACTTGAAAGAAAAATGTAGATCCTGACCTTAAAGACAAACACACCACTGCAAGCACAGCAGCTACCAGAAGGGAGCTCTGAAACCCCTGCCCGCCCGCGAAGAATCACTCACCCACTGCTCACTGGTCCACGACCGACCGTTGGTTAAGTGGCTTCTGCGGGCCGGGCTCTGTGCTGAGCTGAGATGAATAGGCATCCCTTTTCTCCTCCCTCCCTGCCTCCTTCCCTTCCTTCCTCCCCACAAATATTTGTTCAACTCTTTTATTGCCAGGCACCGACTGGGCTGTATTTTGGATCCACAGGAGTCAAAAAAGAACTGATGTGGCCCTAAAGGAATTCGCCATCCAGAAGCAGAAAGAGACAGAGCAGCAAAGACAAGACGAATGGCCGTGTGGTCTGATGAAGACGGCACAGGTAGCCTGTGTGGGCTGTGCACTCCATTCTTATCTTCAAGGCCTAATAAACGCCGGCCAAACTTCCAGCCCAGTGCAAGAGAACACTGCTGGGATGGGATTCTGGTGTAGGAACGGTGATGGAAGAAGAATCGTAACTTCCTTGCCCGGAGCTCTGCCCACCCCCCACTAGCTTTTCCCCCCATCCTCCGGCCCGCCATTTTTCTTAGCAGCCCCAATAATCGGGGCACCTCAGCTCAAAGACTCAGAGACTAGAGCATTTCTGTCCTTCCCCATCCAGTTCATTCCAAAGCCCCGGAGAGTCATCCCATTGCCTCGTGCATCCGCACCCTCATCTCCACCCCTGTGTCCTTGCTCCACTTTGGATGTCCAGCTTCTGTTGCTTGGACCACTGCAGTAGACAACACACTCCAGTCTCTCACGTCTTCAGTTCATCCTCTGTCCTCTGTCGCGCCAGATTCCCAGTCTACTGGCTGGATCCCAAACCTTCAAGGTTTCCCCAAGGCGGAACAATGCAGTGCAAACTCAGCATTCAAGGACTTCTGCAATCTGGCCCCAACCTACCTCTCTGATTTAGTATTTTCCTGCTCCTCTGCATGTTCCCAGAATTACCACCAGAAGGGATTATACCTCCTTTGCTGAAAAAATACACCCATGCTTTCCCACGTGCAAGCACTGGCCAATGCCGTCCCGCCAGCTGGAACCATCTTCCCTGTCCTTTATGGCCACCTAGATAAAGACTTTCTTCACTCCTCTCTTGACTTCTGTCCTCCAAAAAGCCTTAACTGCCCTTGTGGGTTTTGTCCTGCCCTGTTCTTGTCCCACTTTGTGTCACCGTCTGTACGATCCGCCCTTCGTTTTCTTACTCGGCTGAATACCTAGGGGGCAGAAACCTGGTCTTACAGACCAGTGACTACCTTTGACACCTCATAGGGCCTGGGAAACATGGGGGACTCAATTAACTGGTGGTAAATGAAGTTATTCTTTGCACCACGTGCCTCCGCCATTCCTCTGCCCGTTACAGGGGCCCCTGCTCCCTCCTGACCACCTTGCACCAGTTTCCCACAGCAGCTCGATGCTAAAACAGCAATAACATGAACAACAACAATAATAAAAGGAACAGGTCTGAGCAGACTCGGGGGAGGGCTCCCCTAGTAAAGCCCTTAGTATCACTCTCGTTCACCATTTCCTTTTCCCTCCCCGCATTTTGGGAACCAGTCTGGACAAACTGGACCTCCCTGCTAGATGCCTTGAGGTGCCCACCCATAGCCTCCACCACCTGTAGCCCCAGCCACCATCTGTCCTCCAGGTTCTTGAGCCACCTCCCCGGCTCCCCCCATCAGAGACAGGACATGTGTGTGTATGTGTGCCCTGCGCCGTGCCCCGCGCCCTGCCCCGCTCCCAGCTGGTCCATCGGCAGTGGGTGGGGGCTGGGGGAGGAAGCCCTGACTTCTGTCACCTGCACTCCTCCTCGGGTCTCTCCGCTCCCACTTTTGCTCCTATAATCCATTCTCCACGCAGCAGCCAGAGAGATTTATTTAAGATGCAAATTAGAACCTGGAGCTCTTCAGCTAAAAACCCTCTGAAGGTTTCTCACTGCACTCAGGATAAAATGCAAACTCTTCCAGGCCCTGCGGCCCCTCACCCACCGCCGCCCCATCCCCTCACCCCCCACAGCTCTGCCCCCACCCAGCCAGCCACCTCGAGCTTGGCCTCTGTGGGTCCCCCAGCACACCTCAGAGCCTGTGTTTGCCGTTTCCTCTCCCGCAGGGCTCGACCCACCACAGGTCCCCAGGGAAGTGCACGGAGGACATTCTCCAACATCATCATCCCCACTCTACAGACCAAGAGATGCAGGCTTGGAACAGCCAGTACCTCCCCCAAGGAAGGGGGCCCCAGCTGGGATTCTGTCTTCTGCACTCTGAACCCCCGCCGTGAGGCACTGCTGACTCATGGGGATGTTTTGTCATTTTCCCCACTATCCCCCACGAAGTCCCTGAAGCTAGTGTGGTTTCCCCAGATGCTCTATGTGTATTATTTTATTCCACAGGTATTTATTGGGTGCCTTTTATATGCCCAGCTCTGTGCTAGCAGACCCGGATACACCGTAAACAAAGCAGAACAGGAAGCTCGCACCCAGCGAGAGAGACAGATGTAGACAGACACGTATAATAATAAGAGAACTCTATGTTACAGCAGGTTCCGTGGAAGAAGCAAAGCGGGGGGCGTGCAGGAGGATGGCAATCTCAAGTTTTGTTCAGTGAAGACCCTTCTGAGGAGGTAACATTGAGTTTATCATTTTAACTGATAATTTTGGATGTTTTCAAGTGCATGCACACACACAGAATACTACATGAATCCCACGTACCAATCACTCAGCATCAATCCTGCACTCCTTATTTTGAAGCAATTTAAGCATAAATAAGTAAACAAATACTCTAAAGCTGCAGTCCCCAACCCCTAGGCTGCAGACGGGATGGTCATGGCATGTTAGGAACCGGGCAGCACAGCAGGAGGTGAGCAGAGGGAGGTGAGCGAAGCTTCCTCTGTGTTTACAGCTGCTCCCTGTCACTGGCATCCCCGTCACTGGCATCACCGCCTGAGCTCCGCCTCCCGCCAGATCAGTCACTGCCTCCCATCACCCCACATGGGACCGTCTAACTGCAGGAAAACCAGCTCACGGCTCCCATTGATTCTGCATTACGGTGAGTTATATAATTCTTTCATTGAATGTTATAAGGTAATAGTAATAGAAATAAAGTGCACAATAAATGTAATGTGCTCGAATCATCCCCAAACCATCCGAACCCCCACCCTCATCCATGGAAAAACTGTCTCTCGTGAAACCGGTCCCTGGTGCCAAAAAGGGTGGGGACCATTGTTCTAAAGGACTTGAGCATCTGAGGATTTTTGTATCCATGCGGGATCCTGGAACCAATCCTCTGCAGATACAGACAGGTGACCATATAGTTTTTTGTTGTTGTTTTTTTTTTTTTTTTTGAGACAGAGTCTCACTGTGTTGCCCAGGCTAGAGTGCCATGGCGTCAGCCTAGCTCACAGCAACCTCAAACTCCTGGGCTCAAGTGATCCTCCTGCCTCAGCCTCCCGAGTAGCTGGGACTACAGGCATGCGCCACCGTGCCCGGCTAATTTTTTCTATATATTTTTAGTTTTGATTAATTTCTTTCTATTTTTAGTAGAGACGGGGTCTCGCTCTTGCTCAGGCTGGTTTCGAACTCCTGAGCTCAAACAATCTGCCCGCCTTGACCTCCCAAAGTGCTGGGATTGCAGGAGTAAGCCACCACTCCTGGCCTTTGTTGTTGTTTTGTTTTTTTGTTTCTGAGATAGGGTCTTGCTGTCACCCGGGCTGGGGTGCAGTGGCTCGATCATAGCTCACTGCAGCCTCCAACTCCTGGGCTCAAGTGATCCTCCCACCTCAGCCTCCTGAAGTGCTGGGATTACAGGCGTGAGCCACCGCGCGTGGCCGACTGTGTAGTTTAAAAAGCATCAGACTGGGAGTCAGAAGAGGTGAGGTTTGGTCCTGGTTCTGCCCTTGCCAGACTGTGCAGCCTTGGGCAGTAGGGTCAGGTCACACAGCCCCCAGCAGGCCAGGCGGGGCCCCTGCCGGGTGAAGAGTCATTGCGTCCTCTTTGCCCTTCTCAGGGGACAGACTTCCTGGGCAGACCCTGGGCCTCCGTGGGGGACAGCTCTGCAATTAGCCTGGATTTATGGCCCCACAGACTGCCTGGGAAGTCCCTGCCCCCATCCACCCCCAATCCTGGGAAGACCCCTCTCAGGGAGGGGCCGCAGGGGGCTGGGGGAAATCGGGTCCAGTAGGGAGACTTCTGCAGACACATGTCCCCCAGAATCCTGCTGGACAGGCCAGGAAGAGGTGCCTTGGAGAGAACAGTTGCAAATGCACTTTGAGCAAAGCTTCTCATGGCTGCACATACCTACTGGAAGGGACTTCGTACGGTCAGGGAAAGCCCTGAGCCGGGGGCCTGTTCTCGCACAGGCAGAGGTGTTTGCCCAGGCTGGGGCCCTGGTCTCTCGCATTTACTTAACTGGGCTTTGGCTCACAGCACGGGTATGGTATCGAGTGCTGACCCCGAGCTGAGGGCTTCGCTGAAATTTAAGTGAGTGAGGCGAGGCTCCAACCTCAGCTTTGCCAGGTCCACGAGCTCTGGGGCCTCTGGCAATTCCTTTTGCCTCTTTGAACCTCAGTTTCTCCATCATGGAAATGGGCGCTGCAGTAACTGCCTGGTCACCCTGAAGGCTGTGATCTGAAAGCGTGTCATGAATCGTAAGGCATGTGCCCTGGGGAGAGGCTGTTTAGTGGCAGAGAGCACCTGGCTCAATAGATACTTGCCAAACACTCTAAAAATGCAGCGGGTGGTTAAGAGGAGCTCCACAGGCAGCCTGCCTGGGTTTGAATCCTGGCTCTGCCACTTACTGACTGTAGCCCTGGGAAAGGGCATCACGCCTCATGCCTCAGTTTCCCCTTTGACAGGAAAGGAATAACAGTAATAACTGGCTGGGTGTGATGGCTCAAGCCTGTATGTAATCCCAGCACTTTGGGAGGCTGAGGAGGGAGGAATGCTTGGGCCAGGAGTTCAAGGCTGCAGTGAGCTATGATGACGCCACTACATGCAGCCTGGGTGACAGAGCAAGACTCTGTCTCAAAAAAAAAAAAAAAAGAAAAAAAACCAGTACCTACCTCTACCTCGTGGGGTTGTTGGGAACACAGAGATCATCACTGGCACATAATAAGCACTCACTAAATGCTACCCCATATAACACGCCCGGGAGTGGCCAGCTATCTGTCCTCCACCCAGTGCCTCCCCCACCAGAAGCTACTACTGCTTGCTTTTCCCACACTTGGGGCAGGGGGCTTCTAGATGTCTGTGCAATTGAAATGCAGTTTGAATGGGGGCTGGGGAAAGCTGAGGGAAGAATGCACTTGCTAATCTAATAAAACCATTAAATCCGAGGTTGGCGCTGTGCTGTGGTTGTGTTGTCCGGACCCTGGCATGGGCGTGCAAGGGCAGTGGGACACTCCTAAGTCGCGGGGTGGTGGGAGACAGGCCCCTGGGGCAGAGGAGACCCCCTCCCCACCAGACCAGTTTAGTCTGGTTTTCCAAGGGTTCAAGAAGGTCTTGGGCAAGGCTGAGGAATGCCGGACAGGGCCCCCGGGAGGGGCAGGAGGGGCCTGCAGTTTCACAACAGTTCCATTGTGTCCTCTCTGCACCGACAGCCCCCTGTAGTGGCCCATTCTCTGGGGAGCTCCCAGAAGAACAAAAAACCGAAGGAGGGTGAGGGTGAAGAGGGGGAGGCACCGCCCGGGAGAGGGGGCAGAGGCGGTGGGGCGCAGGGTGCAACTTGCCAAGTCACAAAGGCGGGATGCGGGGCAGGGGTAAGCCCGCTGAGATGGGGCTTCGCTGGCCTGGGTACCCTGGCTGGCCCTCGTCCCCCTCCATTCAGCAAGGGGGACGTGGGAGACAAGAAAAGCAAAAGACGGCCAAGCCTCAAAGAGGGCTGAATAAAACTCCCTTTATTTATCTTCGTATCCCTTAAATGCATGAACTTGAAACCCTAAACCCTCCCTCTGTATTTCTTTTGGATGTTGCTGTGCCTGGCAGAGATTGCTCACTCTTGCCTGAGCTCCTGACCAAAATTATACCAGTTTCCTGTTTAAAACTCTCCAATTCCATGGGCTTCTGATATACTCAGCATTAGTTCCAGGAGGGTGGGGGCAGGGCGGAGGTGGGGAAGTTGTCCAAGAAGAGTCCAGACTCAAGCAAGCAACGCAGACACAATGGGGCCCCGCGGCATGGCGTGCCCAGGGTCTGGGGTGGATGGGGGAGGGTACCCAGCCCCTGGCAGGATAGGGCACTGGTTAGGCTGCGGGGAGGGGTGCTCGGGAGCCTTCCTGTGGCTACATCCTGGCTCTGCTACTTTCCAGCTGTGTGACCTTGGGCGAGTGACTTCATGCTTCCAAGCCTGGTTTTCCCCAAGTGTGAAACGAGGATGGTGATGACAGCATCCATGCCACAGGGCTGCTATGAGCCTTAAATGAAACATGCAGGGAAACTGCTTACAACATCGCCTGGCCAAGTTTAAGGTCTAAGAGAAAGTCATTATTATGATGCTAATGATGGCACTATCTTCAGAATAATCCTCAACAGCAGACAGTGATTTCTCAAGAGCTCAGTATGGGAGGACGCGGTGCCCCTCTGACCCTCTTCAGTGACAGCCAGCAACTGAGCGGATATGGGCTGCGGGTGGCGGGGGGAGGGTGTCCTGAAGAGCTTCTCTGTGGAAGCGTGTTCAGATTTTAATAAGTGCACCAGCAAAAAAAGGCTCTGCGATCAGTGAAGTCTGGGAAACGCTGGCTTAACCCAAGTTAAATAGGCTCCATTGTGCAGGACTTATCAGAGCTTTTATTTGACCCAGTGTGCATCTTGAATCTCCAAAAAGGAAGGTGGAATGCACGTTGGTTCCTAAACTTCTCTGCTGCACAATTGTTTAGGGCCAAGTGTTAGTGTTCTACGTCACCCACTTAGGGAAAGGCCAGATACTGCTTCCCCTTAGGCAAGGGAGCGTCCATTCCGCCTCTCATTTATTCACACTTTCCTACTGTCACAAGCCCTTTCCCCTCCCTTATTCACATCTACACATCACGAACCTTTCCAGAGAACCTCATCCTCTCAGAGCCTGCACCAGGCACCAGGGTATAAAAATGAGGAATCTGGCACAGGAATGGTCCTTAAGAATCTCTGAGTCTCACTGGGGACATACTCACTGCAGGTGTGTCCCCCACCCCCACTTCCATTAATGGCAGGACTCTTCTCCCAGGTGCTCGGCACAAAATCTATTTGTCACTCTTCACACTCCCACCCTCCCTCCACCGTCCCTCGCATCCGGTCCCACCAGGTCTACCTGCCAAGCTGCCAAATGGAAGGGATACAGTGGCCACAGTGGTCCCTGCGAGTTTTCCCCCCTCGCTCCCTCACCCCTCCCTGGGCCTCCCCTTCCATTCCGGAATCCCCCGCCCCATCAGGCCACAGCCGGGGCTGCAACGTCCAGGGCTTGGTTTGCCAACTCACTGGCCGTGTGTCTTTGGGGGAGTCAGCTTCTTGGAGCCCCTTGGTCCTCACCTGGAACATGGGCAGAGTGAGCCCTGTTTTGTCCGCCTCCCTGGGTTGTGAGCGAGCAGATGAGCCAACAGCGTGACGTGCTCACCACTCACGAGGGTGGTTACTACAGACTTCCTCATGGCCTCAGTGAGTCACTCCACCCAGGGCCATCCAGTATGTGCAGGACAATGCTTATCCCCAAGGAAGGATGCTCCAGAGGTAGAATTTCAGGTCCCGTGACACCTCAAGCAAGGTGAGGATGCTACCTGGGGGCAGAGGGTATGTTTGGTACCCTCAAAGCCAGCAATGTAAGAAACCCCCCAGCCACGGTTTGGATAAAGCCACAGCCCTGACCACGCCCTCTAAGCCAGTGTCCCAGCTGCTTGAGAAAGCCTGGGGCCCGAGAATACCACGCTAACAAACACCCCTGGTGTCCTTCACTCTGCCAGCCAGGGCAGGCGCCCGGAGGGCAGACAGGGCCCAGGCTGGCCCAGGGTAAGCGGGTCTGCGTCTGGCTGTAGCTGTGTGACCGAGGATTTTCAGGTCATTATTTCCCCAGTGCATAAAACAGGGAGGAGAGACCAGCGATCACCACATTCTCCCTACCCTGACGTGCTGGGTTCGTCCGGCCGCTGTGGGCAGGCCACACCCAGAGAGGGCTGGCGCCCAGGGGGGAGACACCCCGCTGGAAACAGGGAGGATGACGGGGCCAGCCCCCAAGACCCGGATCGCCCGGTTCCGGCTTCCCATCTCCATCATGTGAAGGCAGAGTAATTCTTCAGTGATGGTGGGGTGGGCTGGCGGGGCAGGGTCCCTGACACCCACTTCCCATGAGTCAGCAAAAAAATCATAGAAGCTGAAAACCGATCTCTTGCTGCCATGCCGTTTCCACCGCACAAAACCCACACCTCAGGTCGCTTGCCAGTGAACTCTGACGCATGGTCGTAAATAATTAAAATGAAATTATGGTTGTCAAAATAAATTAGCAAAGAGCCAAGAGCCTCCACTTTCTCCTCCTCCTCAGCATCCTGTGACATCTCAGTTCCCTGCTCTGCAAAAGCTGATCGTGGGCAAAGGGTCTCCTGGACACTGGGCAGCCGTGATGCAGAAAGGGCAAGAGGGGGCCCCACAGGGGGTGTGGGGCACAACAAAGGACCAGGAAGTGCATAAGCAGCTGCGGCTCACCCCTGGGGCTTGTGGTGGGGGTGCTGGCCACTGCTGCGTCCACGAGTCCCCATTCAGCAGGCCTGAGAGCGGGACCTCTGGCCAGTCCCCATGACTGCAAAGCCCCTGAAGGTCCTTGGAGCAAGCCTGCAGGGCACGGGGCTCAGTGCAGCCCACACCTCCACACCCAAACCACTGGGAACTACGATTCCAAGAGGCAAAGACTGATTCCCCCAGGAGGTGAGAGAAATTCTACCCTTCTTTTTGCTCCTAGAGCAGGAAATTGGGTCTGGGCCCCAGGGGCCAGGCAAGCAGAGCAGCAGGAGTAAGGGGGTGACGGTGCGTGTGAACTCCTCACCAGAAATTCTGTGCGTGCCTAATCTTCACACCCGGTGCCAGGGTGGCCAAGGGTGCCAGGCTGGCCAACACCGCGAGCCTGGACCATGGCACTAGCCTCCCACCAGGTCCCCTCCGCCCCCGTTGCCCCACTGCTTGCGTGAGTGGAGGCAGGATTATTACCGTGCCTGTTTTGCAGATGAGGAAGCTGAGCTTTAGAGGAATCTTCTGGCTCACGATTACTGGGGCAGGCAGTGGGACATTGGACCTGAACCCGGGCAGGCTGGCTGCAGGTTGGGCATCTTAAACATCATCCGATGTCAACACCAGGCCCAGGGGATTAGGCAGCAGCATCAGCTCGGATGATGTCAAACACTTGCTCGCCGGAGTGGGCCAGTGAGCACAGACTGGTCCCAGGAGAGAAGCAGCTGGCGGGAGGACAGGAATGGCCCGGCTCGTTGAAGGAACTCAAGTGGTGAGGCTGAGGAGCTGGCCACCAAGAGGGTTTAGATCCGACCCTGAGTGTGATGGGAAGACCCTGGGACGTTTCCATGGCAGAAATGGCAGCAGCTCTTAGGGGGTGGCTCGGACAGTGCCCCTGTCTACCGAAAGCCAGTGATGACCCCTCTTTCACGCATCAGCCAAGGTGGCACCGTTTCCCCTACTGGGTCAGTTGACGGTAACGAATGCTAATATTTAGCATTTATCAAGCAGCTCTGTGTGCCACGCACTGTGCTGAGCACTGTTACATACATTTGTTCTCTCATTAAATCCTCGCGTCCACCTCACAAGACAGGTGCTTTCATTATTGTCCCCATTTTACAGGTGAAGAAAAAGAGGATGCCGCAGGTTAAGTAGCTTGTCCAGTACCCCAGCCACTGGCAGAGCCAGAATTCGAACCTGTGTCTGTGTGAGTGCAGAGCCTGAGTTTGTGATACCAGCGACTGTGCACTCTACACATAACACACACACACACACACACACACACACACACACACACACACACACACAGAAACACACGCACGCATGCGCACAGTGCTCCTGGTGATTTGAGCCAGGTACTCCCTGGTTATCGCAAAGACCTGGTAGGGCTGGCACTGGTGGAATCCAGAGGGCTGCGATTTGTCAGACAAAACTTGACCACGGCTCCTCCTCCTGCTTCCTCTTGCCGCATGTCCAAGGCAGCCCCTGCTCGAGTCCCTGAGCTGGGGCACCGGGGAAGGGGCCCTGCATCCCCCTCCTCTAATGGCTCATTCCCGGGTAAAGCAACCGGAGCTCAAGGATTAACGGACGTGGCTCTTGCTTTCAAGTCCCACCCGTTGACAGATCGCCTAATTCCCCCCCACCCCCCTGTTCCCCAACCTTCCAGAAAAAAATACAGGCGGCTTGCTTATCTTAGTGTGGGGTTGCCGTGGAAACGGCATCCCCTGTGCAACGCGCTGTCATAACATTTCAGAGCTGCTCGGAACACTTAAAGACGCAGCCTCCTCCTCTCCGGCCTCAGCCCATGGGCAGTTGTCAAGTGCCTGGGAGGCGAGCATGCGGGAGGAGGGAAGAAGCAGGGGGACTCTCTGCTTTGGAAACGTCTGCTTTCCTCACTGCAGGGCTTGCCTCCGTCGCCTGGTGCCTGGCAAGCGAAGGGGAGGGCTCAGAGAGCAACGTTCCTCAAACGGCTCCCAGGCCAGGCCACGCACTCTGCTTGGGTAGTTCGCGGTGTCTCTCGCCAGCACCCCCACAAAGTTGGGGTCCCCATTTACAGAAGAGGAAACTGAGGCTCAGGGAGGTTGGGATATCGTAGCAGACCGGCTTTAGCACTCAAAGTCCTCCGTCTCAGGAAGCCCCTGGGTCCCAGGCAAGCTGGGAGGCTTGGTCATCCAGGCTGACGCCTTGCGCGTGTCTGAGTGCACCCACCTCCGTGTGTCTGCTTCTGACACCTGCACCTGGGACTCTTCTTCAGCATGAGGCCCTTGAGACCCTCGAGTTGCTCTGTCCCGTGAGCAGAGAGTGGGGAGTGCTCTGAGCCACCCCACCTCTGTCTGTAGCCAGGGACCGACAGGTGTGCGGATGGGGACGCCCAGCTCCCTGGCCTCGATGGAGGACAAGCTCTGAGGCACAGCTGACACCCCAGAGCTCCCTAGGGGACTCTGCCCTGCATCTCACCCGTGGCTGGCTTCCTCCCCTTCGCTCTTCCCAACTCCCTCACCCTTTCCCTGGGAGCACCTGAAGCCCCATCTCAGGGTCTGCTTCCGGTGGGCCCTGCTGGAGTGTGCCACCACCTGGCCTCAGCTCCTGTGGCTTCCACACGCCCCTGCAGGCCCCGGACCTCCAGCCCTTTCCCCACAAGCCACCCTCCCTAGAACCTCCGGGCCTGGGCATGTGCCATCGGTCCGTCCCCTTTGCTCGGCACATCCTTCCCAGGGTCTTCCCCGGGTGGAGGCCCACGCATCCTCCAAGAGCTAGTTGAGGCCTCACCTCTTCGGGGAGGCCTGCCCTGGTCCTCATCCCACCACTGAAGGGTTCAGGGGGCACAGAGACCACAGAGATGTGGTTTCCATGTCGCTCCCACATAGCTCCACCAAGTCCATGGTGGGGGGACCACCAGATCACCTCTGAATCCCCCACTGCCCGGCACAGGGTCTGCCCGGAGAAAGTGCTAATAAAATGGAATGAGTGAATGAAAGTGCACTTACATAGCACCTACTGTGTGCCAAGCAGTCAGCAAGACAGACGCCACAGTTCTCATAAGCACCCACAAGGCCCCACATGACCTTCCCTGGCCAACCCCCCTCACCTCTTTCCACGGGCTCCAGGCCTGGGATCCCCCGGCCCCCCAGCGCCCCGAGCCCTGCGTGCCTGCGACTCCGTCTTCCTACAACTCTCTTTCCCACAGACCTCTGGGCTGTTCCCTCACCTCCTCAGGGCTTTGCTTGAGTGGCACCCCTCTGAGCGGTCTCCCTGAGCTCTATGGCAGACACTGAGTGTCTCCCTCTGTACATACAGATATGCATGATTAACATATGAGCCAACAATAAATACATATTTGATTATGTGTATAAAACTATAAATATGATATTTATATAGTATACAAACACTTAGCATATGTCTGTCTCTCCCACTAGAGCACAAGCTCCCCAAGGGAGGGAATTCTGTCCACTGCTACGACCTCAGTATCCAGAGCAGTGTCTGCTGCACATTTTCGGTGCTCAATAAAAATTTCCGAATGAATGAATAAAATGCTAGTCCCAAATTTTCTGCTAATGAACAGTCGACTGCCGTGAGTGCTATTATAAACCAGAGCTCCCTGGGTTAAATGACTTGCCCGCAGCCACACGCACAGCCGAGACCTGAGGGCCTCTCACCCCTGCAGGCGTGGAGCTGCGCTGCCGGCCTTGACCGTGCGCCCTCCGCGAGCCCTTTCCGGCAACGCCGTCGTCCTCCGGGCCTTGCTCCTGGAGCCCACCCCGCCTTCCAGAGCGGACGCCCAGACCTTGGCGACTGGCTCCCTGGTGGCTGGGGATGCAGGGAGGACCAGGAGAGGAGGCGGTCCACCAAAGAGGTGACTAGGCTGCCTCTGAGTGCTGCGTGGTGCCCAGGAGGAGGTGGGGCTGGGAGTAGCAGGGCAGCCGTTTCAGGTCCGGATAACTGCTGAGGCTTCCAGCCCCCGACCCTCCCAACACCGGGGTCCAGACAGATGTCCCCAGCCTCTTCAGGGAGCACAGAGTGTCCATTAGTAATTAAACAAACGAGCCGATTAATTCAAAATTGTGCATGGAAACTACTGCGGATGCATTTCAGGTATACCCTCCCTCTGCCCCTGGGCGGGAGTCTGCCACGGGCCAAGTGCTATGCCCAAGGTACTCCCCACTGGCACTGACCCCCAAGCCCGTTCGGCAGTGTGAAGGGACAAAGCCATCCCCAGGCCCAGTTCCCAAAAGCTCGGAGGGGTGGAGTCTCCCGGAAGGCCACCACTCTAACCAGGCCTGGGACTGCAGAGGGCTGGGGTGCCTGGCCCTGGGGACGGTGGTGGCCTTCATTTCCTGAGAGCCTGAAGACGGGTCTCAGGAGAGGCACTGAATAGGATGCCCCCAGGAGAAGGAAAACTCCTGCCTCGGACACAAATTGCTATTTCCTAAAGGGACCCACAAGAGGAAGCCACCTTCAGGATGACAACATCACGACATCATCCTGTCCTGGCTGCCGTCTGTGCTCCTGGCCCTGTGCTGACCTGCTCTCTAGCCTGTGGGTTGGCTTCAGCAGTCCCACTCTGCAGATGAGGAAGCTGAGGCTCGGGGGAATGTAGGATCCTAAGCCTCATGGCGTGCCCTTTGGGGTACCTCACTCCGACCAGGTTCCGGGTTTACTTACATCTGTCATCCCACATCCTTTTGGGTTCTCCTGGAGTCCAGGGCAGGCGTGCACATGCACATGCACACACATGCAGCAGCCACGCTCCTTACAGCTCAGCAGTGAAGTTGCTGCCCAGGAGACCAGTCGAGGGCAGTGAGCCCATGATCTCTGAGGTCTCAGACTCAGCAACAGGACGAGGCAGGAGACCCAGCTACCCTGTGTACCAGCCAGATCATCCTCCCAGGCCCTGAAGCACTCAGAAAAAGGCACCGGCATGGGACAAAAGCTCCAGAGGGGGCCTTCTGGCTCCTCTGAACCCTGCGCCCTGCATAGACAAGAACTAGGAGGAGGAGGCCAGGGCTGCCTCTCCCCAGAACCCCCAGAGATGCGTGTTCAACACAGTTATTACTGTTTTTTCCTTTTCCACTGCTTGTAGCATCCTGCTGACAGACAATGAAAATAAAGACTCATTTCCTACTGATCTAGGGTATTTTTTCTTCTCATTCCACGGATGCCATAATTCTGAGTGTGTGGCACGCAAGTCACCCCTGGCTCGCTCCCAGATCAGCACTGCTAATCTTGAAGTCTCCTCGAGAGCTCACCTCCCCCAACGCAACATCGCAGCCACTGTCAAGGGTGGGCAGAGCTTTGGTACTTGCCAAGGCCGGCCCTGCTTTTTGTCTCATCGAATTCCTACAAGCCCCCTTCAAGGGATGCCTTTGGCAGAAGAGAAGACTGAGGCTCAGAGAGGTTAAGTAACATGTCCTAAGCCACACAGCAAGTTCCTGAAGGAGCAGACAAGCAAGGAGAGCTTTTTCCTTAGCAGAGGTAAAAAGCTAACAGAGCTACTTTTCTTGCAAAGGCTCCACCTTGGACAATTTAATCTCTGTGTTGGCTCACAACGGGAAGATCCCCACAAGGTTTGACATCGAGTGGTTGTTTCATTCTCCCGCCCCTGACTTATTCCTGTTGGGCAGTGAGAACCTCAGCTTCCCTGGTGATCCCCGCTCTGCCTCGTGTGAACATTGGTATAAGCTGTGGACAGAGTTCACTGATGAATTCATGCAGCACGCTCTCCCCGGGTGAACGAGAGCCAGCGACTGGCACGAGGGTGTTATTGTCAGGTTAGCACAAAGGGGAAACCCGCAGGTCTTCCTTCCCTTGCTGTTCCCGTTCTCCATGATAACACTCGTGGCTGTAACAGAAGGCTCAGGGGAAAGGCCCTCCACGAGGCATGACTGCACTGCTCCCTGCGGTTTCCCCACACGTCGATCCCAGCCCCCCGCACAGATGTGTTTCCAGAAAGGCAACACCAGACACGCAAGGATTCTTCCTGCCACTTGGCCCTCTCCTCTCTGTGCAGAGGTGGGGAGGGAATTACTGTAAAATCAGCTCTGACACGTGGCCTCCTTAATCTCCTTAATCTCGTCCAGCTCTCCAGGTACAGGAGAAACAAAGCCACCAGCAAGGAGCCAGCAGCTCTCGTAAACGCTTCCTTTGCAGGAAAACCCTCCTCCAACCTGCACTGTCCAATACGGCAGCCACTAGCCACGTGTGGCTCCTTCCACGTAAATGCATAAAGATTAAATAAAATTAGCATCCTAGTCCCTCAGTTGCAACGGTGACACTTAGAAGTGCTCAGCGTGGCAAGGGGCTCTCACATTGGACAACACACGTACAGAACGTTTCTATCCTCACAGAAAGTTCCAGGGAACAAGGCAGCCTCATTGCACTGCTAACAATCCTGCCCATCTGGGGAGCGAGCATCTGGGTGCAAAGACTGTCTCCCGGGTCCCTGGCTCTCCAGAGCTACAGCTGCCAACTGTTTACAGAGGGTCCCTGGGCCCCCATGGGAGCTATGGGAGAACAAGCATGAAGAAAGTTTACCCGGCCAGCTCCTACTTCCACGCTCTGGATTCTTGACGTTTTCTTTGGCTGCAAAACGGGGCTGGTGGGTACCTGCCCTGCCAGACAGAGTGCATGGAACCCGGGCTGGCTGCTAGCAGGTCCACGGTGAACAAAGGCCAGGTGACCATCTGTCATCCCAGACCCCTGTGCCACTGCCACTCACCAGCAGGGCCTAGGGGAGGAAGGCTCTGATGGTTGTCCCCTAGGAGTAACAGATGCCACAAAAATGGCAGGGAGTCACTGAGGGCACCACCCAGTTTCACTCTGAACCTCCCAGTGCCAGGTTTCAAAGGCCAGATCCACAGCCTCTTTCCCTGTCCCCAGCCGCTGGGGTGGGCAGTCCCCAGGAGAGAAAGGAGTCCTCAGCTCTGCTCTGCCACCCGCCGGGGGGACCACAGGCAAACTCGAATCCTCTGAGCCTAAGCATGCTCATCTGTCAAATGGGGACACGCCCAGCCTACTTCACACAGCATCAGGAGCCTGAATGATGACCATGGTGGGTGTGCAAAGGTCTGTAAATCCCAAACTGCCAAACTCTGCCAAACCCGTGGCATCCCTGGTGGCCTCGCCTCACCTGTCATGACAACAGCTAACTGGATGCGTAGAAGCAGCGTGCTCAGCACTTCAAGGCTTTGCCTGCCTAGCCCTCAAAGCGGCCCACAGGCGGGCACTATTGCTGTACACAGCTGTGGACGGGGGATACAAGGAGTTAAGTGACTTGCCCAAGGCCACCCCGATGTCAAGTAGCAAGTGTTTGTAACCCTCTGCCAGCAAGTCCTCTGCCTGCCACAGGCACCTCTGACCACAGCCACCCAGCATCCAAGCTGCCCTGGGACCGCCGTTCGGCAGGCAGCGAGAGTGAGGGGGCCCAGACACAATGTTCTGCTGAGTCCAGCCCTGCTAAGTCCCCTTCTGCTAAGACCAAAGTCCTGCTGAGTCCAATTCTGCTAAGTCCAAGGTCCTGCTAAGTCCAAAGTTCTGCTGAGTCCAAAGTCCTGCTAAGTCCAAAGTTCTGCTGAGTCCAAAGTCCTGCTAAGACCAGTTCTGCTAAGTCCAGCCAATGACCCAATACACCCAGAGTCGAAAGGAATTGGGGGAAAAGCCTCCAGACAAAGGGAACATTATAAACATTACAAAACTACCTTGCCAAAGCCACAAGTACTTTGTGGAAAAAGCTCACAGGGGGCTGCAGTGTGGGCCAAAGCACAAAGGAGCCATTTGAGGGGAGAAAGCTGGCGTCAGGGGCGCTGGGGGGCAGGGGACACGTACCACCAGGACAACTTCTTTGTCAGGAAAAAAAAAATTGCCTTTATTTCTTCCTTTTTAACAGCGACAGGGCTGCAGGGAGGGATTCGGAAGCTCTGTAACTCTATCCGAGGTAGCGGAGCTCAACAAGCATTTGCTGAATGAACGTTTAAATGAACAGAAAACATTAAAGTAATGGATGTGGAAAAGCCATAAAAGAGAAAAAGCAAGAGGAGATGACGTGCAAAACCTGGGCTGGGAAGAGGTGCATCGGGCACAGCGCTCGAGGTTTGCAGAGTTTCTGGGTCCGGGTGGTGGGGACCCTATGTGTTCAGTGTATTGTTATGATCTATCCCCTACATGTATTTCATAAATACCCTTTTGTGTCTCATCAGCACTTCACAGAAGCACTCACAATGCAAAATATATCAAGCCCCTGCGAAACATCTGGATTTTAGCACTAGCCCTGCCCAGATTTAGAATAACGCTTTGTCTCATTACCGTGGTTAGGGATGATTAAAATCCCCATAGATATTTTTAATGATACATTTTATTTATATAGCGCTCCACATTTTTATAGCCATTCGTCACTCACGTTACTGGGTTTAAACTTAGAATAAGGAGTGCAGCCGCCTTAGGGTAGAAACACTCGAAACCAGATCTGCTGCTCACTCCTGACTCTACCTCTCACAGGCCGTGGGACTCTGAACAAGCCATTTAGCTTGCCGGAGCCTCGGTTTCCCAACTGGGGAAATGGAGAGGCTGTACTGGGCTGTCTACTTGCCCATAGTGGTTGGTGAACCATCACTGACTGACTCATGGGGCAACTCCTGTGTGCCCAGCGCAGCCCCGCGTGCCGGGGACCCACCAGAGAACCAGGCAGAGGGGTGGCTGCCTTCGCGGCATCTGTGGTCCTGGGATGGAGACGGGCAGTGGAAAAAGGATTTTACACAGTATTTCATTACACTGTGATAATACGGGAAACGGTGGTGCAGGGGCTCCCGGAGAGCTGACAGCAGAGTCCAGCCCAGTTTGGGGGCCCAAGCTGGGGGCATCAACGCCCCAGCACATTCTATACATCTATGGCCTACGCGGAAAGGGAATGGATTGACACAACTGTTGTAAATACAAGAATAAAAAGGCTTTGGAGGAAATGGGGAAAAAAACTAAACCACGAACTGGATACAGAAGCCGTCAAAGTGGCGCGGAGAGCCTGCCTGTACCCACCGAACGAACACTGACACGGGCTGGCACTGGTTGGTGATCAGCGGGTGCTCGGAACCCCAGAGTCTTCTCACCACCTCCTCAGTCCTCCCCCGCACCCCGGCAGCTAGACAGAGGACGTCTGCCCCAGCGGGGCCGTCTGGCATCCAGCGCTGTGGCCAGTGTCCGCTCCAGCTGAAAGGGAAGGGAGGTAGGCGGCTTCGTGAATAGCTGGGAAAAGCGTGTTGCAGGGAACAGCCTCTGTGAAGGCAGCTCCCAGGGAAGGAGTTTAGAGCCTTGAGGGACTGAGCGGCCACAACACGCGACACTGGCACAGGCGGCGAGGGGAGAGGGGCAGAGGTCGGCGCGCGGAGCCTGGAGGCCACCTCGAGGCTGCTGGGACGGATCGCGAGCGCCCTGGCAGTGAAGCAGGCGCGGGCCGTGATCAGCTTGCGCCTACGGGTAGCACCAACGGGCAGGGGGCGGGATGTGCAGGACCACACGAATCAGCCAGGGCCTGGCGTAACAAGTCCTCGGAAACGGTCTCGGTGTGTCCTGAACACACAGGTTGTGGTTATTTTCTTCCAGTCTGGAGCTTCCTACTCATTTGGAGCAGAAGTTTTTAATTTGACTGAAATCCAATTTATCAAATTTTCTTTCTATGGTTACTATTCTTATATCCCCCTCAAGGTCATAAAGATATTCTCCTATGTTTTCTTCTAGAAATTAAAGAATTCCTTTAACTCAATAATAAAAAGAAACAAACCAATAAAAGATGGGCAAAAGGCTTGAACAGATATTTTGCAAAAGAAAATATTCAAATGTCAGCAAGTCCAGGAAAAGATGTTTGACATCACTAACTAAATAGGGAAGTACAAATTAAAACCACAATGAGATACCATTACACAACCATTAGAATGTCTAGAATTAAAAAGTTGACCATAGCTAGGGTTGACCAGGATGTGGACGAACCAGAACTCTCACAGAAGGCGGGCAGAAGTATAAAATGATACAACCATTTTGGAAAACAGCTTGGCAGTTTCTTCTCAGTTAAACATACACCTACCCTATGATGCAGTCACTACATTCCAAGATATTTACCCAAGAGAAAAAAAAAAGCATGTATTTACACAAAGACCTGTACTCAAATGTTCATAGCAACTTGATTCTATAGTAGCCAAAAATGGAAAACAACAAAATGTCCATCAAGGGCGAATGGATAAACAAATTACCATATGTATGTAAGGTGGAATACTACTCAGCAATTAACAGTAACGAACCACTGATCCAGGCAATGACATGAGTGGATCCCAGAAGCCTTATGCTGAGTGAAGCCAGGCACAAGAGTCCATACTGCAGGATTCCATTCATAGGAAGTTCTAGAACAGCAAAGCTAACCCGGAGTGACAGAAAGCAGACCGGTGGTTGCCGCTGGGGACGGAGCAGGGACTGACTGGGAAGGAGTATGAAGGAACTTTCTGGGCTGATGGAAAAGTTCTGCATCTTGATGGGACCAACGTATACAAGATCAAAATGGACTGACTGGCACAATTTAGATCTGTAGATAAATGATACCTCAATAAAGTTTGTAGTTCTTTGGAGGAAAAAGAAAAAAGGTTGCCAGATAAACGTGTATGAAAGTACTTGGACTATTTTAAAAGGCTCTGTGGTCCTGTGGTTAGCAAACATGCCCAGGGACGTGGGGGAAGAGGATGCCTGGCACACACTGCTGGGAGATTCCGTTTATTCATCATCGAACGAAGACCTGCTGCCTCCTACCGTGTGCGACCACAGCCTCTGGGGCAACAACGACGGATGTGACAGTGACCCATCCATCAGGAAGCTAAGCCGTCCTGTGCGTGTGCCTGTGTGTCTCACTTTTCAAGAAGTATGTCATCATGGTTTCCAATGACCAGTTAAAGGTGTTGCAACATTTTTAAAAACAAACAATCAAAACAGCCACTTGGGCACCTCTTGGTCCCTCGAAGCCCTTGGCAGCCTGGATTTCTGGACCTACGTGGAAATGTCCCACCCGCCTCTGCTAGGAACTGGTGAGGAGGGGAGGGGCCTCTCGCTGGAACCCGGGTGATGGTGGGCAGCTGTCTGCAGCCCTCCACATGCTGCCATCTGCGAGGTTGTCCAAGCCTCCAGCAATAGGCTGTGCTATCCCTACTCTACAGAGGGGCGTGACGGGCCACAGGCCCTCCAGCAAGGCTGCAGCCACACGATGACTAAGTCACCCATTTCTGGCTGCTCCTCCTGTCTTTCCAGGAACTTCGAGAGCATCATATTTCCTTAAGGTATGTGATAAGCCAGTCCTTGCTCAACCTCTTTCTCTTAAAGGGACAGAAAAAAGAAACTGATCAACCATGTCTAAAAAGTAGGTATTCCACAGACAGGCTCAAATACTCACCAGGACTTCAAACATTCTTCCCCAGTGTTCCCAGTCCTCCCGCCAACCCCAGGAAGCTGGCAGGGTGTAGGGCCCTGTTTCAAGCAGGGTTTTGTTGATGGACACAGAAGTCCCCACGTCAGTGCTCACAGCTGCTATCCACAGGGCCCGAGACCCTCTCTAGGAGTGAGGCACCGTGACCCCTATTTTCCAGACGAGGAAACTGAGGCTTGGGGATGACATGACGTGGCCAAGTCACACAGCTAGCAAGTGCCAGAGACTGGATCCCAAAGCTTCTGGTTCCAAAAACAAGTATGAAGGCCTGATGTCATTTTCCTCCTTAACAAACCTCAGAACTGTTAAGAAAATAATTTAGTCAGCGGACTGTAATGAAAAGGGAAGCAAAGGCCATGATTTTGTCTGAATCGTTGCTACCCATATGTGCTGGAATGAATGAATGAGTAGAAGAATGAATGAATGAATGAATGAGTGAATGATGGACAGAGTAAGGTATGAAACAGGAGGAGTCAGGAAAGGCCTCAGAGGGCACCTGACTTGGGCTCAGATTATTCCTTGACTCAACCTTCCCACCCTCCCTGGAGCCCCTGCTGGCCTTGGCATCCAGGTAAGGGGGCCCAGGTGGTCCAGGGAGCTGTAGGCCCAGAGCTGAGAAACAAGCAAGGTCATCCAGCTGCATGTGAAGGGCCGTGTGTGTGGCACGGACGGTGGGGAGGGGCAGGGAGGACATATGTTTGGAGTGAAGGAAACTGTCTGAAGGAAGGAGGGTGTACATGGAAGGACGTGTGGGTGGGTGAGTGTGAGCAGGGGGCGTGTAGTTTAGGTATGTGAGGGGTGTGAAGGTGTCTGCACGGATGGGTGTGTGTCTGTGACTGTGCACAGGTGCGTGCACAGGTGTGCACAGGTATGTGGGTAGGTATGTGCATAGGTATGTGTGTAGGTGTGCACAGGTACATGGGTAGTCGTGTGCAGGTGCGTATGTAGCGTGCACAGGCATGTGCATAGGTGTGTGCATGGGAAGGTGAGCACGAAGGCACAGCGTGCAGCCGTGTCTGCACCTGTTCCAGTTGAAGACAGTCTATGTCTAACAAGGCCATGGTAGTGGCTCCATTTTCTCCCTGGGGTTGATAAATTTCAGCCACAGTTCTGGTCCTGAAGGCTCCCAGCCTAGAAGGTCGCTACCCACCCCCATTATCCCCGCCCAGGGTCTGACGCCAGCTGCCCTGCCCCTTTCCCTGCTGCCCACAGCAGGTCAGGGAGGGGCCCTCACTGAATACAAAAAGGGCGCTTGCGTTTTTATCAGCATCTGAGAGCACTCGGGCCTCAGGAGTCCCAAGACAGTTCTGAAATTTCTAGTCTCTCCCTGGCCCCATTTCAGAATCCTGAGGGTAACAGGCTGCTCCCACCTCACGTGACTTGGGGTAAACTGAGATCACAGCCCACAGGGCCCACCGCCGACAGCCATAGGCACACTCAGAACCAGTGCAGGGTGGGGAGGAAGGGCTGAGGAGGAACAGGTGAACCGAGAAGGAAGCTGAGCATGATGGAGGCCTCTCCCCTGCTGAGAAAGGCCCAGAAGTCAACCCTGGGGCAGGTTCCCAGGACAGACACACTTGGCCTGAGGCCCTCACAGGGTCCCAGTGGCCATACCAGCTCCTCCCTTGGCTCAGCAGGACCTGGAGCCTAGGCTGAACCTGGTGGCATCAAAGTACCCTCTGGGACGATGCCTAAAGTGTGGGCCCAGAGACCAAGACCGATGTTCCAAGGGATCCCCGGACCCTCCAGCCACTGGATAGGTGGCTGCACCGGCTTCCGTATGTCTGGAAGAGTCAAGGCCAGCCCTGCCCTTGCTCTCAGCTGACCTCAACACTTGAGGCCCTAAGAACCACAGATCACCAGGACCATCGGCTTCAGGAAGCTAGGTCCCTGCTGCCTCGACCACCAGGGTATTCCCAGGGCCCCACCCAGCACCAGCCAGAGTAGGCGCACATAATGCTCTGTGGAATGAACGAATGCCTGGGTTAACAAATGCTGGCTGGCTAGCACTGGGAAGATCCTCAGAGATCAAGTGAGCCATCCCTCTCCCCATTTTACAGGTGAGGAAACTGAGGCCCAGAGAGAAAAAGCAATATCCCCATCACAAATCCATTGCCGTCTGCCCTGAGGTGCAGCTGTGCCCTCTGCCTTCCTCCTGGAGGGCCGGCTTGCATCGATTGGTAGTGTCTGCCTCGCGGGCTTTCCTGAAAGGGCCACAGCTGATTAGTGATGCCTGTCGGGAGAAGGGAGGGAGGAGGGCAGCCCAGCAACCTGGCCCCAAGGAAAGGGGAGATGAGGGAGAAACTCCCCTTGCCCCAGAAGAGGCTGTTATTTGCCAATTCGGAGCCTTAAACTGGAGGTGTGCTCAGCCCGGCCAGCTGCAGGAACTGGGCAACCCTGGACAGGGGCTCCCTTCTCCAAACCTTCTTTCCTCAGCTCAGAAATGGAAAGAATCGGGCCCAGCCTCCATTTCCAGCTCTAGCTCCCCCTCCTTCCTCCCACGGGTGCTCCAGCCACACCAGAGACTCACTGCCCCCCGCAGTGACTCCCGTCAGCTCACCCCTCCAAGGCTCACCCATCCAAGGCTTCACTTGCGCCCTTCCCTCTGCCTGGGGTGACCTTTCTGCTGGGGAAATAAAGATCCTTTAAGGCCCAAAACAAGTGGCATTGCCCCTGCCGAGCAGACAGAACCCATGCACGTGGTGCCTACCTCCATACCCCCAGGCCCTGAACCAGGGCTTGGCATGCAGTAGGCACTCAATAAATGCACAGTGAATTACACTGACATGGCTACCCAGACACCCCTCCTGGAGCTGGCATAGAGACGACAAGGAATTACAAGAAAGAGAAGGGAGGGGTGTGGGAGGCAGGCCTCAGGGAACCACAGTGTGATCTATTAACGGTGGGAGAGGAGAGAGAATGAATTCATTTCCTCCCTGTAGTAATTTGCCTGTAAATATTCACAAACCATGCAATTTCTCTCAGCCTTCCCATTAAAGATAAACACATAAATAAACCAGCCCTACCCAGGGGCTATGCGCACAGGCTGCTGTTCCTCTCCTAAAATATCAGAGTGACTATTTACTGAGCTGCAACCTGCCCATCCCCGCAGAGTCCCAGGGGGTGCCCGGAAGTGGGTGAGCTGGAGAGCGAGGCAGTGGCTCGGCAGGAGCTGGTGCAGGTCACCAGGAGCCGAAGCAGATTGGCTTGCAGGACCCAGGGAGAGGCTAACCCAGCAGCCCAGCGGCCAGACGAGGCGGCCTCAAGCCTGCCCAAGAAAGGGGGTGTCTTTCCTTCGTTCCCCCTCCCCAGGCTGCCCATGCAAACTCCTGGGGCACTAACAGGGAGCTTGGGCCCAAAGCCCAATCCCGTTAAAATGCTCAGAATATGAAGCAAGTCCAGAGAAGCTTGTTTAGCCCGGACTCACTTAACCAAATCCTAGAATGACAATGGCAAACCCCGACATAGAGTTTCCTTAGCTCCCTTCCTCTGAAGCCTTCTGGTAGCCCTTGGAGCGGGTTATTATTATGATCCCAACTTTATAGGTGGGAAACTGAGGCCCAGAACTGGAGTAGCACAGGACGCTGGGGACGGAGTCAGGGCTCAAACCCAGACATTCTGGCTCCAGGGTCTGCGTGTAAAACCCCAGTGCTCAGAGGAGCAAGCGTGGCTGAATGGAGAGAAGCCAAATACAAGGTCCCAGGACGGGTGCGTGGGATTTCTTTTTTAGGGAGAGGTGCTATTTTCCCTTTAAACATATGAAGGCCCTGGTGTGCGGTGCACCTACACCCTTACCTCACTCCAGCAGCAGCTCTGCAAGGACAGGTTATCATGCCCAATGCACAGATGCACAAACCAAGGCTCATGAAGCTTAGTAACGGTCTCCCAGCCCGCAAGTGAGAGGCAGGATTTAAATCGGGGCCAACGCCACAGCCATCTCTGCTGGCTTCAGGCCCAGCGCCTCCACCGGCCAGATGTGATCTGGGTAGGTCCTTCACCAGGTGGGCGTCAGTTTCCACATCCATGCAGTGGTCTTATTAATTCCCTTCCTGAGCGCCGGTCCGGGGTCGCTGGGCAGACGGAATGAGATGGCAGCGAATGGGAAGGGCCGCTGCAGAGCACGCCAGCCTAGGCTCTGGCTCTCAAGCCTGAACACAGGGCTGCACGGTGAGGACTGACATTTACAACAGTGCGCCTGGACACCCCACAGGATCCTTCGCCAGCAAAGAGATTCAATTATGGTCATTATGGTGCACTTAGGAAAACCAGGGAGCTGGCTAATACGTTTTAGAGAGATTGGCAGCAACAGAGGTTGAATCAAAACGAGTTTTCTACTTAACCCTCAGTTAAACAGAAAATCCATTTAACCACACGGCAACACCCCGTCTTCCCAGCTTCCAATCACATTTTTTTTTCTTTTTACTGTCTGCCACTTCGCTTTATATTTTTATCACCCTGAAGCTGCCTTGGCATGAAAAATAAGTTCACTGATGGAAAGAACGATGTCATCAACCTCTAGGGGTTTGCAGCCTGGACCAACATCCTCAAACCCTTGCTCCCTCCAACAAGGCAAGAAGGACACAATTCCTGTTTCCATGCTGCCAAAGATGCTGGTGCACGCTGGAGGAAGCAGCCCCTAAGAGGCAGGAGAGGGACAGCTAAGTCACACCTCCCTCCATCCCTCTCGCCCCTAGAGGGAGCAAACCAGTTATCTGCAGCCACTGGAGGCTCAGAAGGAGGCTGGGGATGGGGTGTCCCTAGAGGGGACCCACAGGGATGCAGTGACCTCCAAGTATGCTAAACTGCAGAACAGTACAGAGGTGTGGCCAAAAAATAGGAGAGATTCAAGTTAGGGAGAGCGTTCCCCATGAAAGGGGAAAGGAAACCTATCAGCCAGATAGTTTTCTCCACCATTAAATAAAGCAGCATTGACCACGCACATGCGAAAACACACCCACACACGGTGTTGCCAGATAAAATGCGGGAGGCCCAGTTGAGTCTGAATTTCAGATAAACAAAAAATCATCTTTTAGTTAATGCCCCAAATAGTACGTGGAACAAATATCACATGGGGCAGACTTTTAGTAAGAATTGATTCGTGGTCTACAGGAAGTTCAAATTTAGCTGAGCAGACTGTAATTTTATTAGCTAGACCTGGCACCCCTCCCAGGGCACGCAGGTGACAGTGGACACGGGAGGCCCCCAAGCTGCATGTCCAACGGCAGGGGCCCTCCAGCCCTGGGACGTCCAGGAAGGAGGGACAAAGCAGAGCAGGAAGCCACACTGAACTGACTTTCTGGTGGCAACTGTCAAACACGCGCCTACGTGTGAAGAAAAGCAGGAAACGAAAGAGCCTCTTGTCCTGAGAGAGGAAGTGAATGATTTCTTTTCCCTCCATTTTCCAAGCTCTCTGAACTGTTGCTTTGTTGTCTTAACAATAACAGCTGCACACGCACAACCAAAGTGCTCAACTTGTCTCGGCTTTTGAGAGCGACCTGGTGGTTGTATCAGATTGCGAGCACTTCGAGGTCAGGCATTGGGAGTTTTTAATCTCTGAACCCCAGCGGATGCTCCGCGAGTGAGGGGAGGAGAAAAGAAGAAAGGGAGGGACGCAGGGAGGGTGAAGGGGGCTCTGTTAGCATGACCACCAAGAGCTGGGAAGTCCCCAGTTGCAGAGAGACTGCTGAGGACCACTGGGACCTCCCAAGCAGGAGCCAGCTCTGTTGCCCTGGGTCTCCTTGCCCCCTCCCCGGGGTGGGGAAGGCTTTGAGGTCATGGGCAGGGATGCTATGTGGACAGCAGGTGGCTCGAAGCCTGGCTACTGTCCTGAGGCCCCCTGCTATCACGTCCTCTGCATTGACTGAGAGCCATTGCCCAGTGTGGGGACGCAGGACGCAGGAACAAGCCTGGGGAGCTTCCCCCAGAGACAGAAAGCAGATTCCACCCCCTCGGGCCCTGCCCCTCCTCTCCCATGGGACATGCTGCCTGTCGGTTCAAGCTCAGTTTAAACAGATGTCCCATTCCTAAGAAGCCCTGTCTTTGAAGCCTAGGAGAAAATCTCAGCTCCAAAGGGACCTTTCCTACCAAAGAGACCCTCTGGGGAGTCTCAGCAGAAATAAAAAACAAAACCCCTGGATCCTTATCTCCTGGCATTTATGAGATTTTTAATTAGAACAGCTGCCTCCACAGACCGCGCTGCCGAAGGGAAAAGGGATGGAGAGGGAGGCCGGGCGGGCGGGGATCCTGCTGAGGAGGGCAGACCACCTCCCCGGGAGGAGCGGGAGGGGCGCAGCCTCACAGGCCCCCTCAGGCATGGGGACAGTGGCTTCGTGCCACTCTGAGGATGAAGCTCTCGGTGCCCGACTCCTCACAACACCAGGCATGGCACACAGATGGTGCTGGAACCCCGGTGGCTTTCAGGGACTGCAGCCAAATATGGACCAACTCGGGGGTCCCCAGGACGCCAGGCTCTGTCCTGCCTCCATCTGTTCCACCCGGAACCTACCTGGTCCTGTTGCAGGACTCAGCCACAGGGTCTCCTCTACCCTGCGACCAAGGTCCATCGCCCCCCCCCCACAACTACCCTCCTGGAAGCATCTCTCTGTGGGCGTGCCAGGGGCAGGGCAATGGCAGCTGTCTTTCCAGAGAGCTGGCAACAAGGGGACGAACTGCCTGTAGGGAATTTAAAAGCAAACCTAAAACCCACTAAAAGCTGACAGTTCTGAACAATGTCGGTGATAAAACACTCTGCTTTGAAAAAGATCTTTCGGTGATCTAAGTTCTAAACAATGGCTGCAGTCACTGGTGAGTTTTAATAATGTGTGTAAGCTTCAAACGAGCACATTTTCATTACTTAGCCTTTAAAAACACATTGTGTTTGCGTGGATGTGAATTCAGAGAGCACCTACTTGTTCAGTCAGATGCCAGCGCATGCAGATTCTGCGACACACACTCAGAGAGGCAAGATTCGGTTCCCTCTGCGGGCAGTTCGAGTCTCCACCCCTGTGGTACTAGGTATCCTTGCGCTAGAACGACAGATTTCAAATAAACAATAGCACCGCCACTGCAAGGACAGGAACACAGACACCGGGTTACTGCCAACGCCGCTGTTCCCTGGGCCAATCATTCTCTGAACTTTGCCGAGTTCACAATCAGAAGTTTCTTCGTATTTTTTTTTTCTTTTTTGTCAAAATATCCATTGATGTAATTAAAACATGTTAACCCATTATTTTTTCCTTTTTTGGTGTCCCAATGTGTTTAATTATGGGCACGATTACACATACAGAGTTCACTAAAAGTTTCACTGTCTGCCTTTCCTTTCTGGCCATTATTATAACTGATTTTATCTCATCATTATTACTGAAAACAGTTTTGTTGTACAGGGGAGGCAGGTATTCAGAAATCTTCTTCCCCAGGTGTCAAATACTCTGCAGTGATAGCTAATTTTATGTGTCTACTTGACTGAGCCATGGGGTGCCCAGACATTTGGTCAAACATTATTCTGGGTGTGTCCCTGAGGATGTTTCCAGATGAGATTAACATCTGAGTGGGTAGACTGGGAAAAGTAGATAGCCCTGGCAATGTGGAGGGGCCTCGTCCAATCAACTGAAGACCTGAGTAGAACAAAAAGGCTGAGTAATAAAGCACTTCCCTGGCCTGACTTCCTGAGCTAGAGCAGTGGTCTTTTCCTGCTCTTGAACTTGAACTTATACCACTGGCTCTCCTGAGTCTCGAACCTATCAACCGCAGGGCTTGGGACTTCTCAGCCTCTATAGTCACATAAGCCAATTCCTTATAATTATCTTCATATATACAAGTCATCCCTTGGTTCCAGAACACCGTAGGATACCAAAATCCATTAATGCCAAGTCCCTGACATAACATGGTGCACTATTTGTATGTAACCTACACACATTCTCCCATATACTTTAAATCATCTCTAGATTACTTATGATACCAAATATAATGCAAATGCTATGTAAATAGTAGTTATACTGCATTGAGATTTTGTATTATTTTTTATTGTTTTTTTTTTTTTCCGAAATACCCGCTTGATCTGAAGTTGGCTAAATTCACTATGCGGAACCCACAGATACAGAGGGCCAACTGTATATGCTGTCAGTCCTGTTTCTTTGGGAAATCTGACTAATACGCCTAGGAATGCCCCTGCTGTACCTGGCACGTTTTACGTTGAGCATCAACAACTGAACGGCGCCCTCCTTCAAGGCAGGCACTGAGTGTCTCTTACCTCGGGAGCCCAGAGATAAATAGCTTTGTGCTTGGGGCACAGTTGACATTTAATAAATGTTTTGGTTCAAGTGAATGAATGAATGAACTAACAAAGACATTGGAAGATCTAGCCAGACCTTGGAGCAAGGCACAGAGCTTCATTTCTGTCCCCATCCTCAAGCCCCTCACCCTTGCCCTTGACCTAAGGTGCACACTTCATTTCCATCATGTACCAGAATTTTCTCAAACAATATTCAACTGCCCTTGGCGGTGGCTCAGTCCCCCGTCATCTTTTGTATCTACACTCACCCCCTGGGCAATCTCAGTAAGGCCAAAGGGTTGAAACATTCTCCATAAGCTGATGGCTCTCATATTTGGAGAGCCAGCCCCAGCCCCAAACTCACCCTGAAACTCCAGATGCGTATCTCCATCATCTTCTCTCCACCTCCACGTGAGGGGCCAATAGGCATCTCAACTTAAAATGCCCCAAACAGACTCCACCCTCTGCCAAAGCCCACCCAGGCTCCCCTCTTTTAAGCCAGAAACTGTGGTCATCCTTCACTCCTCTTTTTCCCACCCCATCCCGCCCATCAGGGAGTCCCATCAGCTCTGCTTTCAAAATAGATCCTGCATGTTGTGGCGTCTCAGCACCTCTGCCACCATGTCACCCTTCCAAACCACCTTGCCTTTTGCGTGGATTCTCAAATCAGTCTTGGTCTCCCTGCCATCTGCAGTCTGGTCTCCAACCAGTAGCCAGAGTGACCTTAGTAAAATGTAAATTCGATCCTGTCTCCTCCTTGCTCATTTACAGCCAAAATCCGAAGTCTTCACCTGGCCAGCAGCACCCTATGGGTTGGGCCTCCAGTTCCTCCCTGGCTTCCTCTCCATCCACATTATCCTCACTCTAGCACCCTGGCCTCCTGGTTGGTCCTCCAACATGCCAGCCACCTGCCAGCCTAATGCCCCTTATTCTTGCTGTTCCCTTATACAGGAAGGCTCTTTCCCCAGATAATGTCAAGACTTGTTCCTCACTGCCTTCAGGTCTCAGTTTGAATGACCTCTGATCAGGAAGGCCTTCTCAATACCCCCTAACCAAAATAGTAACCCCCGGACACTACATGACCCTTCCTCTCATTATTGAACTTCATGGACTTGAAACTGTCTGATGTTCAATTTATTTGTTTGGTTTCTGTCTCCCCCAACTAGAAGACAAGCTCCATGAGGGCAGGGACTTAACTATTTTATTCACAGTGAAATTCTCAGCATATAGAACATTACCTGGTACGTAGTAGGGGCTCAACAAATATTTGCTCAGTAAATAAATGTGTACTCACATTTGACATTTGCCTTCAAACCAACTCTGCGCTAGGTGTCGTTATCACCATACCCATTCTGCAGATGTGGAAACTGAGACTCAGGAAATAAGAGATTTACCCTAAGACCCTCAGATACTTAGTGATAGATCTATGATTAAAACATGGGCTCCAAAAAACAGGAAATCAATAGAGAAAAATCAATAAAACCAAAAGCTGGTTCTTTGAAAAAATTTATAAAATCAATCAACCTTTAGCCATGCTAACCAAGAAAAAATAAGAGAGAAGATATAAATTACTAATAATGGAAATGAAAAAGGGGACATCACTACAGTTCCCATGGACGTTGGAAGGTAATAATGAAATACTATGAACAACTCTACGCCCACAAATTTGATAACTCAGATGAAATGGAAAGACACAATCGGCCAAAACTCAGACAAAAAGAAACTGACAATCTGAATAGGCTTATATCTATTAAAGACATGGAATCAATAATTAAAAGCCTTTCAAAACAGAAAGCATCAGGCCTGGATGGGTTCATTTCTCCCAAACATTTAAGGGAGAAAGTATACCAATTCTCAACAGTCTCTTCCAGAATATAGAAGCAGAGTGAATTCTTACTAACTTATTCTATGAGGCCAGTATTATACCAATACCCAAACCAGACAAAGAAAGTACAAGAAAAGAAAACTACAGACCGATATCTATCATGAATATAAATGCAAAAATCCTCAACAAATATTAACAAATCAAATCCAACAATGTATAAAAAGAATTATATATTATGACCAAGTAGGATTTATTCCAGCTATGCAAGACTGGTTCAATATTCAAAAATCAAATAATGTAATCCGTCATATCAACAACCTAATAAAGAAAAATCACATGATCATATCAATAGATGCAGAAAAAGCATGTGACAAAATCCACTATCTAGTCATGATAAAAACTCTCAGCAAAATAGAAACAGAAGGGACTTTCCTTAACTCGACAAAGAGCATCTACAAAACACCTATAGTTAACATCATATTTGATGGTGAGAAATTTGAGGCTTTCCCACTAAGATTAGGGACAAGGTAAGGATGTTCCTTCTCACCACCAATTATCAACAACCAATTAGAAGTTCTAGCTAATGCAATAAAACAAGAAAATGGAAAAATGGGTATACAGATTGGGAAGGAAGGAGTAAAACTGTCTTCGTTTGCAGATGACATGATTATCTATGTAGAAAATCTGAAAGAAATGACAAAAAGAATTCTGGAACAAATAAGCAATTATAGCAAGGTTGTGGGATACAAAGTTAATATACAAAATTCAATTGCTTTCCCATATAACAGCAATGAGCAAGTAGAATTTGAAATTAAAAACACAAAACCATTTCTACTAGCACCCAAGGAAATGAAATACTTAGGTATAAATTTAACAACATATGTACAAAACCTATATAAGGAAAACTACAAAACTGTGATGAAGAAATCAGAGACCTAATGAAATGGAGAGATATTCGATGTTCAAAGATAGGAAGGCTCGATATTGTCAAGGTGTCAGTTCTTCTCAACTTGATATATAGATTTAACACAATCAAATCTAAACAAAAGTTGTTTCTTGTATATCAATAAACTGTTTCTAAAGTTTATATGGAGAGGCAAAAAAAAAAAAAAAGCCAAAATAGCCAACACAATATTAAAGGAAAAGAACAGAGCTGGAGGACTGACACTACCCAGCGTTAAGGCTTACTATGAAGCTACAGGAATCACATGTAGTATTGGCAAAAGTATGGACAAATAGATAACTGGAACAGAATAGAGAGCTGAGAAATAGATCCACATTAATATAGTCAACTGGTCTTTGACAAAAGAGCAAAGGCAATACAATGGAGAAAAGATAATCTTTTCAATAAATGGCGCTGGCATAACTGGGCATTTACACGCAAAAAAAAAAAAAAAAGAATCTAGACACAGACCTTGCATCCTCCACAAAAATTAACCCAAAATAGATCATAGACCTAAATATAAAATGTAAAACTATAAAACTTCTAGAAGATAAAATAGGAGAAAATTTAGATGATGTTGAGTATAGCCATGACATACTCAACACCGAAAGCATGATCCATAGAAGAAATAATTGATAAGCTGAACTTCAATAAAATTGAAAACTTGTGCTCTATGAAAGACATTATCAAGAGAATGAGAAGACAAGCTACAGACCGGGACATATCCGGGACATAAAGGACTATCATCCAAAATATACAAAGACTTCACAAAACTCAACAATAAAAAAACAAACAACCTGATTTAAAAAATGGCAAAAGACCTGAATAGACACCTCACCAAAGAAGACATAGAGATGGCAATAAGCATATGAAAGGATGCTCAACATGTAGGTCATTAGGGAATTGCACTACACACCTGTCAGAATGGCCCAAATCCAAAAAACCAACACCAAATGAGGGCATGTAGCAACAAGGACTCTCACACTGCTGGTTGGAATGCAAAATGGTACAGCCACTTTGGAAGAGTTTGTCAGTTTTTCACAAAAATAAACATACTCTTGCCACACAATCCGGCAATTGTGCTCCATGGTATTTACCCCAATGAGTTGAAAACTTATGTCCACATCCATGTTTATAGCAGCTTTATTCATAATTGCTGAAACTTGGGAACAACAACATGTCCTTCAGGAGGTGAACAGCTAAGTGCACTGGGGCACAATGAGGTATTACTTGGCACTTAAAAGAAATGAGCTTGGCAGCACTACTCACAATCTCTAAAATGTGGAAGCAACCGAAGTGCCCACCAATGGACACATGGATAGCAAAATATGGCACACACACACACAATGGGATATTATTCAACCTTACAGAAGAAGGAGATTGTTGCATGTGCTACAACACGGATGAACCTTGAGGACACTACGCTAGGTGAAATAAGCCAGTCACAAAAAGGTAAACACTGTATGATTCCACTCAGATGAGATATATAGAGTCGCCAAAATCATAGAGACCGAAAGTAGAATGGTGGCTGCCAGGGGCTGGGGGAGGGGGGAGGAATGGAGAGCTCTTGTTCAGTGGGCACAGCGTTTCAGTTTTGCCACATGAAAAGAGTTCTGGATGTGAATGTATTTAATACCACTGAACTTAAAAATTGTTGCAAAGATAGTGAATTTTGTTACATATATTTTATCATAATAAAAAAGGTAAAAAAAAAAACCAAACAAAGCCAGAAATGAGCTATCAAGCCGTGAAAAGAGAAGGAGAAACCTTAAATGCGTATAACTAAGGGAAAGAAGCCAACCTGAAAAGGCTACATACTGATGACTCCAACCATACGACATTCTGGAAAAGGCCACACTTTGGAGACAGTGAAAAGATCGGCGGTTGCCAGGGCTTAGAGAGGGACGGACGAATGGGCCGGGCACAGAGGGCTTTCAGGGCAGTGACACTCTCCTGTATGATACTACGGTGGCGGATACACGTCCTTGTACGTTGGTCCAAACCCACAGAACAAACAATACCAGGTGTGAACCCTACTGTAAACTATAGAATTTGGGTGAAGGTGATGCGTCCACGCAGGCCGACTGACAGCAATACACCTTCCACTCTGATGCAGATGTCAACAGCGGGGGCATTTCTGGGAGCAACGGGCAGACGGGAACTCTGTATTTCCCCTCAGTTCCACTGTGAACCTAAAACTGCCCTGCAAAATGGGCCTATTTAAAAAAAATAAGCTTCAGAGTCCAGAGCCCATTCTTCTTCCTGGATCCCATGGTGCCCTTCTTTCCTGGGCTATGTCCACGCCCAGCAGGGAGACCCCTTTGCAAACTCCAAAGCACAAGGAACCGGACTGTTCATTTTCTCTCACATCAGCAGCTCTGGGCAGGAAACAAAATATAGCAGCCAGCAAATCTAGCCTTTTTCCTTTATTTGTAGACTATTAATTAAAATATACTGTTTTCCCCTTTAACTAAAAAAGGAGGCAGCTGGGTGCAGCAGACCAGGTCAGAAGACTCACAGGCTAGGCCCGTCTCTACTATTTAGCAGCTGTGTGACCTCGGGCTAGTCACTTCCCCTCTCTGATGCTGACAGTGCATTTGAAAATGGCACTCGTCCCCTCTCTGCCATATCTGGCTGTTTGAAAGCTCTTCTCCAGCTGTGATTCACAATGTGGAGATACGTGATTATGAAAAAAACAATACTAAGGCCTCCTAAGAGGGCTTTCGGCTAATTTTTGCTGCATGAACAGAAAAAGCAGTGACTTGCTCATTCTTTAGCTGAGGAAGGTGAAGTCTTATCATTATCTCTCCATGGTGTCAAGGCGCGGTCGCCCGCAGAGCAAATGGGTCTGTCTGGCTGGCTGTCACGTCAACACGTCAGGTAACTGGGGAATCTCTGAGGGGAAAACTCCACTGGCTTAGCCAATGGGTGTGTGGCCCTGGCATGAAGCTTCTTGTGTAAATTTAGAACAGAAATTGAAAAAAAAAGAAGGTTCCAGATAAAAAATACCTAAGAAAGGCAGAAAAGGACCTGGGCTATTGTGAGTTACAGGTAGGCGCGGGGCTGGTGCGAGGCCAGAAGGTTCTGGCTGAGCCGAGTGAGCAGGAAAGTAGCGTCCTGATAACCTGTCACCCTGTCCCCTCATGCATCCAGCATAGAGCTGGGGGGAGCCAGCCAGGGGGATGGGGCCGAGGGCAGCTGCCCCTTCCTAGGCTGAAGCTCAGGGCCTGAGCCCCCGGTGTCAGAAGTGGAGAGCAATGGAGGACGGTGTGGATGACAATGGTAATGACGTCCACCGTTTCGGGAATGCTGACTCCTTCCCAGGCAACGGGTTACATGCATGACATCCATCATCTCATTTAATCTTCACCACGAAGCCTGCAATTGTCTCTGACTGTCTTCATCTAACTGATAATAAACTGAGTTCATTTGCCCGAGATAATAACTAGTGAAAAAATAGCCCTGAAATTCATCTCGTGCCAAAGCTCTGCTCTCCCCCTTGGGTTAAACTGCTTTACGCTTTATAAATGCCAGATGGCAAATGTGGGGTACGTAGCAACAGTGGCTCCCTTCTCTACCTGGCCAACAAGCGGTGGCGACCCTGAATCCCCCAATGTGGGGGTCACTGGACCCGGAACACCACTGACATCATCTTCAGCTGCACAAACAGAAGCAAAAAGTCTGGCCTGAGGGAGGTGATGGTCCCACCCACCTTGGCTGGGGTCGGAACACGGCTGGCGTTCTGGCCTTGGCTCCAGGGCTGAACTATGAATGTGTTGAATGCAGGCCAGAGACTGCCCAGAAAACGGTCAGCAGGACATCAAGAGGGCACCAGATCTTGACAACCACGGGCAGGAACTCAGGGGTGGAGACTGTACCGTGCAGCCAACTGCCTTTAAGCCCCTTTCACCCTTTGCACGGACCCTCACCCAACCATATGCATCAGCAAGTAGAGAATATCAGTCCACCTTACGGAGGCAATGAGGGTGTTCAGAGAGGTCGAGTGATTTGGCCAAGGTCACACAGTGGGGCAGAGCTGTGACCAGGACCCAAGTCTTCCTCCAAATCATATTGGGAGTGGGTAGGAGGTTAATCAAGCTCACCTGGACCCCTGGCTTCTGTTCTTACCCTTGGCATCTCTAAGGCCTTCTGGAATTAGGAAGGATCAGGGTGTCTCCCTTACAACCTCTCTCAGCTCCATCACAGCCTCTGCACCCCCATGACTGCAGCTTGGCCTTGGGCTGCAGCATCTCTGCGCTGTGAGATCATTCTGGCAGCCCCCCCAATTGTGCCTCAGTTTCTATGACACAAACCGGTAGTGCATCAACCTAGGTTGCACACTGAAATCACCTGGGACGCTGTAAATATGCTGATGCTTCTCAAAAAGTTAAACATAAGGCTACAGTAATTGGAAGAGTGTGATACTGGCATAAGGACAGACATACAGACCAACGAACTACTTGAGACTTGAGACTTGAGAGCCCACAAATAAACCTGTATGTCTATGGCCAATTGATTTTCAACAAGGCTGCAAAGACTAATCAATGGAGAACGAACAGTCTCTTCAACAAATGGTTCCGAGACAACTGCAGATCCACAGGTACGAGAGTGACACTGGATCCCTACCTCACACCGTGCACAAAAATTGACTCACAGGGACCAATGACGTAAATATAAGAACTAAGTCTATAAAACTCTTAGAAGAAAACATAGGGGTGAATGTTGACGACCTTGGATTTGACTATTGATTCTTAGATAGAACACTAGAAACACACACGGCAAAGGAGAAAAATAGATAAACTGGAGCGTGGGGACCCCAGAGAAAGTGGCTTCTCTTATTCAGCCTGCTGCAGAGGGCTGACCGGGGAGCTAGAAACATCACGGGACTTCCCCTTCTGCCTGAGCTCCGTGCTCGGTCCCAGGCTGGGTGGAGAACTGGGGAAGCGTGCCACCGTGGCACAGAGGGTGCCTCTGTAGGTGCAGAGGGTGCCATGGGGTGCTACCACACACACACCGTCCTTGGGCCAGGAGCCCTGTGTTTGAGTCCTTACCTTGCTGCTTTTTAGACACAAAGCCTGGAGTCATTTACAACTTCCCTGAACCCAGACGGTCTCACCTGTAAAGAGCTCATTAATGCCCACCTCCTGGGGCATGGGTGGGGTTAACACCATCTACAGAAAGGGCCCAGTAGAGACGGCTGGAAATGAGGTGTTAGCCAGGGGGTGGGGGGAGGTGCTCATGATGAACTGTTCACACACGAGGCCCCGCGCCCCAGGACGTCAGAGCAGAGAGCTGACACAAGCCAGGCCTCCTCTCATAGCCCTTTTTTAGACTTCGCACAGGAAGAGGTATGTGTCTCCAGGGTAACCCACTGTTTGGCCACAAACACCCAGCCCTTTCATCCCAAGAGCCCAGCCCTCTTGCAAGAAGTCACCTTGGGAGTCTACACCATTCCAAGGGGGTCTCCATTGTTCAAAGCAAACGGGGACTTCCTACTGGTGGTTCCCTCTGCCTCACAACCACCCAGTGAGGTGCATGCTATTTGCCCATTTTACAGATGAGAAAACTGAGGCTGTAGGGGATCAAGTCACTCGCCTAGAGCCAAACAGCTACTGAAAGGCAGAGCTGGGCCTCAGCCTCCACCCTTCTGGCTCCAAAACCCCAGCAAGCCTTTTCCATGACAGCACCTGCCTCTGTTTGTTACCTTATGGCCATCTTTGTACTGTCCCTGTGACTCTATAACATTTACCTGTTTCCTGGCTAACAAGAGGGGCAAAGCTAACTCACTCTGCTCCCTGGACTCCCCTCCTGAAGGCAAAGTTGTCACTCCCAAGGTGACAACAGCACCCCTGCTGCTTTTCTCTGCACTTAGATTCTTTCTTCGCATACACTGAGGCCCACGGCCTCCCCTGATGGAGAAACACCCGGAGAAGAAAGGTGCTGGGGACATGAAGCTTTTTCCGACTCACTTCAGCGCCTTCTCCCGATTAAGAAAACCAGGCAGGAGCCAGGCTCTGTGATAAGGCCACCGCTTCCTGTGGGGACCAGGGCAGCCGCTGCCAGGAGGTTTACAATTAAGATTATGGCCGGGGCAGCTGGCGGGGTGAGCCTCAGGACACAGACGCTGTCAGAGAGGGCCGGCCCCCGCGGCCGTCCGCCTCGCCACACCTCCAACGCTGCCCACCAAGGCCCCGGCCTGGCCCTGAGTTATCTGCCCCTGGGAACCAGCCTAAAATAACCTCAGGCAGCCAGGGCCACATTCCGACAGGGAGAGCGACCCATCAGATGGGTGACTTAGAAAGTGGCCGCGTGCTTTCCAACCACGGGCAGCAGAGGCAGCCGAAATAGAAATGCCATTAGTGCTGCAGACTTCACAACCTGCTCGCCCCACCCGGCCTGCCAGCAGCCCCGGCGGGGGTGGGGAGGGCAGAAGGGGTGCGTGTGGGAGCACAGACCAGGAACAGGGTGGGGAGCTTCCTGAGTCCCCACCTTGTCCTTTCCCCAGCATAGCCCGTGAGTCGGTGTTACACTCCCATTTTAGAGATCACAAAACCAAGACCCACAGGGGTTTTATGAAAAGCCCAAAGTTAAAAAAAAAAAAAAATCCAGGACAAGGAAAACAAGCCATTTTTATGTTTTCTCAGGAAATGAAACTTCAGATTTGGCCAACAGGTTATTTTTAACCTTAAGTTTCAAATCACAGACGTAGTAAGCAAAAGACACAAACGTGGTAGGGCAGGCAGTTCAGGCAGTGGCTTTAAATCTGGGATACATTACTCAGTGCTGTGTGACCTTGGGCAACTCATTAGCTTCTCTGAGGCCTGGTTTCTCTTCTCTAAAATAGAGGTGATAATGGAGCCAGAGCCAAGGTCACAGGGGGTTGAGAGGACGGAGAGGGATGGCGCAGGGAGTGTGCTCCACACTCCACCTGGCACGGGAAGCGCCCAATCGTGCTTGTTAGTTTGCCGCTCTGATTAGCAGGGACTCAAACCCAGGTCCCTCTGCGCCTCGGACCCTGGGATTACCCTCAGGGCCTGAGCCATCTCCTTTGCCAAAGATGGGCAATCAGATCTCGGATCTCCTTAGAGTTTCGAAACACGTCTCCTCTCCGCCGCCTTCCCACTGCCCCCACCTCCCACTTGCCCCTTCCTCTAGTTCAGCCCTGGTCTCGGAGTCTCAGAAACGGAGGAGGACGTGAGGGCTGGAACGGAGATCCCACTCATGGCTGCTTCACTTTACAAATGAGGAGTATGAGGCCCAGCGAGGAAAGCGACTTAGAAGACACATTGCCCGCGGGGCTGCCCCGAGGACGGATGACGTCCTAGCTCTTCACTCGGGAAGCTTCTGGGAGGCCACCCGCCCCGGGGTCGTGGGCAGCCCCAACAGGACTTCCCAGAGCCTCAGAAGTGACTGAGTCCTTTCCACTCTCAATTCCATCACGGAATGTGGTGAGTAACCCCAGTCCTTCTGGATTTCAACTTTATCCAAAGGACAGTCAGGGGTGAGACGTGGTGATCACCTGGGAAGGTGTTTCCTTCCCACGGTCCCGAGACCACGGTGGGTGCGGGGTGGGGGGAGGGGAAGGGGGCGAGGTCGGGGAGGGGCGAGGCATTGGGGGGGACCCTTGACACAGGTTCCCTGAGCCCCCCACAAGCCCCCAGGAGCACTGCTCCTCCTTGGAGGGCTCGCTCCCTCCCACCCGTCGACCCTCACTTCCTAGATCAGCTCTCGGCCCCTTCGCCCCCAGCCTGGAACAAACGTCTGAGATAAGAGTGAAGCCGCCTTCGCCCGCCCTGCACCCCTTCAGCAGGAGCCGAGAGCCGTCTCGCTCAGAAACGGGGGGCTTGGAGGGCAAGGAGGACAAGAAAGCAGATTAGATCCTCTTGTTCCAACGAGTTGCCGCCCCTCCACGTTGCTAAATCGTACCTCCTTCGACTGCTGTCTCTCCCTCTGAGCCCACAGGTGCCAAGCTTCTCCTGAGCTCTCCTTCTGAGGGCAGTTTCAGGATAGACTCTAGAGGGAGAAGAGAGAGAAACATATTTCACAAAGGCAAGGTTCGTGGGGCACGCGGCTTCGGGGTCGTCCCAGTCCAGATGCGGCCCTCGGTCCCTGAGGGCTCCCCTCCCTCCTCCCATCTCTGCAGGTACAGAGGCCAGACGGGGCACCCACGGCTGGAAAGCCCGAACTGAGCCCCCCGCCCCACCGAGGCTCCCAGGATGGCGTCCGCAGAGCCTGGGGACTGGGGCGTATTTTCAATCTTCCCTAGTCAGCCCCGAGCCTGTGCAACATCCGTGTGGTGACGGTGAACACGCTAATCAAAACATCGCATCGTGCTTCTTCGCTTCTAGCCAGAACACTATCCACTTGGTGTGGGAACTCCAGCTTTCTCAGGCTGAAAAAAGGCTTTCTAAGTGGTTTTGAAAATAGGAAAAAGAACTAATCATTGCCTAATGAATGCAGGCTCTTTGGGTAGACCAATACTTTCCTGGTATCCATGAAGAGATAAGCAAGAAGAGGAAAAGTCTTTGGTAGTAACAAAAGGACTTAGCCCTGGAGTGCAGGGGCCAGAATTCCAGCCTCCCCCACCCTTCCCCTCTGTCAGTTTGACAAAGCATCCCCAGGTCACCGGAGATGGATCAAATTCACCACGTCCTGGCCACGTACCTGCCAGCTGAGGCTTAGGCCAGGCCCAAGGGACTGGCTCGCTCATACGCACAGCCCAGAAACAAAAGAACAAGACTTCAGCCAGGGGGCAGGGAGCTAAGAGCCAGTTCCCCAATCTCTCCCCTACCAGACTCCTTCTGCCCTTGATGACAGCCTGTCCAGTGGAAGCCCCGATCAAGTTTCATGTTGTCCTGCGTGATAATGACGGTCCCCTGACACCTTCTGCAACCCATGAGAAAATACCACCACTTCAGCAACAGGGACCACGATGAGCTCAGAGGAGTTAGACAACTTGCCAAGGTCACACCTCTTAGATGTGGCAGAGCTGAGGCCATGCACCCCATGCATGGAGGAGGTTCCCAGAACTCCCATTAACTGGTGGGAAACAGGGCTTGGCCGGAGGACACGGCCTCGTTTGACTTGCCTATCTCAGCCTCAGATGTCCACCCAGGTAGTGTCAGCTCAGGGGGGCGCGTGCATCGCGAGCCAGACTGGGGCTACAGCAGAGGAATGCATTATAGTATAAACACATACATACATAGATACATACAATTTTCATGTTTAACCACAAAAGTGAACATTCTTCTTCACCTAAGTGTCCTATTTCACAGATAGAACCACTGCGAAGACTTCGGAATGAGACCTTCTACACTTTATTCTACCTAATTACATACGAGCGTGTGTGTGTGTGTGTGTGTGTGTGTGTGTGAGAGAGAGAGAGAGAGAGAGAGAGAGAGAGAGAGAGAGTGTGCCTATGTGCGCACACATGCACTGTGACATCTTACACAAATGGTATCTCACCATGTTCTACAACGTCACTTGCATCACTTGTCAATGATACCATGTCCACCTGTGAGTGTGAAAACATACACCTCTTCCTGAGTTCTTCTCATAGCTGCATGGTGTCCCATGGCACGTGTGGACCATGCTTTAGTTCCCATTTGCTATTTACCACTGAGGCTGTGTGGCGTATTTGCATTTCAGGCTACTCCGGCCTTGCTGCAGTGACGCCCGGGGTGCCCTTCTCTGGGTGGAAATGCTCGGAAGAGGGAAGGCTGGGCGGAGGCCGGGCCCATTCCGCCCGTGGGTAGGTGCTGACAAACTGCCTTCCCCAAAAGCTGGCTCGGGTCCCCTCAGCGCAGGGCAGAAGGGGCCCCTTCCCCTGGCTGTAAATCTGAACCCAGGGCTGTGCCTGCGGAATGGCTTTCCTGGTCACTTTCCAGTGGCCTGGGAGGGCGAGCGCCCTGGACAAAGGGCGGAGCGTGAGGCTTGGCAGGCGCAGAAGTCCTCCCTTTACTGCCTGGGGGCATCGTTGAGGTACTCAGGCCTACCTGAGCCCCACTGCATTTACTGGCTCAGAACTGATAATGAGCTTTTATGAGCTCCAGGGACAGCGCGGAACACGTATTAATGTCAAGAGGGCCTGTCAGCCGCGCAGCCTGGGTGAATGTCACACATTAACGGAATTAAAGGCCGCAGCCACGTCGGCAAGGAGCTGCGGGCTGTGTGTCAGGGGTGTGTGTGGGCAGGGTCTGGCAATAACGAAATTACTTTCCAGGTTTTGCCCTCCGGAGCCTTAAGCGGTCTTCCTGCAGCCCGAGAGATTAGTTTATTACCAGGCTGCCAGGAGAGGCAAAACCCAGGACTAATCCTAATTCCCATTTAAGCAAATCTGCATTGTGTGAGGGAAACTGGAGCTTGGAATTTCTTCCCCTTGCCCCTGAGATCTCATTGCGGCCCCCTCCTCTCCGTGGGGGAGGAGTTGCTACAGCTCTCAGAGCCAGAGCTCTCCTGGGAGAGAGAAGAGACTCCCAGGGTTTAGGGCCCAGAGCAGGAACAGCTGGGTGACAGGGGCAGTGCGGGAAGCTGGTGGAGGGCGATGGGGGTCACCCTTGATCTAGCTCCCTAGTCCTCACCACCCTCCCAGCCCCAGCCCTGCGCAAAGTCCTCCCCAGCGTCCGATGTGGCACAAGTTGGAATCCTAAATCCGTTCTTACTAGCTCTGAAACCTAGAGCAAGTGACCTACCTACTCCGTGCCTCAACTCCTAATCCGGGACACAGGACTGACAACAGCTGATCACTCCCAGGACGTCGTGAGATTGGATAAGAAATGTACGCGCAGGACTTAGCAGGGAGCCCAGCACTCGACATTGGAGCTCTTGAATGTAAGTCTCCACGGATTACGATCACAACATAATTTTAAGTACTTCTAAGAAAGAGAAAATACTGCCAATTAATCTAACTAATTGTGATGTCATTTTTCTGGGTATGATGCATCCTTGGTTTCAAAAACATTAAAATGTAAAAAAAAAGAAAAGTGTGCCTTACAATCCACAAAAGATAGTAAGAGCCTAACAAATGGTAGTAAAGATGATGACTATTACCCAGTCTACCCATTTTTCAAGGTCGAGCTCAAATGTTAGGTCTTCTTTCTCCTCTTCTTTCTCCCAAACTAAGGGCTGAGCTCTAAATCCATAAAAAAAATTATGAGAGCCACTTCAGCGTCCTAGATGAGGCCCAGATGAGAAACTTCAATGTCTACGCTGATGTTTCCTACTCAGTTTTTAACATTTTTAATTAAAGTATAACATACACATACAATAGCGCACACACCATGAGTATGCAACCTACTCAAGCTTCACAGACAAGAGCATCCCTGTGTAACCAACACCCAGATCGAAACTCTTGTCTATTTCCCAGCTATTGTGTCTCTTGTTCTCGTGTCTCCCAAATTGTCTCTGACTCTCCACCCCACAGCTCCTGCTCGTCCCTGGCAGGGCTTAGCCTCCTTACTGCCTGTCCATTTGCTGCACATGGGCTCCTGACTGGTCTGCCAGCCTGCAGCCTCTGTCCCCTCCTGCTGTCCTCTCCTTCGCTGTCATAGTCAGCCCACACTTGTGGAGCACTGTGTCTGTCTCCTGCCTCAGTGGGTTCCCTGGCCTCCCTTTGCCTTTTATCATCTGACCCCCACCTGCCTTCCAGGCCTATCTTCAGGTCCCCACAGCATGCACAGAGCCCACAGTCAACTGGACTCACCTGGACTCACACACCCCACCAGCATGTGCAGTACAAGCTCACTGGTGTTCACTCTGCCTGGAATTCCCTTCCTGACCCTGAGCTTCACCTCTCCCTGAACTTGGCAAACTCCTACTCATCCTTCAAAGCCTTCCTTCTATTATCTCCTCAGAGAAACTTTCCCATCAGCAGGCATGGTAAAGCATTGTTCTCTGGGCTCCCACAACAACTTGTGTATATAGGTAATAGCGAATTTTTTGTTCGTGTGATTTTCCCAACCTACAAGACTATGAGTTCCTCAATGATAGGAATGCTGTCTTACTTCCTCTGTGGGTCTCAGCTCCTGACTCAGCACATAATAGTTGGATGGATAGACAGTTGCTAGGATAGATGGATGGATGGGTAGAGAATGGATCTATTAATATAGAGAACTTGAATGGTGGGAAGGAGGAACTAGGTTATCATTGGTTGCAGGCATGGAAAGATAGAAGGATGGATGGAAGAATGGTTGCAGGGATGGATAGGACAAATGGAAGATGACTAGATCTATAAAAGAATGAGTTAAAGGGGCTGGGTATGGTGGCTCAAGCTTGTAATCCCAGCACTTTGGGAGGCCGAGGTGGGAGGATTGCTTGAGGCCAGGAGTTTGAGACCAGCCTGGGTGACATAATGAGACCCCATTTCTACAAAAAATGTCAAAAATTAGCCAGGCATGATGGTGCATGCCTGTAGTCCCAGCTACTCAGGAGGCTGAGGAAGGAGGATCGCTTGAGCAGAGGCTGCATTGAGTTATGATTGGGCCACTGCACTCCAGCCTTGGTGACCAAGTAAGACCCTATCTCTGGGGAGGGGCGGGGGGAAAGAATGAGTTAAATCACTGTGGGAAGGCAGGCTAGGTTAATGGAGATGAGAGAGGGAATGGAAGACTCTCAACTACTTGTATCATTTTCTCTAGACCCTGAGAGAGTGAGGCTCCTCACGGCTGTGAAGAGAGTTGCTTTATAGTGCTCGAGTTGTGGGGCTGAGCAGAGACCACACAAACACTGTCAGCCCCCAGCTCACCCCACCTCACCACCTGCTCTACCTGCACATCTGCAAGACGAAGCCCTCAGGAAGGAGGGGTCAGAACTACCTCTTGCCTTGGCCTCTGCTAATCCAAGTGGTGAAGAATTCAACAGTGCCACAAGGACACCAAAGTTGCCCTGTGTCTGAGTCAAGCCCCAGTCTGCAGGGCAGTGGTTTGCCAAATGTGTACAATAGGCCAGCTGTGGACAGGCGTGGGATAGGCCAACTACCTAGTTCAGGGCAGAGGGATGGCTGCTGAGAGAAGCTCCACACTGCTCTGCAGTGATGGGATTTGGGGGAAGACCCTACGATGGGTAAAGAGTCAGGATAACTGAACAGCGTAGCACCATTTGGACGGTTACCTGAGCATGGCCTTGCATGAGGACCAACCCCCCAGTATGGCCTGCTGCCTGTCTGCAACGTGGGTGGGAGACAGGACAGGAGACGGGGAGCACTCAATATCAAATGACTATTGTGGTTAATAAGAGACCAGGCTTTTGTATCCCACGGGCCTGGGTTTACAACTCAGCTCTGCCTCTCATCACTCAAGTGACCTCAGAAAAGCTCTTTATCCCACTAAACTTCAAGATACTCACCTGCAAAATGTGGATAATCATAATCCTTACCTCGCAGGATTGAGCTAGGGATTAGATGAGCTACTAGATTGCAAGTGGTCAGCACATCATAAGCACTTGAGAAACAGAGGAAGCAGGAATCTTGCAAAATATAATCTGGGGCAGCTTTTTGCAAAAAGGATAATAGCCAACCATTACCCTGATACCAAAGCCAGACAAAGATGCTATAAGAAAAGAAAACCACAGAGCGATATCCTGTATGAACACTGATGCAAAAATCCCCAGCAAAATACTGGCAAACCAAATTCAGTAGCGTATTAAAAGGATTATACACCATGACCAAGTAGGACTAATTCCTGGAATGCAAGGATGGTGAAACACAAAAAAATCAAGTTAATACACCACATTAACAGAATGAAGAGGAAAAAACTACATGATCATATCCACTGATGCAGAAAAAGCACTTGACAAAATTCAACACCCTTTCATGATAAAAACATTCAACAAACTAGGAGTACAAGGAAACTACCTCAACATAATAAAAGTCGTATATGAAACACCCAGAGCAAAAATCATACTCAACGGTGAAAGACCAAAAGCCTTCCTTCTAAGGTCAGGAACCAGACGAGGATGCCCATTTTTGCCACTTCTGTTCAACACAGTACTGATGTTCTAGCCAGAGTGATTTGACGTTGGACTTGGCAATGATTTCTTCGATGTGACACCAAAGGCACAGGCCACAAAAGCAAAAATAGGTAAACTGGACTTCATGAAAATTTTAAAATTTTGTGCACCAAAAGACAATATAAACAGACTAAAAAGGCGCCCCATGGAATGGGAGAAAATATTTGCAAATCATATGTCTGATAAGGGATTAATATCCAGAATATGCAGAGAACTCAAGCTCAACAACAAAAAAAACAAACAATCCAATTGAAAAACTGGCAAAATATATTAACAGACATTTTTCCGAAGCAAATATACAAATGGCCAATAAGTATGTGAAAATATGTCCAATATCACTAATCATTATGGAGATACTAATCAAAACTGCAGTGAGACACCACTTTACACCCATTAGGATAGCTACTATGGGGAAAAACTGCTAGCCATCTCTCCATCTCTCTCCATCTCTCCTCCTTCCCCTCTTCCTCTCCCCTCCCTCCCCCTCTCTCCCTCTGTCCCTCTCTCCCCTACCCTAGCCTGGCTCTATACTCCCCAGCCATCTCTTTCTGGCTCCTAGATGAAACAACCACCCTTCTGTGTCCTGAGAGGGCAAGAACTCTTGGTCTACGCCCTAAGAAGGGCAGCATCCTCAGAGAGACCCCAGAGGCCAGCTCTGAAGGCCAGCTCAGCCTCAGGCCCCCTGTCTGGTGCCAGGCCACAGGATCCAGGCTGGGCCACCGCCAGCCTGATGCATTGCTGTTGACAGATGAAAGCACTGCAGTTTATGGCTCCAAAGCAAAGCCAGGGCTTTGTTTTGCTTTGTTTTAAATTAGCAATGTAGGGGGTAGGCGTGGGGGAGGAGGAGGGAGAGGAGCCCAGGCAGAGCTCTGGAGGCTCTGGCTGCCTCTGCATCTCCACGACCCCCCAGGGCAGCCCTTAATGACCTGCCAGAGCACTGAGCCCCCACGGAGCCGCCCAATCTCTCCACCTGCACTTGGTTCACTGGGGGAGTGAGGTGCTTCCCACTGCCTGCCCTGTCACTCAGCCCATCACTCTCTGTCCCATGACGAGTCCCCACCCAGGGTCTCTGTGGGGCTGAGGTGGGAGCCACAGCACCCTCAAAGATTGGGATCTATTTCTGCTCAGGAGCCAAGGCCGCTCCCCAAATGTAACTGGCCCTGCCGCCAAGGGGCTCCCAGGTCTGCCCAGGGCCACGGGACTCCCAACCTGAGCCCATCAGTTCCCAGCGGCTTGGGGAGGGTGGAAGGGCCAGGGAGGAAGGGAATGTACCAACCCCATAAATTAACACACGAAGTTGTTTATTCTGGATGCAACTGCTGTTAACAATCATGTCCCCTCACGCCTCCCATCTGGTCAGGGGCTCTTCTGCAGATGGCACACGCCAGCCAGGGACTCTGGGTGCCCTCCGGCGTGGGACCTGCGTTAGACAGACATGCCCACGCTGGCCAGCTGAGCAGGAGGGAGAGCGTGGAGCCCCTGGGAGCCGGAGATTCCTTGCCATCCGTGAGCTTCGCCCCGCATCTGCTTCCCCTTTGTCCCATCCGAAAGTGCTTTCTCATCACCTGAAGGAGGGTAAGGACAAGGACTATCCACTGGACCTCACTGTGTATTTGAACTTCACTCTTACTCCTCCCACACTGCCACGGGGGTATTAACACTCTCCCCAGCTTACAGATGAGGGAAATGAGTTGCAGCATTTTTGCTAGGTAACTAAACATTGTTGAGTTGTTCACAGACAAAGGGAAACAGAAAACAAACGATTCTATCTACAAAGTCTGCTAAGGCTCACTCACTCCCACAAGAGGGAAATCGCCAGCAGACCTGCAGGCTAGTGGCCTCGCATCCCAGACGTCGCATCCCAGACGTCGCATCCCAGACCTCGTGCCCTAGACCTCCACATCCCAGACCTTGCATCCCAGACCTCACATCCCAGGCCTTGCATCCCAGACCTCGCGTCCCAGACCTCCATGTCCCAGACCTCCAGCATTTGGCACCAGAGGGCCCTAGAAGCTTTAAGGATTTAAGTGACTTATCCCTGGAGGTGGAGCCTACACTGCCTGGCCCCTGACTCCAAATCCCACACCCTTTCCGCTGTGTCATCTACCTGCATAAACACAACTCTTTCAACCAAGAGGTCAGTGGTCTCCTGTCCACCAGCAAAGGAGGACACTGAGGCCTGATCAGAGAGGTCAAGCATCTTGTCTATAGTCACAGAGCTAAACCCGGCAGAGGAAGGACCAGACTCGGGATTTTGTCTGCAGCCAAAGCTGCCCAAGCCATGGCGCCCAGAGTCCAGCCTGCATTTGTTTGTTCGTCCTCCCTAGGACACATCTGAGGTCCTACATCGCAGGCGATGGGGCTGTTTGAGCGAGGACACCTGGGCTTTCAAAGGCCGCAAGAACAGGCAGCGCTCTGGCTCAGGGTTCAAGAAGAAAAGAGACTGTCTTAGTGCTGACGTTGGCTTTGCTATGAATTGTGTCTACCTTGAACTCCACGTGGAAGCAAGGTACAGTCTTCAACACACAGGAACGCAAGTCCAAGGATATCCTGCCTCAGAGAGAAGCAGTATTACAAAGCCACAGGACAGTAATAGAGATGTTGCTGAACTGGCCACCCTGCAGCTAGCGAGGAGGCTGAGAGCTGAGCACTAGAAACTGGAATCGAGGGAAGGGCCCAGCCTCACGGCCAACCACAGCTTCCCTCCTCCCTCCGCAACTGGGGCTATTAATTCAGACTTGATAACCCACAGGGTTGCGGTGGAATCTGGGAAAACTGCACCCCAACTCTTTGTAATTCTTCCCTGCTCAAGTCCATGTAAATATATTCTAATGCAAAAAAGGTCTGCAGGAGGCAAGACCGCAGAGCCATTAGCATTTTGATGGGTTTTCCCAACACGTGCAACCAGAGAGCTTTAAAATTCATAGTGGGAAGATTAATCCTCCAAGCCACACTCCTCCCTCCCCAGCTCCAGAAGCCCTAGAACTTTTTTACCCCTTTAAGACCTTGATTTGGAAAGAAAGTTAGGAAACCAGAGAGCTCGATCAAGGAGTCCTAGAGAGAGGAGATAGGACTGGCTTTCTAGGCTGAGTGTCCAGCCCTCCAGACACAATTAAAGGGCAGAATTAGAGATGGGAAAGGCTGTCACACTGCAAGGAGCTTCTTTGACTCAACAGTCCGGGAGAGGAGCCCTGCCTGTCCCTAATAGCATGGCACAGCTTTCTG
>NW_012147808.1:22140-22750 GCF_000956105.1 Propithecus coquereli | reverse complement strand
CTGACCATCCACATCCACCAGCATAATCTTGTCCCAACCCCAAAATAGTCTTTTGATATGAATGTTACCCTCCTCGCTTTACAAATGGGTAAACTAGGCTCAGAGAGACTGAATATCTGGCTCCAAGTCACCAGGACAGTACGTTTAAGTAGAGTCGGGATTGGAGCCCAACATGGCCACGAGACCTTTGCTCCTTCCTAACCCACCCAGCTCATCTACAAAGCCTTTCTCTCTGACAAGGGGTGGGAGTCCCAGAGGGAAGCATTTTGTCATGGGTCCCCGGCTCAAATCCCAGCAAGGACCCCAAAACAAAACAGGAGGGGCAACACGGCCACCCAAAGGGGGCAGCGGCTCACCCCCAGGCCACTTTTGCCACATGGGGGTTCCAGACTGCCCAACCCTCCCATTTGTCAAGGAAAGCAGCAATCTGGAGTTTTCTGTTCCATCTCCCACTTCTCCAACTGATCAGAATCAGCTATAATATTTTCTGTCTCATTAACAGAATTTTTTAAATTGAAGTATAACACATAGAGAGAAAAGTACCTAGATCTGAAGTGCGCAGCTCAGTGAACATTCGCAAGCTGAGCACACCTATATAACACACATATAT
>NW_012147808.1:0-6815 GCF_000956105.1 Propithecus coquereli | reverse complement strand
AATTTGGACACACAGGAGACACCCAGGGAAAGACCGTGTGAGGACGCAGTGACAAAGTGGCCACCCACACGCCAAAAGAGAGACCTTAGAAGGAACCGAACATGTCAACCCCTTGATCAAGGACTTCCAGCTTCCAAAATTGGGAGAAAATTAACTTGACATGACTTAGTTGATGGAGTCCTCACAACAACTCAATAAATTAGGTATTATTGTTGGTCCGAGTTTATGGACTCACAACAGGTGGGCTCCAGTGTCCTTGCCGTAAACCATTCTACTGGTTGATGAGATCAGACCTGCGAGCATCTGGCACCCTGCAAGGGGTCAATACACGTTAGCTGCGATCATTCCCCAGGACAACCTGAAAACACTGGTTTGCAGAGCAGAAAACGGAGAGAAGGCGAAAGAATTTCTCAGGCACCTTGTGAGCACCTGCCGGGTACCCGGGTCGGTGCCAGGTGCCTGGGACACAGGAATGGGCAGATACTGTCCTGCCTTCCAGAGCTCACACTGGAGTTGATGGGATGGATGTTTACAACATCACGCAAAGAAGTCAACAACTGCCAAACAGTGACAACACCACTAAGGAGAGGACTTAGAGCTCTGTGGAGTGATCAGAGCCAAGAGATGGGGAATTTGGCCCCTTCGGGAGTCAAGGAGGACTTCCCAGTGGAGGTGACGCAGGGGTTGGGATGCAAAAGATGAGGAGGAGTCAGGTGACCACAGAGGGAGGAAATAACAGTCGAGGGAGAGCATGAAGAGAGGACCATGTGGTGGGGACAGGAGAAGGAAACGGGGCGGCAGGTGGGCTGGCGGCAGGAGTCCGGCTTGGGTGGGGAGGGGGCAGAGGCCGCATGAAAGCCTTCTGAACACCACGGAGGATCCATCGGAGGGTTTTAAGCAAGGCAGCTAACATGATCACATTACACGACAGATGTTTTCCCTGGCAGCGTGTAAGCTGAACTTCTGAAAATCGACTTCATTGTTAAGGCCGTAGGAAGCAAGGGGAATCTTAATTTGTCTAAAAATTGCATGAAGACCTTCTAATCCAGCTGGCATTTTCGTAGGTCCGGGCCCCCTGAAATGAGGTGCACCTGTTGGGTGATCGCACTGGCCTGTCGCTGGTGTGCTGGAAATGTCAGGGGGCATCTCTGACCGCGTGCCAGTCTGTTCCCCCGCAAGATCACGTTCTGAATGTGACCTCCCCTGGGCCACCGCATCTTGCCTCCTGTGGTGACCACAGTCTTCCGGGGGCCCCCTTCCTCAGCTCCTCCTAATCTCCCCGCTTCAGCTAGTACCGCACTTCCATGAGGAAGCCGTCTCTGTCCCTAAGCCCCTGGGCATTTCCATAGCATCCCATGGCTCCCCTGGGCTTTGTTGCCACAGTAACCCCAGTGCCCCTACATAAGAGGGGCTCATAGGTAGAGGCCTTGGCGCATAGGGGGAAGGACGGGATCCCAGGCTAAGAATTCATTTATTCATTCATTCATTCACTCGTTCGATCAGCGGTATAAACCGAGCATCTGCTCAACCCCAGGCACCGAGCTCTACCCTGCAGGCTCCACGCAGAACAAAACAGAAACATCTCTGCCTTTGCTCTATGGAGGGAAACAGATGATAAATAAATCATATAGAGTAACTCCCACATTCATGGGATACTTTTGATGTCCCACGTTCCATCCTAAAAAGATGCATTTATGCATTTTAACCAAACCCTATGAGCTAAAATGGCAGCACAGAGAATTTAAGGGATTTCTCAATGATCAGACAAAGGTCATGGTAGGAGGCTGAACCGGGATTTGAACCCAGGCCATTGTGTCCAGCGGCTGCATTCCTAGAGCTCCACAGCAGGCTGCCTCCTCTGCCCAGCCGCACCAGGTGAGGCTGCATATTGGAGCCTCCCAGCCTCCATGGCTGAGCCCCAAACCCCCTGACCCCCCGAGGGAAGGGCTCTGAGCCATCCCAGGGACCTCCCTGCACAGACGCCCAGACGCCGCCCTGGGGAGAGAAGCCCAGCTTGCAAAAGTCACCGTGACTTCTGGGGTGCTAAAGGTGAACCCAGGATAAATACCAAGCAAGAACAACTCATCTCCACAGACACTCTCGACGTGCGAGGAGACGGAGCCGGCAGGCAGCTCCAGACAGAAAAGTCGAAAAAATGCAGGTGGTGCCTTTCGTTCAGTCGTCTCAAACAATTATTTCTAGAAAACATCCTATCTCCATTTGGTTATAATTCACAGAAGTTGATGCTTCCCGAGCCCTGGCTGAATACCGGGCACCTTCCAGGCCTGCCGGGAGGGAGCAAAGCGGGTAACACGACCGACAGGCGCTGGGATCCGACAAAGAGTTTGAGGAAGACATTTATGTCCTTTGATGCTTGTAACTAGAATATGAGCTGGGTGTAAAACCCCACTGTACTGATAAGAAAACTGAAATGGAGAGACAGTAATTTGCCAATCACCTGCTAGTTGTGTCGTTGTATGAACTTGGGTAAATTACTCTTCGCATTGATTTCCTTGGTTGCAAACAGGACAATAATACTACCCATCTGCTACGGGTCAAATTGTGTACCCCAAAAAGATATGTTGACACCCTAACCCCTGCTACCTGTGAATGTGACATTCGGAACTAGGGTCTTTGCAGATGTCATCCAGCTAAGATGAGGCCATCAGGGAGAGCCCTAACCCGACATGCCTGGTACCCTCACGAGAAGAGGAGAGACAGACACACGGGGAGAATGGCATGTGTCGGAAGAGGGAGGCAAAGATCGCAACGAGGCATTTACGAGCCAAGGAACACCACGGATTGCCAGTAACCACCGGCAGCCGTGACGGAGCCAGGGAGGATGCTCCCCTGCAGCTGTCAGCGAGAACGCAGCGCCGCTAACACCTTGACTTCAGACTGGAGCCTGCAGAACTACGAGAACAAACTGCTGTCGTGTTAAGCCACTCAGTTTGTGGTACTGAGTCACCGCGGCCCTGGGAAACCAACATGCTACCTCACAGGGCTACGGAGCTGCCCCAAAGCCGCCGCCCTGCCCTGCAGAAGCTGAGATCCGGGGGCAGGAGTGAATGAGGTGTGTCTGAGGGCCCCAAGGTGCCCAAGTCGCAGCTCGACCGGCCTGCGTGCCTGCCCATGCTTCTCAAGGAAAGCCGGAGTCAGTGTGTCTCCAGCTTTGGAGAAAGGCCACTCTCTTCAGTGCCCCCAGGGACAAGTGTCCACGACACCCAGGTGGGGAATGGGCCATCTCAGAACCCTGTCATGAGGAGCACCCTCTTCCTAACCGTGCACTCCTGTGTCTAGCTCACCCAGCTCTTCCCCACGAGGTCCACTGAGAAGTGCCTCATTCCCCTGGGGGCTAAAAACCCACAGCCCACGAGGGAGGAGTTCACTGGGCCTGCTCTGCTGCAGGGAGCCCTAAATGTCAGGCGCCAGGTGGCCCAGCACACTTGGCCCGCGACGGCGCACTGCAATCTGTCCCCCCAGCAGGCGAGGCAGCAACCCGGGGCGGGGTGGGTGGAAGCCTCTCTCAGCAGCATCCCCCAGCCCCGCGCCCCCAGTGGTAGTTAACAAAAGACAGGCCTAAGTCCAAGGGCCAAGGGGAGCCCGCGCCTCTCCACCCAAGAGCTGGGAGTCTGAGCAAGTGTGCTGGGCCACTTCCGGCCCCTCGCCAGGTGCTGCTCCCCTGCCAGGGGCAGCTCTTCCTCCTTGCTCAAGCGGGAAAGGAGAGGTGCAAACACAGTGACACCTACCATGTGCTTTTCCTCTAATCTCGCCATTCTGCAGGGGAGAAAACCGAGGCAGGCCCCGAGAGATGAACGAGCGCTAAGTAGAGCAGTCAGGATTCGAACCTAGGCCTGGCCATCCTACCGTCCCCAGCGACACAGGCCTGGAATGCCTCATCGGGCCCTGTCTTAGTCCGTCTATGTCGCTAAAAGGAACACCCGAGTCTGGATGGTTTCTAAAGAAACGAGGTGTATTGGGCTCACGGTTCTGCTGCACAAGGGCATGGCGCCAGCACTGCTTCTGGCCAGGCCTCAGGCTGCTTCCACTCACAGCGGAAGGAGGAGAGCTGGTGCGTGCAGAGATCACGTGGCGAGAGAGGAAGAGAGAGAGAGAACAATCGGCTCCCCTGGGAACTAACAGAGTGAGGACGGCACCAGGCCATGCATGAGGGATGCGCCCCATGACACAAACACCTCCATTAGGCCCCGCCTTGGCTTGTAAACGCCTCCTTCCGATCTCTGCCTCCCTCCTCCGACAGGTGTCCTTCTCCCCGTGTGTCTGTCTCTCCTCTTCTTGTGAGGATACCAGGCATGTCGGATTAGGGTTCACCCTAATGGCCTCATCTTAGCTTGATTAAATCTTCAAAGACCCCAGTTCCGAATGTCACATTCACAGGTAGCAGGGGTTAGAGTGTCAACATATCTTTTTGGGGTACGTGATTTGACAGGAGATTTGGAGAGGGATTTGGAGGGCCAAACAAGCCAAACTAAAGCAGGCCCCTCTCCTTCCCTGCCCAATCCCACAAGGAGACAAAGGGCTACACCGGGCCACATGGTTGGGAAGGAGCCTCAGGTTAGAACATGTGTGCTTCGGGGGACACCCCCAAGCTTGAATGCACAGCAATTCCCAAAGCAGTGTGCGTGGGGCCCACGTTCCTATGGCTCATCTCACCTCACACCCCCGCCCTTCTCCCTCAGTTTCCAGATAGTTCCTGCAACCTCCCCTCCCACCCCTTACCCCCGCTGAGGACACACATGAGGTTAGGGAATGGGGAGAGGAGAAAGGAGCAGACGTGGGTTCTGAACTATGCTGGGAGAAGTTCTAGAAAAAGTTCTCAGAGCAGTAAACTTCAGTAAGCCAGAGGGGTCGTGGGAGCCCTGGGCTGAAGGTCCCTGCTCTGTACCTACTCGACAGGCCTCGGCCTCTCTGGGCCTCACCTCCCTCCAGTGTATTATAGACACAATATGATCTGCCCAGAAATAGTTTCTATAGACACAGCCTGTAATCTATAAAGAGCAATGCACATCAGGCATTATTAGGAAAAGGCAGCTTCCATGTGTTAGGGACTGACAACAGACCAGGTCTATGTCAGAAGCTCTCGATGCCTCATCTCATAAGCCTCAAAGCACCCCATGAGGATAAATGTAAACGCAGAGAGTCAGTGCTTCTGTCACCTGCTGGCTGAAGCAACTGAGTGTTAGTGTGGCTTTCCCATCTCCGGGCCCCTTCTGTGCTAACTGTGGATGCCACACGCTCCAGAAGGTGCAGCTACAAAGATGGTGGGGGTCACCATCAGCCTGGGTCCCTGCGTAACCACGTGGAACAGAGACCCAGTTAGACAAGTCATGTGAGTGGGATGGACCCTGTTGTGTTCATTAAGCCACTGAGATTCTGGAGTGGTCGGCTGCAGTAGCTAATGTCACTTAGCATAACAGTGTTATTGTTGCTATTACTCTGATTTTCATAGATAAGAAAACCAGGCCACACTGCCAATAAATGGCAGAAACAGGATTCAAATTTAGACGGGTGACTCCAACATGCATCCTCTTTCCATTACAACTTCTTGTTGCTTAATAAGATCATTCCCCTCGGTAAGCAGCCATATCCCAAAAACTCTTCCCCCTCACTGTCCCCCAGATGGCTGAGGAATCCATGTAGGATGAAAACAGGGAATCTCACAAGGTGCTCTGACCCTGGAAGATGATCAAAAGCAGGGAGGAGGGGGCCTGACCGAATCTAAGAGATATCTTTCCTGGGGCCCTGGGGCTCACAGGAGGTTTTGATTCAACAGAAAATATCATAAAGTGGTTTGGTGCACGGGACGAAGAATCACATCAACCTAAAATCAAATCCCATTCTTACTGCCTTACTCTCCCGTCTACAAAACAGGGCCAGTATCTGAACCATCCTGGTGGGGGAGACCAGGATGAAGCACTGTCTGGCTCCTGGCCAATGGTGAGCATTCCCCAAACATCTGCCCCCATGATGCCATGATGATCATCTCTGGGACTGTCCAGAGCAACAGCCTTGCTGGACCGACATGAGGAGGAGACGCAGCCTGGCCTGTCCCCTCGAAAGCAGCCAGAGGAGGCTGCCCCAGCCAGGGCAGCCTATAAAGCCTAAAGCCTTGGACCGCAGACCTGGCCCAGCCCACGTCCCTGCAGCAGACCAAGGGCAGACCACAAAAAGGGATGCGGGGCCAGCCAGACATAAAGCAACACAATGGAGGAACCAGATTATTTGAAAGTCGAAAGTGTTTTCTGAGAAGACAGGCTCTTATTTGGGTGAATCTGAGAGAGGTTGATCAGCTTAAACTCATTATCTGCACATATGGTCTTCGTACCATGGTTAAGGGTGGGAAACAAAGGGTGGAAGGAAAGGATGGGCAAATACTAGCTGATGAAATATCATCCCTCAACTGCCAGAAACAAGGATATTTGCAGTGACGTCAAATTGGGCTCCTTGCCACAGGGATGAAGCTACCATGAGAATAATCACAGGGCTCAGGAGGACTCCCTTGATGAAGAGAAAAAGGAGGAAAAGAATCAAAAGAGCAACTTATTCTACCCCCAAAGTGGATTTACACACACACACACACACACACACACACACACACACACACACACACCATGCCCCAGAATACTAGGAAGGATCAAAGTTGATCTCTCCCATTTTACAATAATAGTAATGACAATGACAATGCTGGACATTTATTGAGCACTTACTATGTGCCAGGCACTCTGCTAAAGGTTTTGCAAGTTTTATCTCATTGACTATTCATGAGATATTATGAGATATTACTAGTCCCATTC
>NW_012147807.1:30317-30826 GCF_000956105.1 Propithecus coquereli | reverse complement strand
TTGAAGGGTTGTGTTTGGTCAGCATGCAATAGAAATCTTGTTTGAATTTTAAGGCCTATGAATTTAATATGTCTTATGTATTGCTATACACTGGAAGGTAGAAAGGATTTTCAAGAGGCCTTAATTGATGTCCTGTCTTCGATTCTGCCTGTTAGGTGAACTTAACGGAATTATTTAACTATTTTGAAATCCAGTTTCATTGACAATGTTAGCCTCTTCCTCTTCCCCTCCCAATAAGGAAAATTCTGTCTTGGCCATATTGAATCCTAAGCGTATAGTGTAAAGAATTAGAGAACAGGTAAGGAAGTAAATAAAGGTGCAAAGACAAGTTTGAGCAATTTACTCTGGAAGCTAAGAGAGGTAATGAATAGATAAAAGAGAAATAAATAGATTCCTAAATGAGAGAAGCTAAAGCACTACAGCTGCCATGGGCTGGTCCTGGCACAGTTTGGGGAGATTATAGTGAAGAAAGGGAGATTTTAGTTTCGTTATTGTGCAAGTGAGATGGA
>NW_012147807.1:27787-28407 GCF_000956105.1 Propithecus coquereli | reverse complement strand
AACCTCCCACCCCTTTTCTTTTGGTATGCCATTTTAATGTGTCTATTGAGATGTTGATTATAACTTATTATTGAGTTATTTTAATAAATACTCAATGGATTACAATATACATAATTTTTTTAGTCTACTTAGAATACAAATGTTACCACTTCAAGTTGACTATAGAAGCCTGGCACATTATAGGTCTTCTAACCATCCCCTGCTTTGTGCTATAGCTGTCATATATTCTACATACATGAAAAACTTTGTCAGATATTGTTATAAGTTTGCTTCCAACTGTCAAATCTATTTTAAAGAACTCAAGAAGATAAGAATAGTCTATTATATGTACCCAGATATTTACCATTTCTGTTGTTCTTTCTTCATTCCTGATGTTCCAAATATCTGTTTAGTATCATTTCTCTTTTGTCTAAAGAACTTTATTTTGCAATTATTTTAGAGCAGATATGCTGGCAACATATTCTCTTACTCTTTTCCTTCATCTGAGAAAGTCTTTATTTCACCTTCATTGTTGAGGGGATATTTTTATTTAATACAGAATTTTGAATTAAAAATTATTTTCTTTCATCATCTAAAAAAATGGTGTGCTTTTCCTTCTGGCCTCCATTGTTTCTGATGAG
>NW_012147807.1:26887-27737 GCF_000956105.1 Propithecus coquereli | reverse complement strand
ATTGGATAATTTTTATTGCTTTATCTTCAAATTCATTGACTCCCTCCTCTGTCATCTCCAAACTGTCATTGAGACCTTCCAGCGAGGTATTCTTTTTTAAATTTTCGTTATTGTGCTTTTCAGTTCTAAAATTTCTACTTAGTACTTCTTTATGTCTTCTATTTCATTTTGAAGCCTGTATATTTCTATCTAAGACTGTCTGTGACTGATTGTTAGAGCATTTGTATAGCAGCTGGTTTTAAATATTTGTCAGGTAATTCCAGTGTCAGTATCAGCTCAATGGTGGCATCTGTAAATTATCTTTTCCCATTTGAGTTGAGATTTTCTTAATTTGAATATGCTGACTAATTTTGGATTGTATACTGGTCATTTTGAAGATTGTGGAATAAGACCTTGAATCTTTTTTTATTCCTATGGAAAATGTAGTTGTTTTTATTTTAGCAAGCAATTAACCTGGATAGGTTCAAGCAGAGAATTCTAACTCACCTTCTGCAGTCTGTGTTCTAAAGTCAATCGGAGTTTGCATTACTGTTTGTGCATGTCCCATGTGTATGGTGGAACATGTTTCTTAGTTCACTTCTCAAAGTGATATATGACTAAGATAAGATCTATGAAAACATACATCAGAGTAATCTCAGGAGTTCATGAACAGTTTCATGGAGTCACTTTCCCTGTGATCTCCTTAGTATTTTTCTTTTTCTTTTTCTCTGAGGCTCATTTTTTTCAGTTCTCCAGCCAGAAAGTTTGGCTTTAATTTTCCTCCTCTTTTACGCACTTTCATTATTGCCTCTACAACTGGGACTCACTGGTGAGACAACAGAGAGAGAAAGAGCGAGAGCGAGAGCGAGAG
>NW_012147807.1:25072-25347 GCF_000956105.1 Propithecus coquereli | reverse complement strand
TTTTAACCTACTTATATCATTACATTTGAAGTGAGTTTCTTATAGGCAGCATAGAGTTGGTTCCTATGTTTATGTCCATTCTGTCTTTTAATTCGTGTATTCAGAACATTTGCATTTAATACAATCATTGATATGCTTGGAGTTAGAGCTACCATTTAAAAATTTTGTTTTCTGCTTCTACCCTCTGTTTTTTTCCTCCCTCTGTTTTTCCCATTTCTTACTTTCTATTATGTTACTTCAACCTCCCACCCCTTTTCTTTTGGTATGCCATTTTA
>NW_012147807.1:13605-13972 GCF_000956105.1 Propithecus coquereli | reverse complement strand
TACCATTTTGCTTTAATTAAATAACCAATTATGGTTACTTATTTAATATGTTAACATATTTTACATATATAGTTTCCCTGATACCCATGAGCCTATCGCAACCAAGTGGCCAAATCTCCTGCATTAACACATTTAATTGTGTCTTCCCAAGATCAGGCCCCAAAATTAGGGGGAACAAATGAGGACTTTTTTTTTACACTTAACACTCTCCTTAGGATTTCTTAGGGAGCCCCTAGAATATTGCAATGATTTGTTCTTTCATCTTATAAAAAGAGTTGCTAGAAAAAATGGTGATTGATTGGTATGTTCCATATTAACGAGCTCAATGCTATTGTAAATGTTATATGGGGAGAACTGTTAGATGAGA
>NW_012147807.1:2550-3095 GCF_000956105.1 Propithecus coquereli | reverse complement strand
ATTCAATGAAAAATTCTAGAAATAGGCCAGGCATAATGGCTCGCGCCTATAATCCTAGCAATTTGGGAGGCTGAGGGGGGAAGATTGCTTAAGACAATGAGTTTGTTATAGTGAAACAGGGATTCGGAATTTAGGAGGTCCTACAAATTGCAGTAGTCCACTTCATTCGCACTTTTACTTTCTGAGGTTTCAGTTACCTACACTCAACCATGGTCCGAAAATATTCAATGAAAAATTCTAGAAATAGGCCAGGCATAGTGGCTCGCGCCTATAATCCTAACAATTTGGGAGGCTGAGGTGGGAAGATTGCTTAAGACCAGGAGTTCAAAACCATCCTGAGTGAGACCTCGTCTCCCCTGTCTCTTTCGAAAAAAAATGCCTATAACAAAAGAACAGGGGCCAGGTGTGGTGGCTCACACCTGTAATCCCAGCACTTTGGGAGGCTGAGGTGGGAAGATTGCTTAAGACCAGGAGTTCAAAACCATCCTGAGTGAGACCTCGTCTTTACAAAAAAATAGAAAAATTAGCCATGTGTGGTGGCCCGT
>NW_012147807.1:0-375 GCF_000956105.1 Propithecus coquereli | reverse complement strand
TTGGACCATGTATGTCACTTGCTGTGTGGACATGTGAGAACCAAGCAATAAATGGGACTAAATAAAAAGTGGGGTCCTCAGGAAAACGCTGGGTTCCAATTAGGTTCAGAAAGAGAACAGAGCAGGTTATGAAAAAATACATATTGTTGTATGAATGAGTTTGTTATAGTGAAACAGGGATTCGGAATTTAGGAGGTCCTACAAATTGCAGTAGTCCACTTCATTCGCACTTTTGCTTTCTGAGGTTTCAGTTACCTACACTCAACCATGGTCCGAAAATATTCAATGAAAAATTCTAGAAATAGGCCAGGCATAATGGCTCGCGCCTATAATCCTAGCAATTTGGGAGGCTGAGGGGGGAAGATTGCTTAAGAC
>NW_012147806.1:38623-39211 GCF_000956105.1 Propithecus coquereli | reverse complement strand
CCTACTGTAACAGAGCTAAGCTCACAGCTGACTCTTCTGGCCCTGACTGGAGCTCTTTTGAATGTGTGACACAGCCTTTGCCGCACCATGCTACACACGCAAAACATGCCTTGTCTTGAGCTTGCTCAGTAATATTTGAATTATGAACTTATTTCCTTGTCACAAAAGAAAATTTGGCAATACCTGGAGTGTTTGCCAAGGCTCATTATAGGAAATATTCTAACATTCCAGGCCTCTTTCCTCCCAAAGGTTAATGTCAAGTTTTGGTGATTCGCTTTATTCTATTGAACCCTGCAAGAAAGTTAGGCTCTAAGTAAGAAAGAGATTTAAGTCTCCCATGGATAACGGGCATATTGAGCCCCCTTCAGATTGTCACTGATTGTCTTTCTCCTTCTGTTTCAGGATCCATTGAAACAAATTTCAACTTTCTCGTGGAAGCCAAAATGTGGTTATCATTGATTATACTGGGTCCTATTTCATTATCATGAAAACTATTCTAAATGACAAATATTTTATGATGTCTTTAGAAAGATTTTATTATGGGGAGTACCAATTCAGCTTTCTCCTTAATTTGATGCACGTAAGTAA
>NW_012147806.1:36649-36993 GCF_000956105.1 Propithecus coquereli | reverse complement strand
AAAATAATTAGCATCCACTGCTTACAATTTGAACTAAAAAATTAATTGTAAAATTTTTTTGTTCCTTTACTTCTTTGTTAGCATTAGCACACATCCACTGAAACAGGTGCATAAAGAATTTTTCCATTATTCATACTTTTTGTCACCATTTTGATTAGTTCATATAGTATTCCCAAAAAACTGCCTTATCCTCTTCTTAGATCCCTTTAAGTAGAACCTGGTTGTTTTTACCTTGAGATACTCTTATATAAACTTTACTAATTTTTCTTTGATTTTTGTTATCATTTTTCTAACTATACTGTGTTTGAATTTTTCTACACTTAGGTCTCTGTTTTGTTCTTTTG
>NW_012147806.1:20621-23572 GCF_000956105.1 Propithecus coquereli | reverse complement strand
ACAAAATTCAGCAATTTTTTTATGATAATAACTCTTAACAAAATAGGCATAGATGGGACATGCCTCAAAACTATTAAAGCCATCTAGGACAAACCCACAGCCAACATCATACTGAATGGGGAAAACTTGAGAGTTTTCCTGCTTAGAACTGGAACCAGACAAGATTGCCCACTATTACCACTTGTACTCAACATAGTGTTAGAAGTCCTAGCCAGAGTAATCAAACAAGAGAAGTCAAGGGTATCCAAATGGTGAAAGAAGAGGTCAAATCATTGCTCTTTGTTGATGATATGGTCTTATATCTAGAAACCCCAAAGTTTCAACCAAGAGACTCCTGGAATTGATAAATAAATTCAGCAAAGTCTTAGGCTACAAAATCAATGCGCACAAATAAGTAGCTTTCATATATGCCAATAACAGTCAAGCTGAGAATAAAATCAAAGAAGCAACAGCAACAGCAAAAATAAAATACCTAGGAATATATTTAAATAGGGAGATGAAAGAGCTCTATAGGGAAAATTACAAAACACTGAGGAAGAAAATTGCAGAGGATGTAAACACATGAAAAAACATATTATGTTCATGGATTGGCAGAAGCAATGTTGTTAAAATGTCTATACTACCCAAAGTCATTTATAGATTCAATGCAATCCTCATTAAAATACCAACATTATTTTTCACAGACCTAGAAAAAATAGTTCCATACTTCATATGGAACCAGAAAAGACCCAGAATAGCTAATGCAACCTTACATAATAAGAATAAATTGGGAGGCATCACTTTACCAGACTTCACTCTATACTACAAGGGTATAGTAACCAAAATAATGTGGTACTGGCACAAAAACAGAGACCTAGACTATGAATCAGAACAGAGAACCCAGATATGAATCCATCCTCATATTGCCATCTGATCTTTGACAAAGCAGACAAAAACATACACTGGGGTAAATAATCCCTATTCAATTAATAGTGCTGGGAAAATTGGATAGCCACATGTAGAAGGCTGAAACAGGATCCTGCCTCTCACAACTGACAAAAATTAATTTACGATGGATGCAGACTTAAACCTAAGGCATGAAAGTATAAGAATTCTCAAAGAAAATGTTGGAAAAATTTTTATAGATGTCAGCCTAGGCAAAGAATTTATAAAGAAGACTCCAAAATCAATCACAGCAACAATAAAAATAAATAAAGGGGACCTGATCAAATTTAAAAACTTCTACACAGCCAAGGACACAATCAATAGAGCAAGTAGACAACCTACACAATGGGAGACAATATTTGCATGGTATACATCCAATAAAGGGCTGATAATCAGAATCTACAAAGAACTCAAGCAAATCAGCAAGAAAAAAATCAAACAACTCCATTAAAAAATGGGCAAAAGACATGAACATTAAACTTTTCAAAAGAAGATAGACTAATGGCCAAGAAACACATGAATAAATCCTCAACATCTCTAATCATCAAGGAAGTGCAAATCAAAACCACAATGAGGTATTACCTGAAGGGAACAATTCAACAAGAAGACTTAGCAATCTTAAATATTTATGCACCTAACACAGGGCAGCCAGATACATAAAGCAAATCCTACTTGATCTAAACAAAATGATAAATAGCAATGCTACAATAGATGGGGACTTCAACACCCCACTGACAGAACTGGACAGATCCTCCAGAATATAGGCAAAGAAACAATGGACTTAAACAGAACTCTAGAACAAATTGGCCTAACAGACATTTGCAGAACATTCTACCCAAGAAATACTGACTCTATATTCTTCTCACCAGCTCATGAATTTTTCACTAAAATTGGTCACATCCTAGGCCAGCAAACAGGTCTCAACAAATTAAAAAAAAAAATTATACCATGTATTTTCTCAGACCACAGTGGAATAAAATTAGAAATCAATTCCAACAGAAACACTCATCTCTACACAAAGTCATGGAAACTAAACAACCTACTGCTGAATGATTATGTCAAGGAGGAAATAAAGATGGAAATCAAAAGATTCTTCTAACTAAATGATAATGTGGACACAAGTTATCAAAATCTGTGGGACACAGCAAAAGCAGTCCTGAGAGGAAAACTCATAGCCTTAAATGCTCACATACAAAAGACAGAAAGATCACGAATCAACGGTCTATTGAATTGTCTCAAGGAACAGGAAATAGATGAGCAAACTAATCTTAAACCCAGCAGAAGAAAAGAAATAACCAAGATCACAGCAGAACTGAATTAAATTGAGAATAAAAGAACTACACAGAAGATTAATGAAATAAAAAGTTGATTCTTTGACAAGATAAACATAATTGACAGGACTCTTGCTAGATTAATCAGAAACAAAAATGAAAGTTCTTTAATAAGCTCAGTCAGAAATGTAAAAGGAGAAATCACAACTGATATCACAGAAATACAAAACATCATCTTTGAATACTATAAAAATCTCTATGCTCATAAAAATGAAAACATGAAGGAAATGGACAAATTCTTGTAAAAATACAACCTTCCTAGGCTCAAATAGAAAGAAGTAGAACTCTTCAACAGACCAATATCAAGCACCGAAACTGAAACAGCAATAAAAAAATCTTCCAACAAAAAAGTCCCGGACCAGATGGGTTTACATTCAAATGTTACCAAACCTACAAAGAACTGGTACCTATACTGCAGAAATTATTCTGTAACATTGAAAAGGAAGAAATCTTCCCCAATTCATTCTATGAAGCCAATAACACCTTTATACCAAAGCCAGAAAAGGACACAACAAAAAAAGAAAACTACATACCATTATGCCTTATAAATATAGATGCAAAAATTCTCAATAAAATCTTAGCAAACTGAATTCAACTGTACATCAAAAAAATAATTCACCATAACCAAGTGGGCTTCATCCCAGAGATGCAAGGATGTTTCAACATATGCAAATCTATAAATGTAATTTACAAATA
>NW_012147806.1:18607-19638 GCF_000956105.1 Propithecus coquereli | reverse complement strand
GCCTAGGCAAAGAATTTATAAAGAAGACTCCAAAATCAATCACAGCAACAATAAAAATAAATAAAGGGGACCTGATCAAATTTAAAAACTTCTACACAGCCAAGGACACAATCAATAGAGCAAGTAGACAACCTACACAATGGGAGACAATATTTGCATGGTATACATCCAATAAAGGGCTGATAATCAGAATCTACAAAGAACTCAAGCAAATCAGCAAGAAAAAAATCAAACAACTCCATTAAAAAATGGGCAAAAGACATGAACATTAAACTTTTCAAAAGAAGATAGACTAATGGCCAAGAAACACATGAATAAATCCTCAACATCTCTAATCATCAAGGAAGTGCAAATCAAAACCACAATGAGGTATTACCTAACTCCAGTGAGAATGGTTTTTATCAAAACATCCCAAAACAACATATGCTGGAGAGGATGTGTTGAGAAAGGTACACTATACACTGTTTGTGGGACTGAAACTAGTACAACCTCTATAGAAAGAAGTATGGAAATTCCTCAAAGAACTAAAAGTAGACCTACTATTTGATCCAGCAAACCCACTAGTGGGTATTTACCCAAAAGAACAAAATAATTCTATAAAAAAGACACTTGCACTCGAATGTTTATAGCAGCATAATTCACAATTGCAAAGATGTGGAATCAACACAAGTGCCCATCAATACATGAGTGGATTAATAAAATGTGATATATGTATATTGTGGAGCACTACTCAGTTTCTTTTGTAACAACTTGGATGGAACTGGAAACCATTCTTAGTGAAGTATCGCAAGAATGGAAAAACAAACACCACATGTACTCAATACTAAATTGAAACTAACCAATCAACACGTATGTGCATATATGGCAGTAAAATTCAGAGGAAATCAAGCGGGTGCGAGGGGGTAGGAGGGGAAGAGCAAATTTACACTTAACAGATGCAATGCATACTAACTGGATGAAGGGCACACTTACAATTTTGACTCAAACTGTACAAAAGCAAGTTATACAACCAAAATGTGTGTACCCCGTAA
>NW_012147806.1:11505-12396 GCF_000956105.1 Propithecus coquereli | reverse complement strand
ACTGATAAATGGTACGTAAATAGATACTACAATTTTCAAAAGGCCAATGATTTGCTTCCTCATTAATGTTTGAATGAAACATATTCCTAATAGTGCTTTCCAATCCTTTGACAGAGACTATAAGCCCAAGGAAATGTTTGGAAGTAAAGGATATCTGGTATGCAAAATTTCCAATCTTTATATTCAACTTTTATTTTTGGTGTTTAAGAATAACTTTGAAAACCTAATATAAACTTGGCATCCTGTCTCTACATAACAGCACCTAAGTAGAAAATGTGATGTTTTGTCAGAGCAAGCCATATTTGTTGGCATTAAATAAGTGAGAAAATATTGAAATCACTTTAATATTTTAGGAAGGACTGCAATGAGATATTATTAGGTATGCAAAATCTTCCCTCTCTTTCCAAAGGTCATGCTTGGTTCAGCACAATTTTTATTGCTGTTTATTTTTTGTATTATTTTCTCAGTATTCCTTTTCGGTGCCTTCTGAGTTACTCGGTTTTATAAACCCCTTACAATTCAGGAAGAGCCCTTTTCTCATCTTTAGACCATTCCAGAAGTAATAAGCTGACATTGCACAATCATTTTTTCTTTGCTGTGCCTCATTTCTTATGGCAACTTCTTCTGTTACAACCAAAGCTTGATTGTTCCATTGAAACACTGGCATCAGAACTAGCCTTCTCTCTCTCCCTTCTTTATGAAAAAGACTTTCACTTGATTTGGAGAAAGGTGTTATATACCAGGGAAAGTGAACTTCATATTAATGATTTGCCCCCAGGAGAAATGGAAGCATTTGGAAGGTATTTAAATTCAGATGAGTGAGATCTCATCTGAGAGCTTTTAAATCAACCTAACCCCTCATTGTTTTGTTCACACTCTATTATTTAAAAA
>NW_012147806.1:0-420 GCF_000956105.1 Propithecus coquereli | reverse complement strand
TCCTCTCCATAAACCTCTGTTCAGCAATGGCTCAATAAGGAAATGAAAGGCAGTTGATGTGATTTGAGGATTTTAATACATAAGGGAGAGTTGGTACACAAAGAAGATACACTTTTTAACATCATAAAATTTTTTCTATCTCAGGATAAATTGCTAAATTTTAGCAAAAAATTTTTACGTAACAACCTATCCTTCTTTGAAGGAAATGCTTTATGCTTCTCTTAGGTCAGGAGATTGCTCAATAATGACAAGTCTCTTTTTATATTCTTTAAAAACACTTTCATGTGGCAGCTGAAAATAAATATAATAAAGAACTACAGAAAACAGTTCTCATACATTAAAGTGATTGGGAAAGAGATGGAAAACCCACTTAAATAGTCATATCTGGGGAGAGGTTTCTCAGCTTTTCACCACCAGTAG
>NW_012147805.1:34292-34891 GCF_000956105.1 Propithecus coquereli | reverse complement strand
CATGAACTTCCTGATGGTATGAAGGAGATAAAGGTTGATAATGTGTCCTAAAATTAAAAGTGGTGGAGGCTTTGAAGGAATATTATAAAGAGTCTTGATGATTATGGCTAATCATTGAGGGGGATGAGAAAAAATGCTAGATAAGAACAAGCAAAAGTAACTTGAATCAAGATAGATGCCCAGTGAGGGAAGGCCATACATTTGAATTATCAGTAATTTAACGTGGTTTTCTTTAATAATACCCCAAAGCTCTGTTCATTCAGCATTTTGAGCCATATTTTTGTTTCTGAAGGAATGAGAAGCTAACCTTGGGCTTACAGAAATTGAGGAAATAAATCCTAGACCACAAATAATATTGGCACACAAAAAAATAACCACAGGCTTAGAGAAGTCCAGCGAGTGGCAAAGAGAATGTCTGATTCTTTCAGATCCATGTGGAAAAAAAAAATGTAATATTGATTATATTCTATGAGAACCTGCAATGATGCCCTTGTTGTAAAATTGTAATTTAGTTCTTCATATTAACAAAAGACAAACCAAGCAATTAAATGAACGAATATCAGAATTGGTATGCCCTTAAAGCAGAAATGCAAATGTTA
>NW_012147805.1:22602-23182 GCF_000956105.1 Propithecus coquereli | reverse complement strand
AGGCCCAGCTATTCAGGAGGCCGAGGCAAGAGGATTGCTTGAGCCAAGGAGTTTGAGATTTCAGTGAGCTATGACTATGTCATTGCTCTCCAGTCTGGGTGACAGAGTCCGATCTAAAAAAAAAAGAAAGAAAGAAAAAGAAAGAAAGAAAGAAAAAGAAAAAAGAATAAGGTAATAGTTCTTGGCAGAGTATTTCCAGGATCTTTCCAAATAAATAAATTTCATTGACAACTGGGAAAAAAAGCCAAAATCTTAGTTTCAATGTATCATAAAAAGTAAATAATCACAGGAAAAAAACCTGGAGAATGAGGAATCCAGAGAGATGGGTCAGATATTTGTTACATTTTTTTCCTCTTAATGTGACTGATGATTTTTAAATCTGTTACTGACAAGTTAAGCAATGGTTTCAACAAATATCTGAGCTTATAATCTGCCAGAGGAGCATCCCAGGTACCCCAAACAGGTTTTCAGTTGTGATTCCAAAGGTGTACATTTTAGCAGGACAGGTAAGTAGGAGGTGAATAAAAATCCATGATTGTATCCCAGATATGAATTCTCTTAATTCTTACATGGAATAAAT
>NW_012147805.1:20868-21277 GCF_000956105.1 Propithecus coquereli | reverse complement strand
TTTTATCGACATTTCTTTCATTACTTTATTTTATTAGTGCTATTATATTTTTGACTTTTCAGGCACACTTTCATGTTTTTCTAAATCTTATACTTTTATGATAGATTTTTTTTTTTTTTCCTTAGATGCAACTACCTCTCATCTCTTTCCATTGTATTAATAGTTTGTGGGGTTTTTGCTGTTTTATCTCCGTTTCTCAGGTTTTTTTTTTTGTTGTTTGTTTCTGTTTGTTTCATTCTTTTTATTTTATGTTGTAGGTTTCTCTCACACATTCTATATTTAAGAATAGGGTAGAAGACTATCATCCTAGTACTTTGGGAGGCCAAGGTAGGAGGATCATTTGAGGTCAGGAGTTCAAGACCAACCTGAGCAATATAGTGAAACTCCATCCTACAAAAATTAAAGAAAT
>NW_012147805.1:8508-9133 GCF_000956105.1 Propithecus coquereli | reverse complement strand
TTTTCTAATAGCACAGAATCTCTGTCAGGCATATGTTAGAAAACACTGCTTAATTTAAGATTGATCCACACATCTCTTTTTGCTCCACATTGAGTTGCCCAGATCTTTCATTATAGTGATAGAAGATACAATGAATCTCAAATTCCCCACACTGGTACGCACATGCCCAGGAAAAGCTATAATTGCTTGTCATTTTATTATTGAGGAAAGTCACTGGATTTGCATGATTCTTCTTTTATTGTGAATGTATAATTCGCATTTGATCCTTGAAGTGATGTCTTTGGTGCTCTGGTTCATAATCCCAACGGGAGCTATTCATTAGCAGTGGGTAACAAGATGAACTAACAAGATGAACATGAGTGCACAATGTCATTCCTGAGTTATTTAAAAAAGTGCAATACTGGGATTCATGGTGAGAAGAAGAATGTGTTGATACCATGAGATAAATCTCCTATTATACTCAGCATCTCAGCATGGCTAAAACCTTTCATGGGTACCACATTTAGTTTTGTTTGGCTCTGCAGCTTTAAAGGGAATTTACAGAGGATTAAGAGAGAGTACCATAAATGATTAAAGGATTAAAAATATGACCTCAAAAGAAGGTTAAAAGGACTGTAATTGTTTA
>NW_012147805.1:6171-6475 GCF_000956105.1 Propithecus coquereli | reverse complement strand
TCTGATACATGTGGATAATAATGTCATAATAATAAGTAATACGTGGATAATAATAGTAACTAATATGACAGATGCTCATAGAATTAATGTGACAATTACATAACAAGGTTAAAAAGCTCTTAGAATATCCCTGGCCTATAATAAATGCTGTTTATGGTATGACATCATTACTACTATTAATATTATTATACCAATGTTTATAAACATTATCATTCTTTCTTAAAAGTCTAAATATTTCTGTACTTATCTTTAAAGTATATTGTTTAGTTCACCTGCTTTTGAAATTTACATAAATTGAATCATA
>NW_012147805.1:2396-2781 GCF_000956105.1 Propithecus coquereli | reverse complement strand
ACAGAATCAACCTAAGTGTCCATCAATGGATGAATGGATAAAGAAAATATGGTACATATACACAATGGAATGTTATTCAGCTTTAAAAAAAGAACGAAATCCTATTATTTGCAACAACCGTATGGATATGGAGGGCATTATATTTAGTGAAATAAGCCATACACAGAAAGACAAATTTTGGATGTTCTCACTCATATGTGAGAGACAAAAATTTTAAGAAATGAGCTCATAGAGATAGAGAGTAGAATGAAGGTTACCAGAGGTCGGGAAGGGTAGTGGGGAGGGTGGAATAAAGAAGGGATGGTTAATGTGTACAAAAATACAGGTAGATATATGAATATGATCTAGTATCCGGTAGCACAATAGAGTGACTACAGTTAACAAT
>NW_012147805.1:0-359 GCF_000956105.1 Propithecus coquereli | reverse complement strand
TATACAAATGTGAGTCTGTTAATATTTATGGGCTCTGTATTATGTTCATTGATTTATTTTTCTATTCTTTTACTGATAACATACTATCTTGATTACTGAAGCTCTATACTAGGTCTTGAAATTGGGTAGCATGAGTCCTCCAACTTAGTTCTTCTTCAATATTGTGTTGGCTATTTGGGTTTTTTTTTTTTTTTTTTTTTGTCTCTCCATATAAAGTTTAGAATCAATTTGCTAATATTCATAAAGTAACCTTCTGGGTTTCTGAATAGGAATGCACTGAATCTGTAGATCGTGTTGTGAAGAAGTGATGGCTTGGCAATGTTGAGTTTTCCTATTCGTGAACATGGAATATCTTTCCA
>NW_012147804.1:15697-16161 GCF_000956105.1 Propithecus coquereli | reverse complement strand
GGTTTATTTTAAATAAATCTCCAGTCCTAATCCACAGCCAAATTTCAATCATGTTATGTTCCAATTCCATTATCCACCAGCATTTGGGTTCACTTTTACAGTATAAAGGGCATGGTATTGGCCTTGGTGTATTATTTAAAGGTGCCTAGAATACGGATCATTATCACATATAATCAAAGCAAAGCTTTCAGTTGCTCAAGATCTCTCTTAAGTGCTATCACTTCTAGGAATACCTTTCTCCTTACTTCAGCAGACCAAATTTTCTTTCCTGTAGTATTAAAGGTACAAAAAAAAAAGAGCAATTTATTACTTAGTACAGTTTTCCATCATGTGTATTTTAGCCCTTTTCCCTAACAAAGCAGTAAACTCTTTGGTCAGACAGATAGTTCATATGTCTGTATTCTCTGAATGCTGAACACAATTAAAACAGTCAAATTCAGAGCTGCCCAAGATACCTATAATGG
>NW_012147804.1:12549-13572 GCF_000956105.1 Propithecus coquereli | reverse complement strand
TTTTCACCCTTCTTAGATACATTCTCTCCACTCCCTACACACTCTAGCAAACAATTTAAACTTTGAGTAAATGATATTTTTGGAACCTAAAGTTACAAACAAGGAAAAAAAATTACTGTCCATGAATATAATCTTCACTATGATTTTAGCCTAGAATTTTCTTAACTGGAAGCAAAGATTTTCATTTTGCAAGTAGAACTTAAGGACTAGAAAACTCTAGGCTAAGAAAATGTTATCCTAGCTTATTAAATTATACTATTGTGATAAAAACTCTTTCTTTAACCAAACTTTATTCAGGCTCCTCTCAACCCTTTTTTTCAACCAGGCTTAGATCTTTGGGTTTCTGTATTTGTCTTCACATTTCCTAATTTTAATAAGAATCTTGTGAAATGAGTTTAGCAAGAATCCCTATTCTCTTATTCGATCAAATTTTTATCTCCCACCCTGACTATATATATGATCAACCTGGCCTGCTTTCAGCAAGAATCCTGTCAAGTGATTTTAGCAGAATCCTCCCTACCCCTGATATTTCCTCTCAGTAATTATCTGCCTCCCAACCTCCAGCCCTGCCAACCTTCTCCTTAGCTATATAAATCCTCATGTGCCTTTACTGTGTTCTGAATTGAGCCCAGTTCTATACTTAGGTCTCTTTCCCCCTGCTGCAATAGTCCCTGAATAAATTACTCTTAACTGCTTTAATTATTGTCCAGCTCTTTTTTGTTTTTTGACAATGGTTAAGGCTGACTGTTAGCACTTTAACACTGCTGAGGGATAACCCTAAACTGTTGGAAGACTCTCCCAGTTTCCACATTCTCAAATTTAGAGCTCATTCTTCTTAATCTTCTACTCTCATAAAGCCCCTCTCTGTATTTTTGTTTCCACTCTTGCTTCAGGGCAGGTGTACCACAGCCCTAAGACCCACTTGGGGATGTCAAGGAACTGGGGAGTAAGATGTGGCTCCTCCCTCCCACTCTGTGGCACATGCTGCTTTCCTCCTGCAGGTTTTTTTTTTTTTTTTTTTTT
>NW_012147804.1:11357-11625 GCF_000956105.1 Propithecus coquereli | reverse complement strand
CACTTGGGTTGATTCCGCATTTTTGCAATTGTGAATTGTGCTGCAATATACATTCAAGTGCAGGTGTCTTTTTGATAAAATGACTTATTTTTAATAAATTGTTGACTTTAGTTTGCATCTCTTACTTATATAGAGTACAACTAATTTCATATTAAATGAAAGTGGTTGGCTGAGTATGGTGGCTCATATATATAATAATCCCCACACTTTGGGCAGAGGAGACAGGGAGATCTCTTGAGGCCAAGAGTTGGAGACCATCCTGGGCAAC
>NW_012147804.1:7638-8092 GCF_000956105.1 Propithecus coquereli | reverse complement strand
AGGAATTTTTACAAACAGGAAATTAAATTATGGTATATTTTAAAACTCACAAGCAATATGTGTATGGTATATCAAGTACAGAATTTTTTGTAAGAAGTACTTAAAAAATAAAAAGAAGAAGTGGTCTGAATAGAACAAATGAAAACAACTGGGGATGTTAATTTTCTCAAAGATGAATAGATAGATATGAATATACATACATACATAAAAAGTTTGATTTTTTAATATATTGCTATCTAAATTTATAAAATCCAAAAATTTTTTTTGGAGGCAAATTTAACAAATTATGAATGGAGAAAAAAATAGTCCTATTGAGCTAAGAACTTTGTAAAAGAAAAGAAAAAAAGAGTAATGACAAATACTTTTCCGATAAGACTATAAGCAATAATTTTAAACATATTTAAAATAGAACAATGCTGTTATAACATTTGCTGAGTTAATAAATGAAAATCTA
>NW_012147804.1:4482-5053 GCF_000956105.1 Propithecus coquereli | reverse complement strand
TTTTTTTATCTGCTGCATTGCTTAACTGACTCAAGAAAAAATTCTAGACTAAAAGTGCTTCTTCTAAAATTTCTGACTAGCACAAATCACATATTCTTATAATTAACTATTACACATATTTATTTTATCTACCAGAACACAATCCTCTCAGGAAAGGTACCTTAACTTATTGATGTCTGTACCCTGGCTTCTAAACTCATTTCTTTTTTTTTTTAGTTGTCCAGCTAATTTCTTTCTATTTTTAGTAGAGACCGGGTCTCGCTCTTGCTAAGTCTGGTCTCGAACTCCTGACCTCAAGCCATCCTCCTGCCTTGGCCTCCCAGAGTGCTAGGATTACAGATGTGAGCCACCAGGCCTGGCCCTAAGGTCATTTTGAACTGTTTCCATGCTGGGCGTTTCTATATTCCCCCATGCACTTATTAAATCATAAGTTGACTTCCTCCCATCGCCCCTTACAATGCTAGGCAATGGGTATATACTGTCAAATAAACACAATTTATTCCATTCATGAAGCTTAGAGTCCTGTTAAGGAGAGAGCTAAATAGAGCAACTCTCAGAATGAAGTATAATG
>NW_012147804.1:3614-4100 GCF_000956105.1 Propithecus coquereli | reverse complement strand
ACTTATTTAGTTATCTACCATATGTATTCACATGCACTAAACTTAAAAAACATAGAACATTGGACAGCCATGGCAGCAACATTTAAACAATTATATCTGAGTTATATATTTATGTATGATTTATATATCTTGAGATTTTTGTGCATTTTGTTATAGCAATAACAAAGCCGTTATTGCTTTTGTGTTTTTAGAAAGTAACTACTAAATTAATTTGGTGTACAAGAATAAAACTGTCTATTATTTGTATTGTGCCTAGTCCTAAAATGGAAAGGATCTTTGAAACATATAAACACAAATCCAATGACAGTGTTCTAAGTCTGAACATTTTAATAAGTATTTGAAAGCACCAATGTTAAACTGTTGTGCTGACATTGATAGCACGCTTATAAGAATACATATAAGCGAGGTATCCCAAAAATGGGAAAACAAGCACCACATGTACTCACCATCAAATTGGTATTAGCTGATCAACATTTTAGTGCACAT
>NW_012147804.1:0-412 GCF_000956105.1 Propithecus coquereli | reverse complement strand
AAAAAAAAAAAACAATAGGTGATCAAATGGTCACTTTAAGGCAAAAGGCAAGATATAAATGCTGTTGGCTCATAAGTTAAAATTTTCAATTTGTCTAGAAGTCAACACTCTTTAAAGTATTAATCATCAAAGAGCACAGCCACAAAATATATAGAGCAAAACTTTGCCATAATATAAGGAGAAATAGGTAAATCCAAAATAATACCTAAAGATTTTAACACATACTTTTATGTTGTTAATAGACTATAAAGAAAAACAAATATAAAAAGTATATGGAAGATTGAGTCACATAATTAATAGCCAAATCTAACAAATATATATAGTACATGGCACCTAACAATTATAAGCTACATAGTTATAACATGCATTAAGAGATCATTAAAAAATTTGACTATAAATTAGTGCATAGCAC
>NW_012147803.1:15258-15677 GCF_000956105.1 Propithecus coquereli | reverse complement strand
TAATTGTGTAGTGCTGTGCTTTTAAAAGGATGAGGATGTTTTTATTTGTATGAATTTAGTTGCAGTAAATAAGTTGCACAAAAACTGGACAAGCTAATTATTTAATATCTCTTTGTCAATTTAATTTTATTTTCCTCATGTCTCAGGCTATTTGTTTTTTTTTCTTTTTTAAGACTGTCAAAATTAGCAACTGGACAAAAAATTTCCAGTTAGCCTTTGGAAGCACATGACATTATAAAAACTTTATCTTGTTCATTGAATCGCACACCTATGACATGTACTTTTCAGTATGCACATTTTACTTAATAAAAAGTTAAATCAAATACACCCTTTACTTTTAATAGAGTGGTTTCAAATATATCTGCATATAAGGATTATCAGGACATTTTTATTTTATTTTATTTTCGTACAATTTCCTG
>NW_012147803.1:13246-13743 GCF_000956105.1 Propithecus coquereli | reverse complement strand
TATTAATACATATGTGATTTTTTTCTGTATTAAAAAGGTTTAAACTCCAACAAGGGTAAAAATATTTAGTTAAGTGAACAGACACAACAAATGATGGTATATAACAACTATCTCTAAAGTTGGATGATCAAACTATTAAAATAATACTTTATACATTTTATGTTTATGTTTACAGCTGTTGCACTTTGAGCATTTAGATAATTTTTTAAAGATAGATGACTATGTTGTAGAAAAAAAATCTAGATTCAAATCCATTTGCAGTCTACTGTACTCACTTCTCCAAATGATGTCAACACAATTAATACAATCTCATTATTATGCTGAAGGGAGTCATCCCAAGATCAAAGAATGAGAGCTGATACAAGTTATGATTAACATACTGTAGCTGTTTAAATGTTCAATGACTTCAGTTCATTTTACATGATAATTCATTTAATTATCATTTGTTGTCTGTGTCCATAGGTGACCAATTCTAGTTATGAAGTGCAATTTTTATA
>NW_012147803.1:10701-11136 GCF_000956105.1 Propithecus coquereli | reverse complement strand
TTATCAACAACTTACTCACATTTGATCTTTGCATAAGTTTCTAATTGTTATTACACCACTTGAAAATTATACACATTGGTTAATGTTGTTTTGCAAACATATGACCCCTTAATAGAATTTAATGGTTTAATTATACCCTATATGTAATATTTTCAATTTATTAAAATTATATACTCAGGAAAAATCTACATTATATAAATGAATGGAAAGATTTGAAGAAACAAGCTTGAATTTTATCACATTTTTAATGGCTGAAAAGGGAGATTATTTTATTCTTTTATAATATACCCAGAAGCTCAATTGACAAGATAGTTTCATGTACTTTCCTACAAATGAAGACATTTCACATTAATCTATGTACTAAAACATGGTAATGTCACAAATGCTATAGAAACACTTAGTTTAATGTGAGACTGACACTCCATATATATATAT
>NW_012147803.1:8352-8671 GCF_000956105.1 Propithecus coquereli | reverse complement strand
AACAGGACTTCATGAAACATGATCCCAGGAAAAAGGGAAAAGCACTGAAATAAATCAATATTTCTCCCAATGTTCTCTCTTATGGCATTTGCTGATCCCCTGTACTGGCCAAGTGTGTGTGGGGGCAGGGTTGGGGTAGAATGGGGCATGGGGAGTGACCAAGCACAGAGCAGATAGAAAGATTCAAATACTCTAGATAATCATTTTGGTGGTGATAGCATTCGTAATGCTGTTATGAGACTGTATTGTGGGATAAAGCACAAATATACATAACAAGAAATAGTAAGTAAAATATAACTTTCAAAACAGAGAAATTTGC
>NW_012147803.1:6401-7026 GCF_000956105.1 Propithecus coquereli | reverse complement strand
AAATTCCGGGGTGACTCAATATTGGAAAATTCTTTTATCATACTTGGGGGAAATCATGCAGTGATCTTTACATATGAGGGCATTTGAGAATATTAAATACCCATACTTGTTTGTAATTTAGCTCAATAATATAGGAATTGATTGATTTTTTTAAAAAAATCATTCAAAATTAATTTACATATCAGCCAAAAGTCAATGTTTTTATGGGAAAATACAAGAGGATCCTTATTAAAGTCAGAAACACAACTAAGATAACTGCTATTCCCACTGATATTTTGAGATATTAGGCAAGGCAATTGGACCACCAAAAGCAATTAGAGACATGAGATTTGGAAAAGAAAATCACACAACTATAATTGCAAATGGTAAGATTGCATAATTGGAAAACAAAAAATTGAGAGGGAGAGAAAATTTAGAAAAGTAACGGACATAAAATTAACACTGATAAATTAATAGTTTTCATATATAGAAACAAAACCAGTAACACTATATGATAAATTAGACTATTCCATTCAAATTACAGTAGCAAAAATAAAAGTATACCTAGAATATAGCTAGAAAGAATTGTGGAAAAATGTATGAAAAAGTAAGTATGAAAACAATTATAAAACAATCTTGAAAAACA
>NW_012147803.1:4820-6351 GCF_000956105.1 Propithecus coquereli | reverse complement strand
AAAATATGCTTGCTAACCTAAGAACAATGTTTGAAATTTATGTCTCAAAGGACAATATTTTTAATGTTGATATTAATATGTTTCCCTCAAATTAAGGAAATAACAAAAAAACAACTCAGTAGGAATGGGTAAAAATAAATGCAAGTGGTTCCTAAGCATATGAAAACATATTTAACTTCACTCAGAATATTTGAAATACAAATTAAAATTCTAATCCTGGAATGTTATTTTTCACAGTCAAAAATTCAAAAGATTGACAACATATTCTCTTGGTGAAGATATGAAAGAACAGTCATTCTCCTATTTTGCTGATGGGAATGCAAAATGGTACAAACTGTCTAGAGACGACGTGGCAATCCAACAAAATTGTCTATGCATTTACCATTAGATAGAGTAAGATAAATAGAGAAAAATTAAAAAAAAAAACCTTAAGTGTTACTTTGACAGGGAATTAGATAAGGAAAGGAAGAAAAACAAACCCACCTGATGAAATTGATCCATCTTGGCATATACTGGGATAGGCAGACAGGATGAACTTTATAATGCGAGGCAATAGGATGTACTCAGTCATACCTTTGAAATTTTTGCCTATGAAATGGAGCCTGAATTTCACCCAACCCCTTGATTTGACTAGCAGCTTTCAGGAAGTATAACAGCTGCAGGAACAATTTAAGGATGCATTGAGGAAGCAACCAGTGTTGTAAGTTCTGGAGAAATATTCAGGTTTATCCAATGAAACAATGACATTAACAAAAGGGGAATAGCTGTAAAATAAAAAAGATGTTAGAGATAAAACAACAAAATGTTGTGTGTAGAATTTGTTTGTATCCTGACTCAAAGAAGTCAAAGAAGCCAACCATAGAAAGACATTTCAGAATAGCCAAGAGATTTGAATATTAGGTGATATTTAAGAATTATTGCTAATGTGATGATGGCATGATGGCCATGTGAAAAAGGTCTTATCTGTTATACATTCATACTGAAGTATTCATGCGTGAAATAACAGGAAGTCTATGATTTACTTCTGAATATTCCATCAATAAAATAAAGAGATAGGAAAAAATAGATTAGGTAAGCATGGAGTTAATTCGATAAAAGGTGTGTGGATGATGGGCATAAAATGGTTCATTACATCAGACTCGGTTTTTGTGTGGTTTTGGCAAATTGCACAATAATTTAAAAATCATAGGCCTAAATTGGGGTGTGAGTAAGACTGTTGCATTATTTCAGGTGACTTGGATTACGATGGTAGAAACAGAGATGGAGAAAATCATAAGAGATATGATTTGGAAAATCTAACAAAACAGGCAACAAATTGAGAGTACCAAAGGAAAGAAAGGAATCAAATATATCATAGATATTTTGCCTAAATAACTGGTGATGCTTTTTAGTAAGATCAATTTTGAAGGGAAATTTGGGGTGCAAATAAATGAAGAGATTTTGAAATATGTTAAATTTGGCATTGCTATCATAAATGCAAGAAAACATGATATGGAAAATATTTAAGTCTGCTCAAGCCAAACCTGGATAT
>NW_012147803.1:0-598 GCF_000956105.1 Propithecus coquereli | reverse complement strand
TTAGACTTATAACATTAAGATTCAATTTATCTAACTCTTTATTTTCCTAATTTTTTACCTACTCCAAATTGCCAGATTTTAATTGTCAATGAAAAGTATTCTTATGCACATGATATTTATATTTCACACTCACAGTCAGCATATTGGACTTCTGATGTCCTTTATATGATAAAAGCCAGTCTTTCAGGTCCTGACCACTTTACATGTAGAAGACTAACTCGCTGGACCTTCAAGTTGGAGAGTAGATCTGGAATGCTAAAAATTATTCAGGTTCAACCTGGGAAGGCCCTGTCAAGTACCAATTATGCTTGTCTGTGTTTCACAGAGTGCTCACCATAACCACACAGGGAACTTTTAGGAGATAATTTAAGAAAAACAGAGATTTATCTACTTTGCCCCAGACCTACCAAGTCAGAATATCTGCCATAAGAATCCAAGAAACATCCTAAGTCATTCTGATGTAGCTAATCTGACAATAAGTCAGTGACCCATGTTTGTAAAATCACTGTGACAATGCTACTATGTCACAATTGTCCTCTGTTCTTTCTCAGGAAATTTCTGCTACTATAGGTAAACACTATACACACAGGCCTCATTT
>NW_012147802.1:18330-18651 GCF_000956105.1 Propithecus coquereli | reverse complement strand
TTGGAAAGGGCAAACTGTGCATTTATGAATGTTGATTTACGCTTCTGGTGAGCATAGTTAGGGTGATTTTTTGAAACAAATATAAATTACATGGAGCCTCTCCTAGTGCTTTGGGATTTCAGAAAGCGGATTGCTCATAAACAATCCATTGAAACAGTTTTTCTTCAGGCTATGTAAACAAAAATGAACATAACAATACCAAACATCCAATTTTATACATAAAGTTTTCAGAATTAATGTCCTATATGAATTTTCTTTAAAATAACAATTTGGTGATGTAGATACCTTACTATTTTTAAATAACTTGATGGATATTTGCAG
>NW_012147802.1:13398-13700 GCF_000956105.1 Propithecus coquereli | reverse complement strand
CACTTGGGTTGTTTCCACATCTTTGCAATCGTGAATTGTGCTGCTATGAACATTCGAGTGCAGGTGTCTTTTTCATAGAGCCACTTTTGCTCTTTTGGGTAGATGCCCAAAAGAGCAAAAGAGCCCAGTAATGGGATTGCTGGGTCAAATGGTAGTTCTACTTGTATCTCTTTAAGGTATCTCCATATTGCTTTCCACAGGGGTTGCACTAGTTCGCAGTCCCACCAGCAGTGTTAAAATCCATTTTACCATTATTTTTCTATTTCATGATTTCACTGTTCTAAACCCAGGTTACAGATATC
>NW_012147802.1:10802-11324 GCF_000956105.1 Propithecus coquereli | reverse complement strand
ATCAATATTTTTCTTTATCTCTTATAACAGCTTTTAAACTAAAGACCTTTTTTTTTAGACTGCCAGCCTCGCTAACTCTCTTTTCATTACTATTTAAATTGACTATCTTTTCCCATTCTTTAACTTTCAATCAATGTATGTTTTTACATCTAAAGTGAATCTCAGTAGACAATAATAGGTAGATCAAGTTTTTTTTTTAATCCATTCTGCCAATCACTGCCTTTTGATTGGAAAATTTAATCCTTTTATATGTAAAGTAAATACCGGTAAGAAGAGATTTCTGCAATTTGATATTTGTTTTCTGAATCTTATACTTATTTTAACCCATTGTTTCCTGTATTATTATTTTTCTGTGTGTTTAGCTATTTTTATAGTGTTACATTCCAATTTTCTTCTCATTTCCTTTTGTCCATTTTTTTAGGTATTTTCTTAGTGGTTAGCATGAAGATTACAATTAACTTTCTATATTTATAACATTCTACTTTGAATTGATACTGACAACTTCTATATCACACAAAAACT
>NW_012147802.1:8887-9827 GCF_000956105.1 Propithecus coquereli | reverse complement strand
ATAATAATTAAAAATATATAACCTAGCTTTACAAAACTGAAAGAAATCACATTTGGTCATTGTGAATAATTTTTTGTTCTTTGTTTTATGTAATTTGCTAATATTTTGTTGAGGTGAAAATATCTCCACATTTATTTCTGAATTTAGTTATTTGCAACTTCTCTCTTTTTTTTCTTTGCTCATCTTCATAAGGTTTTGTCAATTTTATTGATCTTTTCAAAAAACCAACATTTCATTTTGTTTGTTCTTTTTGTTGTTTTTCTGTTCTCTATTTTATTTATATCTACTACAATCTTTTTTTTATTTCCTTACTTCTTCTAGCTTTGGGGTTTGTTCATTCTTTTCCTAGTTTCTTAATGGTTAGAGAGTAGCTATTGGTTTTAGATTTTTTTTTTCATTTACTGTAGACATTTTCTGCTATAAATTTTTTTCTGAGCACTTCCTTTGTGGCACTTTATAAGTTTTGGTATGCCATATTTTCATTTTCATTCACCTATATGTATTTTCTCATTTCCCCTGGGATTTTTATGTATCTCCTATTCTCCCTTGTTATGATCATTCAGGAGTGTGTTGTTTAATTTACACTTATTTGTGACTTTTGCCATTTTTCTTCTGTCATTGATTTTTAGCTTTATTTAATTGTGGGTAAGAAAGATATGTTATATAATTTCAGTCTTTAAAATTTACTGAGACTTATTTTGTGGGATAACATATAGTCTATCCTGGAGAATGTTTCGTGTGCACTTGAGAAGAATGTTTATTCTGCTATTGTTTTGTGGCGTATTCTATGTATGTCTGTTAGTTCTAGCTGGTTTATGGTGTTGTTAAGATGTCTGTTTATTGATCTTCTGTCCTGGGTGTTTACCCATTATTGATAGTGGAGTCTTGAAGTGACCAAATATTTTGGTAAAACTGTCTATTTCTCCTCTCAAATCTGTCA
>NW_012147802.1:5081-6104 GCF_000956105.1 Propithecus coquereli | reverse complement strand
ATAATAGAAATAAAGTGCACAATAAATGTAATGTGCTTGAATCATCCTGAAACCATCCTCACCCCCACACTCTGATCCATGGAAAAGTTGTCTTCCATGAAAGTGATCCCTGGTGTGAAAAAGGTTGGCGACCGCTGATCTATGGAGTTGGGCAAGGACCAGTTGTCAATATTGACATAGACTTTGGGGGTATCTTATTTGTCTTTTCCTCCTTCCTGACACTTTCCCCCAAATTCCAGGTGTTTTGGCAGCTCTTAGCTCTCATGTCAGTTTCCTCTACTCAGTAAAATCACTATTTTTCAATTTGAATTAGATTCCCATGCCCTCATTTGGTAAATGCACTCAGGGAAACATCATAAGCCTGCATTGGTTGAGATGCAGCATCTGCAAAGAGTTGCTTTTTATATTTTGTCAACCTGTTATAGTTGTTTATGGCAGAAATGTGATTCTGATAATAGTTATCCTGTCATAGTCAGAATAAGCCATTACCCTGACATTGTAGTCTAAAATAAAGTTTGTAATGAGTATTTCATCTAATTGACATACCTTATTCTATTCTATTCTGGTTGCTTCAAGTTTTAAAAATCTTAAGTAATTAGATGTATAAACTTCTTTATAGACATCGCTAATATTAATTAAAAGAATATGGCATCAATGAACATATATATTTTTGGATTTTATATATTTTGAGGGATTGTTATTTTGGGTTTATTTTTAAGTCTAAAAATTTTATTAAAAACAACTGCTCTCATGGAGACAGAGAATAGAATGAGGGTTACTGGAGACTGGGAAGGGTAGAGGGGAGGGGATAAAATGGGGATGGATAATGGGTGCAAAAGTATGGTTACATAGTTAGATAAAATGAACAATATTTGATAGCACAACAAAGTGACTATAAACAACAGTAAGTTAGGGTATACTTTAAAATAACTAAAAGAGTGGAATTGGAATGTTCCTAACACAAAGAAATGATAAATACCTGAGGTGATGGATACCTCAATTACCCTGATTTAATTAATTCCA
>NW_012147802.1:1724-2821 GCF_000956105.1 Propithecus coquereli | reverse complement strand
CTCTGTTGCCAAGGCTGGAGTGCAGTGCTGTCATCATACTTTAGTGCAATCTTGAACTCCTGGGCTCAAGCGATCCTCCACCTCAGCCTCCAGAATAGCTAAGAGTACAGGTGTCACCATGTCCAGATAATTGTGTGTTAGAAATAGGTTCTCACTATGTTGCCTAGGTTGGTCTTGAACTCCTGGCCTCAAGCGATCCTCCTGCCTTGGCCTCCTAAAGTGTTGGGATTACAGGCATGAGCCACTGGGTCTGGCCTAGTTTGATAAATTCTTTTTGGGTGAAAATAAAACAGGTATGAAGGCTTTAAAAATATGAAAACTCTTAACAATTCAATTCTGATTTTAGGAATTTCCTATGAAAACATAATAATGGATTATAAAATGTATGTACAAATATTAAATACAGAATTGCTAATAGTATTGTAAGACTGAAGGCAACATTGATGTCAAAAATTTAGGAAATTAAGAATTGTGTGATGTGTAGAATTATTATTTCTAGAATAATTCTACTCTTCATATGGATCCAGAGAAGACCTCGTGTAGCAAAAGCAATCTTAAGCAAAAAGAACAAATTGGGAGGCATCAATTTACCAGACTTCAAGGTATACTACAAGGCTATAGCAACTAAAACAGCATGGAACTGGCACAAGAACAGAGAGAGACCAATGGAACAGAACTGAGAGCCCAGATATAAAACCATCCTCAGATAGCCATCTAATCTTTGACAAAGCAGACAAAAACATACACTGGGGAAAAGAATCCTTATTCAATAAATGGTGCTGGGAAAATTGGACAGCCACATGGAGAAGACTGAAACAGGATCCACACCTTTCACCTCTCACAAAAATCAACTCGCGGTGGATAACAGATTTAAACCTAAGGCATGAAACTCTAAGAACTCTAGAAGAAAATGTTGGAAAAACTCTTATAGACATTGGCCTACGCAAAGAATTTATGAAGAAGTCCCCAAAGGCAATCACAGCAACAACGAAAATAAATAAATGGGATTTGATCAAATTAAAAAGCTTCTGCACAGCCAAGGAAACTATCACGAGAGCAAACAGACAACCTACAGAATGGGAAAAAATATTGGCATG
>NW_012147802.1:0-318 GCF_000956105.1 Propithecus coquereli | reverse complement strand
TTAACTGATCAACACTTAAATTCACATAGAGTAATAACATTCATCAGGTGTCAGGCAGATGGGAGAGGAGAGAATGGGATGGGTATATACACATCTAATGGGTGCGGTGCGCACTGTCTGGGGGTTAGACACGCTTGAAGCTCTGACTGCGGTGGGGCAAAGGCAATATACGTAGCCTTAACCTAAACATTCATACCCCATAATATGCTGAAATAAAAAAAAGTTAAAAAACAGAATTGTATGATGTAGTCATACAATTAAATATATATTATTGATAATGGCAATGCATGTTTTGATCAACCTATAAAACACATCTAT
>NW_012147801.1:22792-23374 GCF_000956105.1 Propithecus coquereli | reverse complement strand
GCCAAAACAAAGGGAATATCAAAGACAAAGATGAATGATGAATCACAAGCTCTACATTGCATTGCTTATAGGATAATTCCATCAACTTAACTACTTGTACTATTTTTCTTAGAAAACACTTTTTGAAGGAAATAGTAAAGCAGACATGGAAACACTTCTGTTTTAATATTGGTGATGATCAGCAGCCAAACAAATCTAGAGTTATAAATATTACTTGAAAAATTTAGTATCTATACTCAATATTACTAGCTATAGAGACTGTTACTCAAAATAAGTTACAAAACTGTTTAATGTGTGAATATTGGAAAGTAATATAAATGTAATAATGCTACCAAAGAAGTATTTTGTTTCAAAATATTCTGTTTAGCTATTGACCTTTATTGATTAAAAAGACATAGAGGAGGTCAGGTTAATTGCATTATTTTGGATAAGTAGGATTATCTAGCTTTAATACTATCTAATTTCAAAAATCAAATATGAAGCAAATACTACCCTGCCTTTTTAGATGATAATATTTGATTACATTATTATACAACAATTTTGCAACATATGGGATATAGTAATAAAATTTTAAAATGTTTA
>NW_012147801.1:22375-22742 GCF_000956105.1 Propithecus coquereli | reverse complement strand
GATTCTCTGCCCATTGGAATTTGTTTAAAAACCTAGCCATCCCATAAATTAACTACAATTTAAAAGTTACTTATAATCTTTGATGGAGCATTATTTTTAAATGTCTATTGTGATTTATATATTTAGATACATGAATGTGGGTGTGTATATACATACACACACCTATATAGACAAAACATCTTTGAGATCTTCAAGTTTTAAAAGTATAAAGGGCTCCTAAAATTAAAACATTCAAGATTCTCTGCCCATTGGAATTTGTTTAAAAACCTAGTCATCCCATAAATTAACTACAATTTAAAAGTTACTTATAATCTTTGATGGAGCATTATTGGTTTATCTCTCTGATTCAATTTTAAGTTTAACATGA
>NW_012147801.1:8298-9560 GCF_000956105.1 Propithecus coquereli | reverse complement strand
TTTGTCATCTCTATTCAACAGAGCATTCTGAGCCAGTGAATACTATGTACCAGGTACTGGTAATACAGAGAATAATAACATCAATTTTAATAAGTAGCTGCTTGCTGAATGAGATACAGATTAAAAAGAAAATAAAGAAACTTAAAGTCAATTGATTTAGGATTTATCAAAAAGCCTATCTGAGTGTTTATTTGATTTATAAAATACTGTAAGGTAGATAAAACATTTAGAAAATTGTTTCTCCTTACCAAATTAAAATATTGTGAATAGAACCTTAAAATCTTGAATGGACACTAATGGTTGGACACTAATGGTTGAACACTAATGGATACCAGAGAGACTAACCACATGAAGCAAAAATCTAGTTTACATCATATGATTGAAAATGGTCATGTATGTAGCCTTTGCTTAATTACTACTGATAGTGGCCTAAATAGATATTAATTCAATATATAGAGTTAAAAATCTATCTCTTTAATTTGTCTAATCATTTATTTTACTTGTTCCCTCTGGAATAAAAAGAGAAGTCTTCTTCTTTCACATGACAGCCCTTCAAAAACAGCTATACTTTGATGTTGGGATCAATGATTCTCAGACAACTTGAACAGAAAGACTGCATGTATTGTCAAATAATCAGAGAAATAGTTGTTGGTGCATTGAATAATAATGGACTTCAGCAGTGTGAGCATATTAAGACTGTGGTGACTCCCTTTCCTCGCCTTCCTTTCTTGCTCTTTGCTAAGCAACTCTAGTGCCAACATCCTAACAGCCTTTATTTACATGACACAGTTTACAATCTTCCCACCATTCTATACCACCTCTCTTATTCCAGTATTTAGTGTAATATCTTAGCAATCCTATTAATGTGTGCTACTCAGACATACAATTATGATAAATCTTATACAAAAGAGAATTATTCAGATTGTCTCCTTTGAGGTCATGTGAATCTAATTGTCTTATAATGACATAATAACTGAGATAACTTTTCTACATGAACTATTTTCCAACCTGTTTAATGAATTTTAAATAAATCAATTCATTCTTTCATCCTGGATAAAAGGGATTATACTTGTTTAAATGCATAACTTTATTGCTCATTTCAATTTTCATTTTCTTTCTGATAAAGATATTGTTAATATTATTTCCTTCCTTCCTTCATTCATTTCATTTATTCACTAATATATTGGCTAATATCACCAACTCAATTTCATCCACAAATTTTAATCATGTTTTCTGTGTTATCATCCAAGTTAAGCATAGGT
>NW_012147801.1:5490-5793 GCF_000956105.1 Propithecus coquereli | reverse complement strand
GTGTATCTTGCTCAACATTACATTTTCTGTTGGAATACCCATTTCACTACATTAATGAAAAATTTCAAGGATCTGCTAAATACTTACCATCGAAAGGAGCTAATGACCTTCTAAAGAGAATGGGATAAAGGAGAAGTCTGATTTTCAGAAAGCTAAGTTTACATTTTTGCTGTGTCCTTTTAAATTTCACATAAATCATTTTTTTACATTAGTAGAATTCTGTGAATTACTTTGAATAATTGCTTTCCTATATATTAATTTTGAGGAAAGTTTTGTACTGGAAAAATTGATATATTCCACAAA
>NW_012147801.1:2268-2695 GCF_000956105.1 Propithecus coquereli | reverse complement strand
ATTTCTCCTTCAGATACCACTGTGCATATTTAGGAAGATTTCGATGTTCTTCATTTCACTAACATGTAGAGGACTTCTCATTTCATGTATAATTTGATACTCCAAAACTCTTTAAAAGTAAATTATATGTATTGTTTCATGCCCACTTTCCAAATTTGTTTGATTTTGTTGTATTTTCTAAGTTTATCTGTAACTGAACTCTTATTCATTTGTATATAATTATTCTTGACTTGGCTATTCAAACCACCCAGCAGATTATAAAAGCATTTACCCAAAATAATATGACTACAGTACCAAATCAAAAAATCCCTGCAATTATTTTCATATAATGAATTGAATTGAGAGTGTGTACTGTGCTTACTAATTTCATGTGTACTTTCCTTTCTTATCTTTTGCTATTTGTTGCTGGGGTTTATGTTTATTCTTT
>NW_012147801.1:367-772 GCF_000956105.1 Propithecus coquereli | reverse complement strand
TTATCTTTCACTGAATTTCCGTTTATAACTGTTGATACATAATGAAAGGCATTCCCCCATTCACCCTCAACTATTTTCATATTCATGACTATTTCCCACCTGCCTATACCTTTATGTTTCAGTGTACTTTCTGTCTCCCTCAGGCTTCATAAATCATCCATGCTAGTTCTTCTGTGGATACTGTGTTATGTAACATTTCTTTAGAGCAGTCAGGCCTCTCCCTAGGTGAGGCTACTTTTTTTCCTCCTGGGAACACTTGAATATATTTCACTTGTTCAGTGACTGATTTTTATTTTATCCCTATATGTAACTCTAACCCTGACTCAGAATTTTAGCTACTTTCTTGAATCATATCTAAAAATTATGATTAGTATTAAAATGAATCACTTTTTAGAACTGATTCAA
>NW_012147801.1:0-317 GCF_000956105.1 Propithecus coquereli | reverse complement strand
TTTTTATGAGTTGGGATATAGGACTGAGTTGATGGTGAAAATAGTATGCCAAATCTATTGGATATAATTCAGGAGCTTAGGTTTATTGAGGCTATGACTTGGAGCTGTTTTTGTTATCAAAGGCATGCAGCATCTTGACTTTGTTCTGTATAGGAGTGAGTTTTGGAAGCAAACTCTGAGAACTTATCACCCAGGTGCCTAGAAGTGAACTGTAAAGGGATGGGCATCTAATTTTTTTTTCCCAATATAAAGGATTACTATTGTTGGTATTTCAGTATTTCATAGTTCATATTTAATATGACAAATTCTGTCAGAAG
>NW_012147800.1:9404-9766 GCF_000956105.1 Propithecus coquereli | reverse complement strand
ACTTGAAGCTCTGACTGAGGTGGGGCAAAGGCAATATATGTAACCTAAACATTTGTACCCCCCTAATATGCTGAAATTAAAAAAAAAATTTAAAAAAACAGTCCGAATAGCCAAAGCAGTCCTAAGCAAAAAGAAAAAAACTGGAGACATCACATTATCTGACTTCAAATTATACTACAAGGCTATAGTAACAAAACAGCAAGCTACTGGTATAAATGTAGGTACATAGATCAATGGAACATAATAGAGAACCCAGAAATAAAGCCGTACAGCCACAACCAACTGATTTTTCAAAAAGCAGACAAAAACACACTGTGGGATGGATACCCTATTCAATAAATTGTGCTGGGAAAACTGGATAG
>NW_012147800.1:8565-9354 GCF_000956105.1 Propithecus coquereli | reverse complement strand
ACCAACCTAGAGAATGGGAGAAAATATTCACAAAGTATATATCTGACAAATATGATGATTTACAAAGAACTAAAATCAGCAAAAAAACCAAAAAAACAAAAAATCAAATAACTCCATTAAAAAGAGGGCAAATGACATAAACAGGCATTTTTCAAAAAGATACACAAATGACCAGAAAACATATGAAAAATGTTCTACATCGCTAATCATTAGAGAAATACAAATTAAAACCACAATAATATACCATCTTACTCTAATTAGAATGACTATTATTAAAAAGTCAAAAACAACAGATGTTGGTGCAGATATGGAGAAAAGAGAGCACCATTTTAAAATTTAGTAGATTTAGGGAGTACAAGTGGTTTTTTGTTACATAGCTGAATTGTATAGTGGAGAAGTCTAGGCTGTTAATATACCTATCACCTGAATACTGTACATTGTACCTAATAGGTAATTTTTCATCCTGCAGTTCCCTTCCACTCTCCCCTTCCTGTGCCTCCAGTGTCCATTAAGTTCTTCTGTATGACCATGCATACCCACTGCCTAGCTCCCACTTGTAAGTGAGAACATGTAATATTTGTTTTTTTGCTCCTAGGTTACTTCACTTAAAATAATGACCTCCAGTTCCATCCAAGTTGCTGCTAAAGACATTATTTCATTCTTTTTGATGGCTGAGTAGCATTCCATGGTGTGCGTGTGTATGTGTATAAATAAAAATATCACATTCTCTTTACCCACTCATCTATTGGTGGGCACTATATTTTTGCAATTGTGAGAAAAGGGAATACT
>NW_012147800.1:5889-7240 GCF_000956105.1 Propithecus coquereli | reverse complement strand
TACAGCTCTTCCTCTGAATTAAAAAAAAAAAAAAGCCATCATCACAAAGCCTGATTTCTACAGTTCACCAATCAGGACAAACCACTTGTTTGCAAAAAGTGCTATTTTTGTTTGGAGGCAGAAAGCTGCTTTCTAGAAATTTAGCTGTGTTGTGCCTAATCAGAGGTGTAATTGATGTGGTCATTTGTATGAAGAAGAAGAGAGGGGAAGGGCAGGGACATGGGGGAAAGGTGGAAGATTGGGCTTAGAAGTCTGAAGCAGGACACTGAGTACAATCTCACAGGTAGCCTCACAGGTATGTAAATCAGCAAGGAAAGTGACACTGAGTCCCACCTTTCATGAGGGAAGATGAAGGAAGCTGCAGTCTTGGGAAGAGGGCAGGTCATCGAAACAGGCAAGGCAAAGGATGCATTTCGTGCACATTGAAGTCATACGATATTCCATTTTCCACACCTCCATCAGGGCCCACCAGCTCCATCAGCAACAGTACTGACAGTGATGAGACCCCATCACTATACAAAAATTCCTAAATCTGCCCCCATTTTATCACTGCACTATTCCGTACAATTTATTCAATCCATTTATTCTGCAAATAACTGAAAACTCCTATATGTATATCACTGTATTACCTTCTGAACAAGATATAAAAGATATCTACAGCCTTTCTACTCAGAGCTCCCCTACCACTGGAAATAGTTACTACTTATTTAATTTTCTGTTTTCTCTACTAGGCCATTAGCTCCAGAGAGCAGGGACCTTGCCTATCTTACTCATCATCATATTTCCAGGAGATTGCCTGGCACGCAGGTGATAATGAATGAATGATCTCTTTCCTTCTGTCATTAACAATATAAGCCAAACATACAAATGCCAGAAATTAATTAAACACATAAGCAATAAAGTCACTTAATTCTCTCCAGAATTATAAATCTGGCATATGAATTCAATATTATACTCAATTATTTCTGTGTGTTGGCCATCTCTGAACTTTAAGACAACTCCAGCTAAAAGAACTCCTTTAGATATTGTTAAAAAGAGGTGACTGGTAGGTCTGAGAACCTTTGAAGCATCAATTCTAACACCTAAGACGGGATAATTAGTACTGAGATAAGGTTTGGGTGTTTTGGTAGTTAAGACAAAAATTTCTAATTAACATTTAACAACTCTGAGGTGCATTTTCCTCACATACAAATGAAGATTCAGATCTATTGATCACTGGGTTTCTCTCCAGCTCTAAACTTTCTTTATTAAATTTTCTTTCTCTGTGATCTCCCAAGAGAGGTGAATAAGTTTAGCTTCTTTTCTTTGTTTGCAAAAATATCATCTGTTCTTAGGAAGACAATACAAGAAA
>NW_012147800.1:1939-4334 GCF_000956105.1 Propithecus coquereli | reverse complement strand
TCCACAAAATAGAAAATTAAATCCAATAATGCATAAAAATAATTATAATACAACATGACCAAGTGGAATTTACTCCAGGCCTGCTAGGATGGGTCGACACCCAAAATCAATTAATGCAATCCATTGCATCAACAGGCTAAAGAAGCAAAAGCACATAATTATATCAATTGATGCAGAAAAACTATACAACAAAATCCAACACCCATTCATGATAAAATCTATCCATAAACCAGGAATGGAGGGGAACTTACTCATCTTGATAAAGAAGATCTACAAAAAACCTACAGCTAACAATATACTTAATGATGAGAAACTCAAAGCTTTCCCACTAAGATTAGGAACAAGGTAAGTATGTCCCCCTCATCACTGTTTTTCAACATTATACTGGAAGTCCTAGCTAATGCAATAAGATAAGAAAAAGAAATAAAAGGTATAAAGATTGGAAATGAAAAAATAAAACTGTCTTTTTTGCAGATGACATTCCTTCAAAAATCTGAAGGAATCAGAAAAATATTCCTGGAATTAATAGGTGATTATAGCAGGGTTGCAGGATACAAGACTAATACACAAAAATTAATTACCCTCCTTTATGTTAGCAACGAACAAGTAGAGTTTGAAATTTAAAACATAATATCACTTACATTAGCATCCCCCAAAATGAATTAGGCATAAATCTATTAATAAAAAAATATATATAAGGTCTATATGAGGAAAACTATAAAACTCTGATGAAAGAAATTAAGGAAGAACAAAATAAATGGAGAGATAGTTCATATTTATAGAAAGACTCAATATTATCAAGATGTCAGTTCTTCCCAACTTGATTGATAGATTCAATACAATCCCAATCAAAATTCCAGCAATTTATTTTGTTGATACTGACAAACTCATTCTAAAGTTTAAATGGAGAGACAAAATACCCAGAATAACCAATACAATATTGAAGGAGAAGAACAAAATTGGAGGACTGACACTACCCAACTTTAAGACTTACTATTAAAAGTTATAGTAATCAAGACAGAAAAGAGAGGGATGAAGAGACAGATCACACAGGATTTTTAGGACAGTACACTATTCTGTATGATACTGTAATAGTAGATACATGTCATTATACATTTGACCAAACTCATAGAATGTACAACACCAAGACTGAACCCTGATGTAAACTATGGGCTTTGGTCATAATGATATGTCCGTTTGGTTTATCAGTTGTAAACTAATGTATCACTCCGGTAGGGGATGTTGATAATAGGAGAGGCTATGCAGATGTGGGGGTAGGAGGTATATGGGAAATCTCTGTACCTTCCATTTAATTTTGCTGTGAACCTAAAGCCACTCTAAAAATAAAGTCTATTACAAAATTTAAAAAAAAATTTTAAAGCAAGGTACCCACTAGAGGTGTTTTTTTATATATTATGTGTAGTCATGGGTACAGACACCATGCAGGTAAGCAATATTCTCACAAAATGGGGACTGGCTAAGGCCTAGCCTCATCTGGGTGTGAGAGAAAGGAGTTAAATTCCTATTGAGGGAGGACAGACTCTTCCTCTGAGAAAGTTAGCTCTGGAAGGAATCCTCTTAGCCCACCACCAATGGGCACCGTCTAAACTCATTCCCCAGATTTCAGGATCAAAAATATCCATCAGGAATCTAGAGCACTCAGAGAGAAGGAGGCTTGCAGATGCCAGAGTAGGCTTAAATGACAAACCCACTGCCCCTCTCTGTCACTTCAAAGTATGGAATGTTCAAGATTAGAAGAGGAACTTTCTGGCTCCTTTGCTATGAGTCAGAGCAGCTTTTAGTACATTTGTGAGCAGCCAAGAGGGGGAAGAAAACATAAATATAAGGAGGATGAGGAGTAGGAGGGGAAAATCATCCCCTTTTCAGGCTGAGTGTGCTTGCTGGAAGATTGCTGAGGTGTTTCTCTTTGTTTGGAAAGGAGAAATCGATGCTTGCATCTAAACTACATCCTAATTAGAAGCCAAATCAGGCAAAATCTCTAAACCTTTTCTTCCTTGAAAAGGAAAAGCATCACCACATTATCACTCTGCAAAATGGAGTCATTAATACTCAGTAAAACATAGAAACTGTGAAAAAGACTGCGAAGCATGCAGCCGCCAGCATTTAGCAGGATGCATTATAGAAGAATGAGTAATAAGCTCCAGTAGCAGCAGTGGGGGTTATGAGGAATAAATCCTGCCCTAACAAATGAAGTCACCTAATTCTCTTCCTAAATTACAAATCCAATAGACCAGAAACAAGTGCTAGGTATGGTGTTGGGGGGAGGGTGTGTTTGGAAAAACTTACAATTGGAGGCTTTTTCAGAGAAATGAATGTAAATGAATTCAGTCATAGGTGGTAAGCTCAGTGCCTTAGAGCAGCAAATGTGTGCTAA
>NW_012147800.1:945-1193 GCF_000956105.1 Propithecus coquereli | reverse complement strand
CCAGGCCCATATGGGTTCTCTAGTAAATTCTATCAAACATTTAAGGAATAAATTATACTAATTATCTACAATCTCTTTCAAAAGATAGAAGCAGAAGGAATACTTCCTAACTCATTCTATAAGGCCAGCATCATGTTCATATCAAAACCAGATAAAGACATTACAGAAAAGAAAACTACACATTGATATCTCTCATGAACACAGATGCAAAAATCCACAAAATAGAAAATTAAATCCAATAATGCATA
>NW_012147800.1:0-522 GCF_000956105.1 Propithecus coquereli | reverse complement strand
ATCACTGGGCTGCCGTGAGTGAGCTCCACTCTTCCAGGACCAGCTCAGGGCCAAAGTTAACTTACTTGGCCCTGTGTAGTCACTCAAACCTCTGAAGGGCGATTTCTAAATTTAAGTATTAATATCTGAAACCACACTTTTTCTGTTTGCCTTCAGAAGGCACTACCCAGCACAGATAGATCAGGGCTGGGGCCGAGAATAGACTGACCATAAACCCCTTATATCCTGCCCCACAGTTGCAATAACCGTTCCCTGAATGTCTGAAACTCATGTGCAAAACAGCCTCGTTGCTTTTGTATATGCAAAACTCTCTGCCAGGTACAGCCTTTCCCCACTTTTCTGCCTGAAGAAATGCCTATTCCTACTTTTAGAGCTGTTAAAATGACAGACACCTCATTCCTTCTTTCACTCATTCACGCAAACAACAGCAAAGCCTTCCTTGGCTCTCAGAGGCAGAAAGTCGCCACCCTCACTAAAAGCTCCTCCATTCATGCCTCCATCTCAGCATGGGTCACACTGTAT
>NW_012147799.1:9349-9787 GCF_000956105.1 Propithecus coquereli | reverse complement strand
TATTTAGAGTACTCTAGCTCATAGAGCTATTATTATAAAACAGGGCTAACATGATTACTTCAGCTATCAAAAAAGCTTTATGTTATATCTTGAATTCAATAGGAAAACTGAAGTACAAACAATTTGCAAAGGACTTTAGGAACACAATTCATTGGTAGACAAGGAATTTATATAAAAATACATACACTGGCTGTACAGTAATATAGTTCATCATGGCTATGAATAACGACTTGTTATCCATACTTATTTAGAGTACTCTAGCTCATAGAGCTATTATTATAAAATAGGGCTAATATGTTTACTTGAGCTATCAAAAAAGCTTTATGTTATATCTTGAATCCACAAATTCAATATGGAGAACATGGTCTAAATGAGACAATGCCAAGTTTAAGCCAACAGAAATTGAAGATGTTATTAGTGTTACTGTTGTTGCTAGTG
>NW_012147799.1:8976-9299 GCF_000956105.1 Propithecus coquereli | reverse complement strand
CTCTTAATTTGTATAAAGGTAAGGTCACTGTTTTGGAAGTTTTTCACATTTTCATTTATGAGATCTACTGATAAATTCTATAATTACACCTTATCAGCTGTGTTCCTTTTCACCCTCAAAAAATATACGATCACTAAAAGCTTCATTAGAATGTATAAATTCTTAAATGTTAAAAAAAAGTATCTATAAAGCAATTATAAATTAGGATTCATTTAAATTCACTTAAACTGTTTTTCTTCATGGGATCATCTGTTAAGTGACAAGTGAAAAGAAAACCTGTTGTTGCTCTGTGAGTGAACAGGACAGCTAAAATTTTTAAGGAG
>NW_012147799.1:6049-7676 GCF_000956105.1 Propithecus coquereli | reverse complement strand
AAATTCAATATGGAGAACATGGTCTAAATGAGACAATGCCAAGTTTAAGCCAACAGAAATTGAAGATGTTATTAGTGTTACTGTTGTTGCTAGTGTCTACCACGCCCATTTTGTGTAACTACTATTTTGAACTCCCTAAGAGCAAAATTCGGAATGCAATACTCACCATCTGGGGGGAGCTGACTAGCAAATTCAGCTGGTAAAGTCAAAAGCGCATAATCTTTTAATGCTGCCAACCACAGGCGGCTGAGTGTCGGCAGTTCAGGTTGTACCAGTGTTATTAAACTATCTGGTGGTAGTTCATCTATGGTACCATAGTCATCATCATCATCATCAGTATTTTTAATTGTTCTTTTTGGTTTTGACTCTGCTTCCTTTTTAATATTCATAGCAACCACATATACCTAATAAAATATTCAGGAGAAGAAAATAACAAGGCATAAGATTACAATTGAGATATTTTATGTTGTTATAATTATACAGTTGACATCAAAGGTAATTTGGTATAGATATTACAAAGGATACAACTTCATGATTTCCTGATAACCACAAAAGAATAATTCCACTTGCTTTGGAGGCAATTTTAAGAGACAAAAGAATTTTAACTAATCCCCTAAAATGACCAAGTAAAACCTGAAAACAAGGAAGACAACAACTTCCTCACACGCCAGTGGATAGCCAGCAGCCTTGAGTGCTGAAAAGAGAGAGTTAATGGGCATCGCCATCATTTCACTGTTCTCTAAGGTGCCTTAGAATTTAAGACTAGAGGTCGCATTTCTAACTACTAACTAAAACTTACTGGCTCTAATCAGCTTTTACAAAATTATTTATTTATCTTCTTTCTTCCATTTTCCCCCCACCCCCGGGGATGGGGTCTCGCTCTATCGCCCAAGCTGGAGTACAGTGGCCTGATCACAGCTCACTCCGACCGCAACCTCCTGGGCTCAAGCGATCCTCCTGCCTCAGCCTCCTGCAGCATAGCTGGGACTACAGGTGAGCACACCACACCTCACTAATTTTTCTTATTTCTTTTTTAGAGACAGGGTTTTGCCATGTTGCCCAGGTTTATTTGAAACTCCTGAGCTTTAGCGATCCTTCCGCCTCAGCCTCCTGAGTTTCTGGGATTACAGGTATGAGCTATCGTGCCTGGCTCTGGAAGCATTTTTAAAACTTGATCTGACTATTCCACTCACAGCATATTCCTTCAGGAGGCTACTATCAGTTTTTCTGGTTTCCCTTGTTCTACTTTACAAAGCCCTCCTTTTTTTTTTTTTTTTTTGCCATAGGGTATGACTTTCTGTTTCTGCCTCCATTTTCCTAGACTTATTAGACACAATCAGACAGCATTCAAAGAAAAAGCCTGAGGGAGGGAAGTAGCCACAGGAAGGATTTCCATAAATACCCTTCGAAACCCCTTCTCACATAGTCCTTAAATGATATTTAGCAATCTAACATTTACAACAGATAGGTGGGTCTATATAAAATAATTTGATAGTCACATATATTATCTGTATTATTTCTTTCTACTTTGTGAACCAAAAAGATATATGGTAGCAACTTTCCTAAAACGTAATTTTAAACTTTCTTTGCTGAATCGTATTTGTTTTCCTTTGTTTTTGTATATACA
>NW_012147799.1:2201-3397 GCF_000956105.1 Propithecus coquereli | reverse complement strand
GGAGAAAATATTTGCATGCTACACATCTGATAAAGAGCTGATAACTAGACTCTATATAGAACTCAAGAAAATCAACAAGAAAAAAATCAACCCTATGAAAAAGTGGGCAAAGGACATGAACAGAAATTTTTCAAAAGCAGACTAATGGCCAAAAAACATATGAAAAAATACTCAACATCTCTAGTCATCAGGGAAATGAAAATCAAAACCACAATGAGATATTGCTTAACTACAGGGAGAATGGCCTTTATCAAAAAGTCCCAAAACAATAAATGTTGGCGTGGATGTGGAGAGATAGGAGCATTCATATACTGTTGGTGGGACTGCAAACTAGTACAACCCCTGTGGAAAGTAATATGGAGATACCTCAAAGAGCTAAAAGTAGAACTATCATTTGATCCAGTAACCCAATTTTGTATTCACTTAACATAATACTATCGTCTTCCAGGATCAAGAAACACATGCAGGTTATTTCCACTGTTTTGTGAATAATAATACCACAATAAATACCCTTGTAGCAGAGTCTTTGTGTATATCCTTAAATATTCCTTAGGATAAAACGGTCAACAAATGTGCACATTTTTTGAAAATGTGTTGAAATGTATCACCCTTTAGAAAAGTTTTACTGTCATTTAAAAAAATGTTAATTTGGCTGGGGAATTTCTTTTATCTCTTTTCCTCCATATGTTTATTTGTAGCTTCGTTTCCTTTTTGTGAATTGTCAATTTATATTCCTTTTCAAAAATCTGCATTTTATTTTAGAGACAGGGTCTCATTCTGTTGACCAGGCTGGAGTACAGTGGTAAATCATAGCTCATTGCAGCTCAAGGGATCCTCCCACCTCAGCTTCCTGAGTAGCTAAGATTACAGGCGAGCACCACCTCACCTGGTTAATTTTTTAAAAATTTTTTGTAGAGATGGGATCTTTCTATGTTGCCCAGGTTGGTCTCAAACTCAAGCATTCCTCCCACCTCAGCCACCCAAACTGCTGGGATTACAGGCATGAGCCACCACATCCAGGCAAAATCTACATTTTGGAATGATTATTCTAAGAATCTGTATAGGAATAGCTGGAGGAAGAAAAGACTAATAGTAGAAAAAACAAATTAGGATGCAATTGCATAGACCAGGTGACATATGATGAGGACTCAAAGTAAGGCTGCGGGGAAAGAGAGGAGGCATTCATTTGCATTTAC
>NW_012147799.1:1462-2151 GCF_000956105.1 Propithecus coquereli | reverse complement strand
GAACCAAAAAGATATATGGTAGCAACTTTCCTAAAACGTAATTTTAAACTTTCTTTGCTGAATCGTATTTGTTTTCCTTTGTTTTTGTATATACATTTAGGCTTTGGCAACTGGCACATACAAAGCTGAATAAGATATTAACGAGAAAGCAAAAAATAAAGTAATGAGAGCAAGAAAGAAAAAGTTGCACTAGATAAAAATCTTGAGAAAACGGTTTTCCCCCTACACAGTGTTATTTCCATAGTACCTAATGAGAAAGTCTAATTATGCTATCCATATTGGTGCACTGCAAACTTCTTGATAGAAGGGACTGGTGTCTTATCTCTAGTCCTTTACTGAGCAGACTTACAGCACAGAGAAGGCATACAGTAATTGACTAAAATCTAAAATAAGGACTTTGGATCTAATGTTATAAAAATGTATCACAATAATATTTTCTAGTTGTTTTAAGCTTGCCCCCCCCAAATTTGTTATTATACTGACATTTTAAGAAAATGTCACCATAAGAACTAAAAGTATATTCAACCATTCACTCATCAAATCCTTACTAGGTACTTTTTGCCTTTTGCATGTGTTACTGTTCTAGGACCTGATGTAAGACAGACAAATAACACATGGTTTTTGCTTTCTGTGAACTCACAGATTAATATAATGATAGGGGAGTTAAAAAGTGCTAAGGAGGCCAGGCG
>NW_012147799.1:1034-1412 GCF_000956105.1 Propithecus coquereli | reverse complement strand
GATGCAATTGCATAGACCAGGTGACATATGATGAGGACTCAAAGTAAGGCTGCGGGGAAAGAGAGGAGGCATTCATTTGCATTTACAGTTATGGACAACTATACATGATCCATTGTTATGTTTTTTTAAAAAGTTACTATGTTGAATAGGATTCCATTTTTATTTTGAAAAAAGATATACACACCTACATATACATACATACACACATTATATAGATGTAGAGATTTATATGTACACATATGCATAGTGATATATGCCAAAATATTAATAGTAGGTATCTTTGCATGATAATATTACAGATGAATTTTATTTTAGTTTTTATGCTTTTTCTCCATATTATGAATTTGTACAATGAGAAGTTTTATCATCAGAACAAAA
>NW_012147799.1:0-984 GCF_000956105.1 Propithecus coquereli | reverse complement strand
AGGAAAGGAATTTTCAAAAAATTGTTTTTAGTGATTTATCTTCCCTACTATACTCCACCCAGTGCCGAGGTAGTGTCTGGCACCTAATGAACACTTGATGGTTTGTGTGATGAATGAATGAATCTCAGGGAGCACCCAAGATAAACAGATCTTAACCTTGGAAGTACGAGAAAGGTGGGACAGTTTTTAAGGACAAAAGTTCACTTGGTCAGAAGCAAAGATGGAAAGGGAGATTATCGGCAGAAGGAATAGCAAAAATAATAGCATAAAAATAGGAAATTGTATGGCATTTTGAGTAAACTACAAGTTTTTGGTATAGACTGAACATAGGATATAAGGTGGAAATAGTTAAAGATTTTACTCTGTAGGCAATGGGGAAGGATGGTATCGCTGCAGGATTTTAAGGTCACATGTATATATTTTTCCTCAACTTTTAATTTTACTTTAATAATTATGCTATAAAAAGTTTGGAAAATAAGAATTTAAAAATGACTCATAATCCCAATTTCCAGGTTTTCATAATCTATGTTTATAAGTTGTAATTTTGCTATACATAGAATTCTGTATTTAATTTTATTGATTAACATATCATGAGGTTTTTCCATGTGAATACTAGTCTTTATAACCATTACTCTAAAGGCTGCAGTGGATGACCCATAATATATCTAACAATTTCCTACAGTTGAAGTTTTATATTCACTTCTGATCCTTTACTTAGCCTTGGGAATCTTGGATGAGACACAATTTTCCAAGACATAAGGTGTTCATTTCTTCACATTATAAACAATGTTTCAAGTAAACAGTTTTTTAAACTTTTCCACATTTTGGGTATTTTTCTCTAGAACACAGGCCCACAAATGGAATTACTGGGTCCATGATTATAAATATTTTGATGACTCTGAAGAGGTACACTGTCAAATGCCTTCTAAAAGAATCCTATTATTTTACATTGCTACCTGAAATATATAAGAATATATTTTTTAG
>NW_012147798.1:13353-13664 GCF_000956105.1 Propithecus coquereli | reverse complement strand
GTTTTCTTGACTGATTTCTCTATTCTTGCAATAATACCACTTGGTTTCAATTTCTGTAGCCTTACAGCATCATTTGGTATTTGACGAGGCAAGTACATTTGTATATTTCTTCCTTTCTCAGATTTTCTTGTACATTATTTTTTCTTGACACATTTTGCAGTCAGCTTGTCAAGTTCCACCTAAAAATCTTGTTGAAGTATTGTTAGGAAATCCATCGAATTTGTACGTGAATACACAATCCAGCAATTTAAAAGAATGCAGTAGATTTTTATGTACTAATAGAGAAAAAATCTCTAAGATCTATTATTATA
>NW_012147798.1:10160-11235 GCF_000956105.1 Propithecus coquereli | reverse complement strand
AGGTAGGAAGATCTGAGGGAAATTCAGATAATGAAATCTCACACTCAATATTTAAGAGGGACACAGGCTGAAGGTTCTCAGAGCAGCTAGGGCAAAGCTCCCAATCTCCCATCTTTACTGGAAGAGCTTATTCTTGGAACTTACCAATGGCTTTTCAGTCTCCTCACTGATGGCACTGGCCATGATCTTCAGCCCTATCTGCTCCTTTACTTGTAACCTACCTCAGAACCTGGACTTGGGGAAGAAGGAGATCTTCACAGCTCTGGGCCAAATGAGGCCCTTATTTCCTGTCTAAAAACCAGGACTGACTTCAAATGCCCCCAGGAGCTGCTGGATAGCAGCCTGTTCCAGAAGGCTCAAGCCATCTCTGTCCTCCACCAGATGCTCCTGCAGATCGTGGACCTCTTTAGAACAAACGGCTTCTCTGTGGCTTGGAATAAGACTCTCCTGGACAAACTCCACACTGGAATTCATCAATAGCTGGAATGTCTGGAGATCTGTTTGGTTCATTTAAAGGAGAGGATGACAGAGGAAGAATCTGACCTGGAAACCGAGGACTCAACAATGGCCACGAAAAGGTACTTCCAGGGAATCTGTCTCTACCTGAAAGAGAAGTAATTCAGTGACTGTGCTTGGGGTATTGTCGGAGTGGAAATCAGGAAGTGCTTTCTCTACTAACAAGCTCATAAGAAAACTCAGGAAGTAAGAAGGAACCTGATTCTCAGTGACTAACATGCTAGCTCATACTTTCATTGTTCAGTCATTTCCAAAACCATTATTTTTGGCTTCATTGATAAAGTAACTTGAATACTATTTGGCATATTTTTATTAGTAATATTAAGCATATCTGTATCTAAGTATTTTCAGGATCAGAACAAATGTAACTGATTCCTTCTGGCTTAACCTCAGGTTATAAAATATTTATTTTCATAAATGTATCTATTCATTGTTGATGGTATTTATATTTATGTGCTGTATTATTTATATAAGCATGTTCAAATTTTTCTCATTAATAAAAATGCTACTTATTTTTACTCATTAAGGCTTTTTCCTCTTTTTAAAGAAAACCTTCCCC
>NW_012147798.1:7738-8368 GCF_000956105.1 Propithecus coquereli | reverse complement strand
CTTATCTTTATTTGACCTTCTGGGAGCTCACCCAGTGCTAAAAGCCTCTCCATGAAGGATGTTTGCCAAAGACTTTACAGGCTAGTGTTCTAATACGGTGGTTACCTGAGGTGATTGGTAACAGTTGCAGCAAAGAATAGCCAACTTAAAAGCTTAAAAGGAAAAGCTGAGGAATGAGATGTTCATAGGGACTTTCAAAAACTCTGGCACACTTCTGGGAATCTAGAAGGGCATTGTGCATGAGTAGGGCTGTGCACATGTGCGGGAAAGACCTAATCTCTCACTTCTGCCTGACTTTTAGTTTCATAACAAACAGGAAGGGAAGGCTAAGGCAGGGTTGTAAACTGCCTGCCTGAGTATTACAGGCATGCTTCAACATGCACACAGAGCTCCTTGGCTAAAACTGAGAGATTTATTGGCTCCAGATACTTAAGGAAATCTCTGTTCAATCATTAGTTGACCACTAAGTTAACTGATCACAGATTTCAGTGGCTATACACAACAAAGAATACAGACTTTACAGAATTAGTTCAGAAAAGTAACTAAATAACAACAACCAATAACAAGCAGCAACAACAAACTCTTGGGGGTTGGGGAAAATAATTTCCAGAATTACTACATGGTATTATT
>NW_012147798.1:3505-5181 GCF_000956105.1 Propithecus coquereli | reverse complement strand
GGAAAACATCCCAAATCTTAAGGGATATGGACACCTAGATTTATGAAGATCAAAACTCCAAAGCAAGATCATCCCAAAGAGATTAATTTAAGACATGTTATCATAAATTTGTTAAAAGTCAAAGAAAAAGAGAGAATTTTGAGGGGAACAGGAGACAAGAGACTCTTCACATACAAGGGAAGCCACATAAGGTTATTGTGGACTTCTCAACAGAAATCTTGCAAGCTAGGAATGAGTGAGATGACATATTCAAAGCGCTGAAAGAGAAACACTGCCAATCAAGAATATTATACCTGGAAAATCTGTCCATCAGGAATTAAGGAGAGATAAAGACATTCCCAGAAAAACAAAAACTGAGGGAGTCCACCACCACTAGACCCTGCCATACAAGAAATACTAAGGGAATTCTTCATGTTGAAATGAAAGGATGCTAACTAACAGCCTAAAAACATATGAAAATATAAGACTCCCTGGTAAAACTAAATATATGGTCAAATTCAGAATACTATAATACTGTAATAGTGGTATATAACTTTAGTATGAAAGTTAAAAGACAAAATTATTAAAAATAATTACAGTGACAATAATTTGTTAAAGGATACCCAATATAAAGAGATGTAAAGTGTGACATCAATAGCACAAAATGTGAGGGAGGGAATAAATGGATAGAGTTTTTGTATGTGATTGAAATGATATTGTAAGCAGTTTAAAATAGACTGTTATAAGATGTTTTATATAAGTACCATGATAACCACAAAGAAAAAAACCTATTGTAGATACACAAAACATAAAGACAAAGGAATCAAGGCATATCATTGTAAAAAATCAGCATGTCACAAAGAAAAACAGCAAGAGAGGAAAAATGAAATAAGGGAACTATAAAACAATCAGATAACAATTAACCAAATGAAAATGGTAAGACCTATCAATAATTACCTTAAATGTAAATGGATTAAATTCTCTAATTGAAAGAGATAGAGTGGAAGAATGGATGAGAAAACAAGATCCAGCAATTTGTTGCCTATAAGAAATTCAATTTAGCTTTAGAACACACATAGGCTGAAAGAGCAGGAATGGAGAAAATTATTCCATACAAATGGTTACCAAAAGAGAGCTGGGGTAGATAGACAAAATAGACTTTAAGTCAAAAACTTCACGAAGTTCATTATATAGTGTTAAATGGATAAATTCATCAAGAGAGTATAACAGTTGCAAATATATATGCACTCAGCATCAGAACACCAACATAAATAATGTAAATATTAACATATCTGAATGGAGAAATAGACAGCAATATAACAACAGTAGGAGACTTTCATAACCCACTTTCAATAACGGATGAATCACTGAGACAAAATCAACAAGGAAACTATTTAAGAAGATTGAAATCATATTAAGTATCAGTATCTTTTGTGAGCATAACACAAACTAACAATCAATAACAGGAGTAGAATTGGAAAATTCCTTGGCATGTAGAAATTAAACAACATACTTCTGAACAGCCAATGGGTGAAAACAGAAATTAAAAAAAATCTTGAGACAAACAAAAATGGAAACCCAACATACCAAAACTTAAGAGATGCAGCAAAAGCAATTCTAAGAGGAAATTTTATAGTGATAAATGCCTATATAAGAAAAAAGAGATCTCAAATAAACAACCCAAATTTATACCTCAA
>NW_012147798.1:1497-2433 GCF_000956105.1 Propithecus coquereli | reverse complement strand
TGCAAGCTAGGAATGAGTGAGATGACATATTCAAAGCGCTGAAAGAGAAACACTGCCAATCAAGAATATTATACCTGGAAAATCTGTCCATCAGGAATTAAGGAGAGATAAAGACATTCCCAGAAAAACAAAAACTGAGGGAGTCCACCACCACTAGACCCTGCCATACAAGAAATACTAAGGGAATTCTTCATGTTGAAATGAAAGGATGCTAACTAACAGCCTAAAAACATATGAAAATATAAGACTCCCTGGTAAAACTAAATATATGGTCAAATTCAGAATACTATAATACTGTAATACTGGTATATAACTTTAGTATGAAAGTTAAAAGACAAAATGATTAAAAATAACTACAGTGACAATAATTTGTTAAAGGATACCCAATATAAAGAGATGTAAAGTGTGACATCAATAGCACAAAATGTGAGGGAGGGAATAAATGGATAGAGTTTTTGTATGTGATTGAAATGATATTGTAAGCAGTTTAAAATAGACTGTTATAAGATGTTTTATATAAGTACCATGATAACCACAAAGAAAAAAACCTATTGTAGATACACAAAACATAAAGAGAAAGGAATCAAGGCATATCATTGTAAAAAATCAGCATGTCACAAAGAAAAACAGCAAGAGAGGAAAAATGAAATAAGGGAACTATAAAACAATCAGATAACAATTAACCAAATGAAAATGGTAGGACCTATCAATAATTACCTTAAATGTAAATGGATTAAATTCTCTAATTGAAAGAGATAGAGTGGAAGAATGGATGAGAAAACAAGATCCAGCAATTTGTTGCCTATAAGAAACTCAATTTAGCTTTAGAACACACATAGGCTGAAAGAGCAGGAATGGAGAAAATTATTCCATACAAATGGTTACCAAAAGAGAGCTGGGGTAGATAGACAAAATAGACTTTAAGTCAAAAACTTC
>NW_012147798.1:0-352 GCF_000956105.1 Propithecus coquereli | reverse complement strand
AGGGATATGGACACCTAGATTTATGAAGATCAAAACTCCAAAGCAAGATCATCCCAAAGAGATTAATTTAAGACACGTTATCATAAATTTGTTAAAAGTCAAAGACAAAGAGAGAATTTTGACGGGAGCAGGAGACAAGAGACTCTTCACATATAAGGGAAGCCACATAAGGTTATTGTGGACTTCTCAACAGAAATCTTGCAAGCTAGGAATGAGTGAGATGATATATTCAAAGCGCTGAAAGAGAAACACTGCCGATCAAGAATATTATACCTGGAAAATCTGTCCATCAGGAATTAAGGAGAGATAAAGACATTCCCAGAAAAACAAAAACTGAGGGAGTCCACCACCA
>NW_012147797.1:2367826-2369105 GCF_000956105.1 Propithecus coquereli | reverse complement strand
TTTGGAACATTGGGAATGGAATGCATAAAAACAGACACTGGATTCAGGAAACCAGGTTAGTTTTCTATTGCAAGAGTCTAGGAATTAGGTAATAATAATCTAACATGCCATGATGTCAGTGGTCATGGTAAGAGCAGTAGAAATGGAAGAGAATTTGTATAATGACAATCAACACAGGTTGGCAATCAATTAGAAATTGATTGTAGTTCAGAAAGATACAGAAAGCAAAGAAGATTCTGAACTTTTGTCTCCTTGAACAAAATAAAACTATTTCATTTTTGTTATTTTGAGTTTGAGATAGTGCAGGACATCCCCAAGGCAATAGAGAATGATAGAGCTTATAAAGAATCATAGTCATCTGGCCTGAAAGGTCCTACAGCATGATCCTCATCCAGGAATTCATTCTAGAGGTAACTTATTCTCAGCTCATTGCCAACTACTTTACAGGGAAAGTGAAGCCCTTAAATAAGATATCTTCAACTTTTCACTACTCCATTAATGCATGAGAGGAACTCTCTCTCTTACTTTGAGGTCAATCCTTCAACAAATGCTTTAAATTTTATCTTAGATGATCTTCTTAGGTACCATATACTTTCCATTATCCCTCTTGTTTCTTTGACATATACTTTCCTCTTATTAACTGGATCCTTTCCACCATCATTTAAACAACCCCTTCAGGTCTCATACATCACTCTTCTTGGGAATCACATTTCTCAAATAATTACATACATACACATCATCACTTTCTGACTTTTCATTTTCTTCTCAATCTACTTTAATTGAGCATCCAACTTCAATTATTCTATTGAAACACTTTTATAGTAAGATTTTTAGTGACAATCAGGGTACACAATTCAGTGCTTAATTTTTGGACCTCATACTACTTGGATTCTCAGTGGTATTCAAGATTTTCACTGCTTTTGTATTTTTAAATGACTTATTTTTATCCCAAGAAACCACATACTGTTATTTTTACCCCTTACTTCTCTGGCTGTTTCTTTTAAGTCTTGTTTATAAGTCAATTTTCCTCCATCTGCCATTAAAGTTAAGAGATCCTCAAGTCTGAATCATACTTATTATTCTGTTTTCACTCTATACTCCCTTGGCATGATTAAATCCACACTTTTCTTAGGCTTCATTTACTGTTATAAAAAATGACTACCTATTTATATATCCAGCCTTCTACTCAACTGCCTACTTGATATTACTAGTTGAATATTTCAATGGCATCTCAGACTAAATAGACCAAATTTAGCTCATAATCTTTACCCCATACATG
>NW_012147797.1:2362907-2363831 GCF_000956105.1 Propithecus coquereli | reverse complement strand
GGTTATACTTTAATTTGGCAGACAGGAACAAAATGTAATATACTGTATACTTAAAGGGCATGAAAATATTGTATGAATATTGATGATAATCTCAAGTTTTTATTCTAAAATATAGTTTCAAAAATCTTTGACACTAACATAAAAACTAAGAATGTTAAATTGGTACACTTACCTCTGATCTTCTCCCTCTGTTCAAGTAAGTACAAACTGGGCTGAAAGCACCACTCCCACAGACGTACAAATGAGTGCGGTTGAAAGTTTGAATTACACGGACGAAGTTCCCACAGCCATGCTGAAAGAATCAGTAAATAAGTAGTTAGTAACTCAGTGAGGTTTATTGCTATTTCTTCTAGCTATGTTAAGTTGAGATTTTGTATGACAGGTAACAATGAGGTGACATAAACTTTTGATGTAGTATTCCATATCTTTGACAAACTATGTGTGCACCTCATAAAGGTAATTTGAGAATGAATACTCATCTAACTTATGGAAGTACCAAATCAAATATTAAGATTTCATGCCACTGAAGAAAAAGTATGACTCAGGAATAGTCACAAAATTATTATAGAAAAAGTTACTCAATAAATATTTACCTACTAGTCTAATCTTCTGGACATCCTCAGTGAAAAAAACAGAGAAAAATCTCTACTCTCATAGAGGTCAATTAAACAATATACACCCTGCTTTTGCTATTTCTGTTTAAATTTTACTAATTCTAATGCTTCTTTGGAAAATGCTTTCAAATTTATACATGTCGATGCAAATATTATGTAGTGATGCTTTACTATATATTTTCTTTCTGCTCTTTTTTTATTATTGTTAAGAGATATGCCTGGAGTGATAATAAAAGAACAACATGGTTTATTCCATTGATTTATTTCAGGAGTAATGTAATCCACCTCAGATAATAAGTAAAATGATCTG
>NW_012147797.1:2362331-2362857 GCF_000956105.1 Propithecus coquereli | reverse complement strand
AATCCTAGCACTCTGGGAGGCCAAGGTGGGAGGATTGCTTGAGGTCAGGAGTTCAAGAGAAGCCTAAGCAAGAGCAAGACCCCATCTCTACTAAAAACAGGAAAAAATTAGTTGGATGTGGTGGTGCATGACTGTAGTCCCAGCTATTTGGGAGGCTGAGGCAGGAGGATCACTTGAGCCCAGGAGTCAAAGGTTGCAGTAAGCTATGATGATACCACTGCACTCTAGGCTGGGTGAATGAGTGAGACCGTCTTGGAAGGAGGGAAGGAAGGAAAGAAGGAAGGAAGGAAGGGAGGAAGGAATGGAGAAAGAAACAGAGGAAGGAAGGAAGGAAGGAAAGGAAGAGGAAGAAAGAAAGGGAATTCTCTCAAAATAAAACTTTCTGTACCACATGGTTATTTTATGCTAGGTAATGTTTTATACTAAACTAAATAAAAATAAATACATTAGATGTTTGATAAAACCGTGTAGTTCTGTGTTTATATCATGGTGTGTATACTATAGATATATAAAATGATGTTATTGT
>NW_012147797.1:2360634-2362281 GCF_000956105.1 Propithecus coquereli | reverse complement strand
TTTTTTCCCCCTTAGTTTAATGCCATGATATACTTGTGTTGCTTTATCTTTTTCGAGGAACAGAAGCCAGGGAGCAAAGACAATGGATTGAAGAGAAGAAACATGGTTAGGTCTTGATACGGCAAGTATTCTAGGCTCTTCGGATGGGCACTGTTGAAATGCCCCAGGAAAGTTCTGAATCAGCTTCACAAAATATTCGATGGGTAATAAGATATAATGAAAATGTGTGATGTTCCCAACATGAAGTAGGCTCATAACATATTCTCATAGAACCAATGAATTTCTACGAAGACAGGGAGAGGAAAGGTTGTAGGTAATGTCTCATAAATAAAATTGAATATTTAACAGTGGTGCCAACCTAACCTGGTACACTCTCAAACTGGTTTCAAAAAGATGAAAAATGCCATATCTTAATATTAACAAAGGGTGTTACCAGTAAGTACTACCCTTGTCATTAACAAAATACAACATTGGTGATAAAGAAGAATTCTTCGCCAGGTGCAGTGGCTCACACCTGTAATCCTAGCACTCTGGGAGGCCAAGGTGGGAGGATTGCTTGAGGTCAGGAGTTCAAGAGAAGCCTAAGCAAGAGCAAGACCCCATCTCTACTAAAGATAGAAAAAAATTAGTTGGATGTGGTGGTGCATGACTGTAGTCCCAGCTATTTGGGAGGCTGAGGCAGGAGGATCACTTGAGCCCAGGAGTTAAAGGTTGCAGTAAGCTATGATGATGCCACTGCACTCTAGGCTGGGTGAATGAGTGAGACCGTCTTGGAAGGAAGGAAGGAAGGAAGGAAGGAAGGAAGGAAGGAAGGAAGGAAGAAAGAAACAGGAAGGAAGGAAGGAAGGAAGGAAGGAAGGAAAGGAAGAGAGGAAGAAAGAAAGGGAATTCTCTCAAAATAAAACTTTCTGTACCACATGGTTATTTTATGCTAGGTAATGTTTTATACTAAACTAAATGAAAATAAATACATTAGATGTTTGATAAAACCGTGTAGTTCTGTGTTTATATCATGGTGTGTATACTATAGATACATAAAATGATGTTATTGTGAAACTCTTTGACTACAATCAACTATCAACAAAAACATATAAAGCTTAAAAATCATAACCAGTTCATACCTAAATTGGTTCTTAAGACATTCATATATCATTTAAAAGATTAAATTAATTAATGGAAATGCTTCCGCTTTGAAACATATCTTTCGAAGTGAGACTAAAGTAGTTCATATTAGCAAAGTGATTAAAATTTATTCCATGCTAGTTTTCCAAAGGAGATTATTTTTGCGGGCAGACATTCCAATTAAGTAATCTCTCTTATCTCAGTTTCCCTACCTGAAAAATAGCACAATAAAAATACCTAGCTCATAAAGATATTTTAAAAGATTAAATTAATTAATGGAAATGCTTCCGCTTTGAAACATATCTTTTGAAGTGAGACTAAAGTAGTTCATATTAGCAAAATGATTAAAATTTATTCCATGCTGGTTTTCCAAAGGAGATTATTTTTGCGGGCAGACATTCCAATTAAGTGCATGGTGGGCAATTTTTACAAGGGAAAATAATTTTATTTGAAATCTGTGCTCTGAAAGCTGCTATGCTATTGTTGGCCTGTACAGTGACTGCACAGACTTCAGGGGAGTGTCTG
>NW_012147797.1:2345653-2347319 GCF_000956105.1 Propithecus coquereli | reverse complement strand
ATGGAAAATATCTCTTTATTACAGCATGAAAGAAAATAGTTTTAATTCCTATGCCATTATTGAAACAATAGCTTCAGTGGCCATAACATCATTCTCCACAACCTTATACTTCAATGTACTATTGGTTTCCTGGAAGTTCATTATAATGTACTCATTTTAATGTTTCTTCTACATTTTTCTGTATTTTTCCCTCTAGATTGTAATCCAGTAGATCCCTTGGATAGCAAATATGCCCCCGCAATTTTCTTCTGCCCACTTTCAGTTCCTCTTATTGGATGAATTAATTATAAACTGAAAAATTGAGACCCAGAGCTGAGTCACTCCTGGTGATCTCTATGGCCAAGAACCCTCCAGTGAAACTCAGAGATCCTCCATTCTAGAGTCTTCTGTGGCCCTGCCTTGAGTCAGACTTTTTGGAACTTTACACCTGAGACTGTTAAGAGTAAATGAAAATAAAAGTTTCATTTCCACATTTCCACCTTCCACATGGATTAGTCTTTCCCCCACGTTTGGCCTAGCCTGATGAGTCTCAAAACACTCACTAACAAAGCTCAGTACACAATGTACATTCCTGAAATCAGCATCTCTGGATGCTACTGCAAAGTGCATGCCTAGTCGACATTTTTGACACTAAGTTGAGCAGTCGGGCTATTATCTATATTTGTTATGATCTCAGACCCAAATGTACGTACGTGTGTACATTTATTAGTTTGTCTTCCTAATCACCAAATGTTTGTCTCATTCCAGAATTAGCATGTGCTTTCATGTTCATTTGATTAAGGTTGATTTTTCCAACATGACAGAAAAGTTGATTAGAGGCAGAACTGTGTCTGTTTTTGCACAAATTATGTCTTCAGCAACTATGCCAGATATATAATAGGTGCTCAATCAGTATTTATTGAGTGAATAATTCAAAGAATGAATGAATGAATAAAGGAAACTTTACCAAATTATTTGTGAAAGAATAGGTGTTTTTGATACTTGGCTCCATCACATTATTTTTCATGATTTGAGGCAAAAAGGTAAAATGATGCTTCATTATAAACATTACACCATTTGTGGTCATTAAATATTTGCTCCCTGCATTTCTCTTATAATGTTCAAGAATAGTTTAGTGTGTCAGTTTCAGCAAGTCATTTTCTAGAAATCACTATAGATTTCTTCCTTGACTGTATACATTGAATCCCACCTATAGGAATACAATTTGCACAATCGTTGCACACTGAACATTTATTGATACTTACATCTACCTTGATTACTGATTTTGTGATTAATTTTAAACAACAAAAGTATCATTCATGTCTGTTAATTTATATCTCTGGAATGTGCTGGCTAACCACTACTCTTTTGCTTAGAATTTTTCTTTAGAAAAACCCACACAGTATCTGGGAGCTGCTCCAGACACTTGAATTATCATTATTTCAGCAGTCTGCAGAGAATTTTGCAGGTTGTATCCACTTGGAACAGGGGTTGTTACTGAAATCCATCATGCAATGTGTCTGTGTTAAATAATGAAAGCAAGGCAGGAAATTTTTACTCACTGAGGAATTCCAAATTACAGATAGTGTGAAAGTTCCAATCTCTTTGCATTTACATTTTTAGCGTGTGTCCAGCTGAGGATTTAAAACACCAACACCTTTGTCTCACTCCTGGCATTACTCAAAGT
>NW_012147797.1:2344501-2345603 GCF_000956105.1 Propithecus coquereli | reverse complement strand
TGTAGAGAATAAGTAATACTGAATTGCGTGTGAAGGTTTGAGTGGACGTATTACTTAATGTGGGTCTTGCAGAATAATCTAGAGATTCTGACAGGCAAAAGCATAAGGATAGAACTTTCCAACAACAAAACAACACGAACTAAACACAGACGTATGAGAGTGCAGAATTTACTTGGGGAATAGTGCTTAGAGGGGAGGATTACAGTGTGATGGAACTAGAGAGGCACTTAGAGTTGGTCTGTCATCTTGCCACAGTCTTCAGAAGGGCACTAGAGAGTTCTGCAGAGAGGACAGAGTAGATTTCAAGCATGCAGATCTGAGTCAGACAATGTGGGTTCAAACCTTGGCTTCATCTTTTACTAGCTGTTAAAACTTAAGCCAAATTACTTAGCTTCTCTGTGCTTCAATCTTTGCAACTGTAAATTTATGATGATAATATTTGTTGTGAATACTATATAATAAAGCAGTTGAAATAGTATCTGGCACATAATAAACGCATCCAACAGTTAGACATTACATTCTTTTACTTGTATTTTTGACCTATATTGTCTGTATAAACCCTGTGAAGTAAACAGGATATTTGTCCTGCACAGAGCTTAGTACAGGTCCGACCATAGTAGAAATCCACAAAAGGTTTGCAGAATGAATAAAGCCTTAGAGACTTCAGTGGAAATAAATACTAGAGATGCTTTCTTTTCATTATTTAATTCTCATTCGAAACTATTTCCTGGTACAATGCTAAAGAAATATAAGGCTCTAACATTATGCAGAATATAATACCATTTATTTTACATACACATGTATGTCTATATAATAAAATGATGGAAGAATATATCCTAAATTGTTAAGAGTGATTATGTTTCAGTAATGCAATATATTTTATTTAACAGTGATATAGTATTTACTGTGTACTATGTACTACTCTAAGCTCACTACAAATATTAACTCATTAATCCTCTTAACAGCTCAATGTAGTAGGTGCAATGAATTAGCACATTTCACAGATAAGGAGACCAAGACACACAGAGTTTAGGTCTCCAAGGTCAAAGAGCTAAGAAGAGATGATTTATTTTCTGTTGCTTTCTATGTGCTTGTCTAGGCA
>NW_012147797.1:2338897-2340192 GCF_000956105.1 Propithecus coquereli | reverse complement strand
TGGACATATTTGAAACACGGACTTGGGGGGGGGGACCAAGGGCAACATACGTAACCTAAACATCTGTACCCCCATAATATGCTGAAATAAAAGAAAAAAAATTCAAATCAAAGTAGAAATGTCCCACAAGCATATAAAATTAGATAACTAATCTAATCTTGTCATTGGAAATATCAAATCTGCAGGGAGAGATTTCCAATTCTTCTCATGGATTATTATGTGAAGCTCTGAGAGTAGATACAATCCCTGAGGAAGAGTATATCTAAAGTGAAAAGCAAAGAATAGTGATACATCAGTTGTCAGATACAAAAAGGGAATCCTAGAATTGAAAGTGAAGGTGATTTATGATGCATAGGTTACAGTTTGACATTGTGAAGACAGTACTGAATTGCAGTCAGACAGTTCTGAGTTGAAATTTCAGTTTCATCACTTACTAAGTATATTATTTTGGGAAAGCTAACTCATTTCTCCCAGTTTCAATTTCCTCACCTGTAAATTGGTAATAATAATATATAACTCAAAGAATGTTCCACCAGTACACAGTATAGGGTCAGTGTACATTCCTCTAGGCAGGAGACGCTGCTGATTGTCTATCTTACAGACACCAACCTTTTCTTCCACTCTATGCCAACCATAGTGGTACCATTTCCCTGACCAGTGAATGGTTTAAATGTGGCCATGTGAACAATTCTGCCCAGTGAAAATTTAAAGGGAAGTCTTCTGTTGGGCTACTTAAAGAGACTACTTGGGTATTAAAAACTGGCATAAAAAAGTGGTGGTTTCTATTTCTGCCTCTGGACATTGGTAGGTAACTAACTGTATGATACTTGCAAAATTGCTCTGCTAAGATAGTGGCTAGCTGAGAATGGACTGAAAAAATGTAGAAAAAAAATCTGGATCTTTTAAGAAATCATTGTGCCACTGAACTAATCCTGGAACTGTACTATTACTGGCTGATTCTCTGTTAAATGAGATAAAAAAAAAATCTTTGCATTTTTAGGTACCTTTAATTGAGGTTTTCTTTCTCTGTTATAGAAACCCATGCTAACTGATACATCTTTCGAGTGTTCATAGCTCCCAACTATAGCTTTCTCACCTTTTCTACCATGATTTGTTTAAATATTTTTTCAAAATAGTCATTTTTTTTCTTTTCCCCTTCTTTTCCTAATATGTATTGAAATAAAACCGAGAGTGTGATTTTAGATGGGAAAATAGATTCAACTAAATTTTGTTTGCCAGTAACAAACAATTGCAGTTCTCCTCTTTACCTGTTTCATTACAAAATAATCAATTTC
>NW_012147797.1:2335960-2337171 GCF_000956105.1 Propithecus coquereli | reverse complement strand
TTATTCATTACATATTTATTAAGTTTTGATCACAGCAGACTAGATACTTCGTTCAAATAAGAGGATGTAAATATGAAGATACCATGCCCTTATGACCATTTCAACGCTTTCCTCCCATTCTGTGATTCTGTCTGACCAGCCCATCATGCCATTCTCCCCATCATGAACCTCAGATCCATCTCAGGCAGAGATTTCAAAGTAAATCCTTAGGATACCTTTTACTTCAGGGATATTGCCACTAATAGGATAATTTCCCCTCCTGAATGTCTTATCTCGGAAGAATTTTAAGTAGAGTGGGGTCCAATGACCCATTCTCTCCCTGAGGCTCACTGTTTTGAAATTGGGTTAGAAACTGAACTTCACCTGTCCCTTTAGGAAAAGCAGGTAGACAAAGACAAGAGCAGTGAAACCTTCAGCAGACTGAAGCTGCAGCTCTGGATTCCTAATGTAAACAGAGACCAGAAGTCATGTTATTAAAAACCACGCTTTCTCAAAAACAATAGCCCCAAATGGCAACCACCTGTGGACTTACCAGTAGGACTAAGTGTTCTAAGTACTTTATGAATTTATTTCATGCAATTTTCAGTCAAATACTCTGCATTAAGTCCTAGTATTATTCCAGTCCCACACAACAAAGAAACTGAAAGCAACTTTGAGCAAACTACTAAGTCACACAGTAAACACTAGAACAGGCAAGATCCAATATTCAAAGCAAGGTCAGTTCTTAATCTGTGAACTAATCAGATGTCCTCTTGCTTTTCTAATCAGACTAACAACTTCTATGTTATTTCTTGGGTTTCTATCATGTTCTTGCCTTGCACGTGAGTCTGTGTAGTATCAAACGTAGTATAAGAAATGCCTCAGCCTCTGAAATTTTCTTTGCCACTTGGGGAGGGGTGGAGGACACACTCCAGACAACTGGAGAACAATCAAATTCTCAGTGACACTCTTGTCATTAAACTATCACAGCAGGTCCGAGGGGCTGCATGAAAGTGGGATCACACACAGCTTCAAGGACAAGATAAAAGAATTTTACTTTTCTATGTTTTTGTATGGGCTTGATTGGTTAAGTGAAAGCAAAATACCAAATGGATGAAAGAAGGAATGAAGGAAACAGTTGTATTCAAGGAGCCTGGCTAGAGAAAGGCAAGAGTGAACACAGGATGTATCTCACAGGCATTGCTCCAGAGGGCAGATTAGCAAACATAGAG
>NW_012147797.1:2334449-2335910 GCF_000956105.1 Propithecus coquereli | reverse complement strand
TGGAATTACTGCCTTAATGATGAACTACTAATATTTCAAAAATTTTAGTTATTGAATCAAAAAGACACTTTTAGAAATTGTGATGGGGCTGTAGTTTCACTTAACCAAAATAAAAATGATAGGAATTCTTACATGAAGCCGTGAACTATATTCTGTGAATACTTAGGCCATATCCCGTATGAGAAGATAGAGAAGTCACAAATTTGACCTGTTTTCTGGGCACACCAGTTCTGAATGTCTGCTATAAAATTCCTCAAATAGTTTTAGCCAATAATCTGAAAGTGCCATGGAAGTAGCATAGTGATTATGAAAGCAGGCTCTGGTGCCAAAAATCCTATGATATTTAGCAAGTTACTTAACCTCTCCATGCCTTAATTTTCTTATTTGTAAAAACTAACAATAATAGTATCTTCTACTGAGATTTCTCATGGAAATCAATTTAATTGATACATGTCAATATTTGAAATGAATGAAAGAAATTATTCAATAAACTTCGATTATTACTATTATTTGTATTAGTATTAGGTTTGGATCATTATTTATAAAAAAGGCACAAATTTAGGTAAAATGTATATATGTTTTCCTACTTTAATTTAGGGACCTCAATCCATAAAATTATCAACACATAATCTTAAAGCATAGTCTCAGATATACTGCGTACACAGTAGTGAAGTAAAGGATTGTTTATGTGGAAGAAACAATCAAGAAGTTAGAAAAAACATTTCAGAAGCATCTTGAAAAATAAAATCACGACAGCATACAAAAACAAAAGACAGGCAGATCATTGACAACAAGAGACTAAGTTACAGATCTCTGGAAACAGGGGACTTGGGGTGCTCGGTGTGGTGCAGCAAGCTGACATATCAGTTACTGAGCCCGACGAGGTATCACAGACAGAGGGAACACATTTAGCAGGTGGTGCCACTGACCCAGAAATTGGAATAGCTTCCTTCATAAGAAGAACAAAAAAGGGGAGAGGTGTGTCATTCAGGAAAAAAATCAGCCCATGCTAGACCAGAGGTTAGGGCTAACATGGGGGTGGGGAAAAGAAAAAACCAGAGCTGAGAACAAGGGAGAGAATATAGCAAGTCAGACCAAGTGTCATTCAAAGGTTGGAAAAGACACAGACTGCCTTAATTTTGCCTAAAGTCCATGTGTTTTATAAAGTTTGCTTTTCATCTTAGGGATGTAATTCATGGTTGTGCAAGTTTCTGTAAAACTTCAGCAGTAAGGTATAGCTTTGGCTGCAGAATAGATATTCAGCAAATACCTCTTGAATAAATAACTGTACAGTGAAATATGTAGGCTGAAGCAGTAAAATATGATTGAGTTCATGGCCTCTGGGGCTCAATCACTGCAGTGAGAATCCTGGCCTGGCCATTTCCTTTCTAGAGGTACTTGGCAAGTGCTTTTATCTCTCTGTACTCCAGTGTTCTCATCTGTAAAGTCGCGATAGTAATA
>NW_012147797.1:2328834-2329173 GCF_000956105.1 Propithecus coquereli | reverse complement strand
GAGGGGAAAAAAGTTAGCCTTCTTTAAATAAGGCTAAAACAACTTCTTAGTCTATCCCTCTTATAGTTTTTGGTGTTTGTATTATTCAAAGGATTTCTCCTCTCTTTATTCCTCTCCTAAGTATATTTATAAAACATAAACAATATACTCTAAGCAAGTCCAAAATTTTCTTCAAGTCCAGATCATTCTTTCACTTCATCCTTGCTTTCTTACTTTAAGTTAGAGCTTTTTTCCCCTACATATAATTTATGTAGCCTGTATTTTATGGAAGGTAATCATTTTCACCCCATGTTTTCATTTCATTTTTCAGTCTTTAATGGTTCCATTCATGGTGATTTT
>NW_012147797.1:2326944-2328784 GCF_000956105.1 Propithecus coquereli | reverse complement strand
AACAAACATACAAGTTTGTTAGAAAAATTCTGCTAATGAAAAGTTCTTGATAGCATGATTATGTATGATACAATATTAAGTGAATAAAGTAGAATAAAAATAATTTATGTACTTAAACTACTATATGTCTGCAAAGAAACAAATATATACAGAAAAAAGTTTTGGAAAAATTTCAACTCAACATTCTTCTTCATGATGCGTTATATCGGAAATAAGAGTCTGATAATACTGAGGGCTCATTTCAATGTTCTGTCTTCTAAAGAAGTACAATTTCTCCTTGATCAACAATCAGGTAGTGCAAACTTTCTTCACAGATCATTGTGATTTACACACATTCTTATACAGGAGTCTGGTTGGACTGCACCTAACAAAATGTTCAACTAGACGATGAAAGAAATATCAATTATTAACTGGAAAACAGCTATATAGTGCCAAAATTTCTCCATCTCTAGATTCCTTCAGAATGATAGAAGACCGCCCACAACTTTCAATAAGACAGACTATTTGGAATTTAACGACTCAGCTCTCCGTACCAACCAAAATTCTTGAACTATGCTTTCACTTGATGTATTCTTAAGGCCATTTTCATTTGAGCACAGGAAAAATATTATAAGCTGTATGACATAAAATCTCAAATTTAAAAAAACAGACTTTATGAACAAAGGAGATATAGAGATATTTTCCTAAAGAAACAGCAATTTTATCTAAATATTATTTAGTTCAATGGGATTCATTGTTTAGCCAAGTTAGTGAATTTGGCCTCAAAACAAGAAACAAGTTTGGAGAACTGTAGAGGACAGTGGAGACATGTTCATTTCTCTTTAAACACATTTGTCAGTCATTCAGTGCAGAAGCCCCCTTTTCTCCTTTTTTCTTGTATCTCTCTACCCTGACTGTCTAAAATACAAGATCAGTGATTCTGCCACACTCAGCTGCTGGAGAGATTTAAACAGTCCTTAGGAGTGTGCTTCTACATAGTAATAGAGCCACCCTTTGATTCTTTTCAAGAGAAGCACAAAGGATCCAACCATGTTTCCTGCAGTTTTGAAAGCCCAAGACTCATCATATATACAATGGCTTTTCAATGTATATGCAAGACATTTCTCTTTTCTTCATGCCAGACTGGGAAACCATTTGTTTCCAAATTTCACGTGATGGTATTTTGAGATGGCATCACTCAATCCTTTGGAAGAGAAGATCAGTGTTGCACTTTACTGTTTTTGCTCTGGAAACATAATATTTATCATTGTTGCATGCACTTCAAGGAGAACAGCAGAATATGGGACTCAAAGTTTATTTATATTACAAATGTGGCTGCCTTCAAGAGGTAAACATTAGGCATAACTTGAAAACTTTTACTTGTACACTTAATTTTCAGTGTACAAGTAAAATCTTTTAGTGGAAACAAGGCACACTTAAAAGAGGAAGTGATAAGCCATTAGAAATCAACAGTTTGACCTGAGTATTAACAGCTCACAGCCACCTTTTTAATGTGGAAGGAAGTTTCCTTCCCCTGATTTATAGCCATTTTTATCCCTGAGTCTGAAAAAAGCAAAACATATTTTATTAGGCAAAATGACGGGTACAGATAGCTGGGATGGTGTTATTTGAGGGACTTAACATTAAACAACTTAAGTGACTTTATAAGATTAACTCAAACAAACCACATTATGTCACACAATCAGAAGAGTGGATAAACAGGTTTCTAGTTTGGCATTCACCTTTTGTTTCTCTTCATCAGAGATATACAAGTTGTACTTCCTTAATTTTAAAAATCTGTAAGCTTTGCAACTTTATAAATAATGAATGTAAAAACAACAAAACTATCTTTTAACATCCA
>NW_012147797.1:2325585-2326894 GCF_000956105.1 Propithecus coquereli | reverse complement strand
AGTGGATTGATAAACTGTGGTATATGTATACCATGGAGTACTATTCAGCTTTAAGAAACAATGGTGATATAGCACCTCTTATATACTCCTGGAAAGTGCTGGAACACATTCTACTAAGCGAGGTATCACAAGAATGGAAAAACAAGCACCACATGTACTCACCATCAAACTGGTATTAGCTGATCAACATTTAAGTGCACATATAAGAAGAATATACAATTAGAAAATATCTCAGATGTTTTGAGAGACTCTGAACCAGCAAGAAATACTTCTGGAAGGTAGAATCAAATCCCAACCTAATGCTAAACGGTATGAGGACAGCATGCATGAGTTGAGATATCAGTATCAACAGTGTTCATACTGTCAGGAAGGCCTCAGTTTCAGAGTGTCCACTTGAGATGTAAACAAGGGAGATAAACTTGTGAAGGAGGAAACACTCCATTTGACACCTGATATCTAGAGCTCTTGACACTTCTGCAAAGTTGCTTTGAGGCAAGGTGTGCAAGAACAGTAGGTCCAAGGTGGTTAGCAAAATAAAAACATAACAACGGAAAGGAAAAAAGGAGGAAAGGAAATATAATATCAGTTGGAGATTGGTGTAAATCAGTGACATTGTGTGTGTCATTACAATTGTTTATGTACAGACTCTGAGATATGGAGAACATTTTATCATGCTCTTAAATTTTAAAACCTGGCCATATGCAATATGAAAACAATCGTTAAAGGTTATTCCCAGAAAATAAGACTAGGAGGGAAATATTTTTAAAACATTAATAGCAAAGACCTTGGATCATGGGACAGAAAATTAAAGACAAAGTGACAATACTTCAGATCAAAGTCTGAAGTGTGCAGGGGTGATGAGCTAACATGGTGCATCATGTCTGCAAAACCCCAGAGCAGAGAATACAATGGACCCCATTCCCCACTCCCATCCCCTAAAGTGACCATATTGGAACCACATATGGAAAGATTTTTACAACAATATTTAACACTTGTCCATCATAAAATTGAAATTTATATTATTTATTAGTTTTCCAGGCTTTCAATAAAACTTCCTAGGGTAAATTATGGCCCTGTGGTAACTTCTCGTTTAGCACACTTAATTATAGCAAGAAGAATAGGAGATTTCATGTGCTGAGTGAAGTGTCTTGTCCCATCTCATCCCCATAAAGTTTTCTTTGTGCCACAGTTTTCTATGACATAACACTTGTGTTTATATATAATGCAGCATGCTCTACACAAAATAAAAATATTCTTTGGGGTATATTTTATTTAGTAATTCAATAGATGTTATGTGAGCCGGGGACTA
>NW_012147797.1:2320894-2322401 GCF_000956105.1 Propithecus coquereli | reverse complement strand
AATTAAAGCAGAGCAGTTCCAGGTACATTATATTGCTCAGAAAATATTAACTGTTATCATTATTCTCATTTTTAAGGAATAAAGGTAATATTCCTCAGAGAGGTCAGATATCTTTCCTAAGGTAACACAATCAAAAATGACCCATGGGAGTAAATTGAAATGATGTCTTTCTGGCTCTAGAACCACTGGCCTTTCCAACACAACACACCATCTTTCTACACTGTTAATGCACACTTCCCCTCAATGAACCATGTCTCTTTGAGAAAATGTATGAAATGTGCTAAATTAGCACATCACTGCAATCGTTTTCAAGACATATAATACAGTCACTATGGAAATATCCCTCTAAATCTGTGTACGTGTTTTATGAATCATCTTTCTCTTTCAGAAGGTTTCCTTCCCTACCTGTTTGAGAGGAATTTTCCAACTGAAATCAGAAACCAAAAATGGGAAACTAATCGATGAGAACCTGCTCTGGTTGAATCTCCAGCAGAACCTCTCAAACCCTTTCTGTCCATCCTCGCCCCCTCCACTATTTCCAAAGGGGAGCCCCAGGGCTCCGCTTTTACTGTCAGTCTTTGAGAGGTCCCCGGATCCCTACTGTTCCCTCACATACATTGAAAACTATCGTGAGGCAAAAACTGTCAGAAAATTCGGAAATGGGAGACAAAAGATCATCATTCTTATAGGAAGAATTTAACTACACCTTCTGTGGCATCTTTAGCTTTTTTGAGGCCTGTATTTCCTGAGTACTTCTCAGCTGGACATCACTAAACCAACCACAACTGATTTTGAGAATATTAAAAAAAAAAAAATAAACATTCTGCAAGAGGAGAGACTGTGTGTTCACAATGATAGAATACAAGGCAGTGTATGATAAATGCCTTTAAAGACACACACAGAATGGCACCGGCATCCGCATCCACCCTAAAACAAGGAAATCATTCTTGATTCCTCCCTCACAGCCAATCAGCTTCTGAGTCCTGCTGATTTTACCTCTTAAATGTCTCCCATATTCGTCATTTCTTCTCTATCTTCATTGTCACTCTTTAATTCTGGACATGCATCATGTCATCTCTGATGGATACCCGCATGCATCTTCTAACTGCTTCCTGTATTTAGTCTTATCCTTTGTTCAACTATTTATAGAATGTTGGACAAACATAGGCACCGGGGACAGTCTGCATGGTGGGGGCCAGAAAAACCCAGACTCAGACCCTACCCTACAAGTCAAGTGGAATTCTCAAAGCAGCTTTATGACTCCTGTTAATTGCCATCCCAAGGCTAAACAGGACCATGCTTTCACACTCGTCACTCCTCACTCCTGTCCGACTTAAAAACCATTCAGTGACTTTCTATTTCCTAAGCCAATAGTTCTGAGAAGCCATGGGTACTTAAAGAATGTAGAAAATGCTACGGCCTCTCATTTTCTAAAAAATTTCATATATAATCATAGTCATAAAAAGTTTCATGCAAATTCAGGATATCACTGATGCTATGAAATTCA
>NW_012147797.1:2318740-2320669 GCF_000956105.1 Propithecus coquereli | reverse complement strand
TCTCCAGCAGAACCTCTCAAACCCTTTCTGTCCATCCTCGCCCCCTCCACTATTTCCAAAGGGGAGCCCCAGGGCTCCGCTTTTACTGTCAGTCTATGAGAGGCCCCCGAATCCCTACTGTTCCCTCACATACATTGAAAACTATCGTGAGGCAAAAACTGTCAGAAAATTCGGAAATGGGAGACAAAAGATCATCATTTTTACAGGAAGAATTTAACTACACCTTCTGTGGCATCTTTAGCTTTTTTGAAGCCTGTATTTCCTGAGTACTTCTCAGCTGGACATCACTAAACCAACTGCAACTGATTTTGAGAATATTAAAAAAAAAAAAATTAAACATTCTGCAAGAGGAGAGACTGTGTGTTCACAATGATAGAATACAAGGCAGTGTATGATAAATGCCTTTAAAGATACACACAGAATGGCACCGGCATCCGCATCCACCCTAAAACAAGGAAATCATTCTTGATTCCTCCCTCACAGCCAATCAGCTGCTGAGTCCTGCTGATTTTACCTCTTAAATGTCTCCCATATTCATCATTTCTTCTCTATCTTCATTATCACTCTTTAATTCTGGACATGTATCATGTCATCTCTGATGGATACCCGCATGCATCTTCTAACTGCTTCCTGTATTTAGTCTTATCCTTTGTTCAACTATTTATAGAATGTTAGACAAACATGGGCACCGGGGACAGTCTGCATGGTGGGGGCCAGAAAAACCCAGACTCAGACCCTACCCTACAAGTCAAGTGGAATTCTCATAGCAGCTTTATGACTCCTGTTAATTGCCATCCCAAGGCTAAACAGGACCATGCTTTCACACTCATCACTCCTCACTCCTGTCCGACTTAAAAACTATTCAGTGACTTTCTATTTCCTAAGCCAATAGTTCTGAGAAGCCATGGGTACTTAAAGAATATAGAAAACGCTACGGCCTCTCATTTTCTAAAAAATTTCATATATAATCATAGTCATAAAAAGTTTCATGCAAATTCAGGATATCACTGATGCTATGAAATTCATTCAAGTACCTCACCATTTTCCATAAGGAGAGTCTACCTGCCTACATGATAAATGTCTCACTCAAGGGGAAAATTAATCCCTATAAATATGCTAACCAAGGCCCTTTCTGACCTGACTCTTGCTACCTCCCCAGCCCCAACACCTGGTATTTGCTTCTTGATCTTTATGCTCCTGCAGTGAAGCTACCTCTAATGTCTGGAGAACATCACACTATCTCATGCTTCTCAGTTGTGTTCATATAGTCTCCTGTGCCTTTTTTGCCTTGCTAACTTGTCTGTGTTTTCAAGGCTTAATTAATACTAACATTTCTATAAAGTCTTTCCTGATTCTCACTTTCTCTTGTGAGAAATGAGAAAAATATCTTACCTTTATTTAATAACATACTATTTTACAGGCACTGAGATAAGTATTTCAATGACATGCAGTTAACCTTTGCAACAACACTATGATGTGCATACACTGTACTTCATGTCTTATACCTAAGGAGACTACACTTAAGGGGAGTGTGTATGATGAATTATAGCTATGGAGTGGCGGAGTCAGGATTAGAACTCAGGAAAGCTTAACTCTAATGTTCTTTCCACTGTAATATAATCCTCCGTAACTCCTTCTATACACTGAGTTCATATCTATTCTTACACACATTAGACACAACCAGAGTAATTCATCCAAGTCTGAGCACTCCTTAAACATTTTATTTATTTTAGAAACCTCCAGAATACTTTAGAGAGACTGGAAGACTGTTCAATGAAAATTGTTTAAATTGACCTGGATAAGACCTTAAATTTTACACTCAATGTTTCCCTTTGGATTTTGACTAGGTCTATGCTCCCACTTTTTAATCTCATAATTGAACTTCAAGCTCTAATTTTTGACCTTAGGAAATTCATGTACTCTCCTGAT
>NW_012147797.1:2318004-2318690 GCF_000956105.1 Propithecus coquereli | reverse complement strand
GAGTGTAAGTGTGTGCCCTTGCTCTGCAGTGCTCACGAAGGATGGAAACATACCCGGCTGATGGACTTGGTCCTCTACACTTTTCCCAGAGGACAGCTGTGGTCTTCAAATTTTAATGGACATAGGAGATATGTAAGTTTCTTATTAAAAAGGAAAATGCTTAGAAATAAATTATTTCCAGAAACACTTACTTAGAGGGTCTGTTCAGATCAGTCAGTTGAATATACCAACTTGTTGTCACACCAGGGCCATTGCCACGATTAACCTAGATGTTCCCAATGTTGGCTCCTTCATATGATTCAGACCTCAAGGACATCCCCATCCACCTTGGCTCAAGGAGTCACTTCTACGTTGTTCTCTATGTCATAGCCCTATTTTGTTATCTTCAAGGTCTTGACATTATTTCTGGCCTTAAAGCTCAAATTTATTTTAAATATTATGCTGTTTGGGGGTAGAATTAATATCAATATGTGGCTAGAAGAATAGTTATTGGAGGGTATGCGTTTAGAAGCTAATTTTTGACAATGCTTTTTATTTGAAACCATCCAAAAAATAAAGAACTCGAGATCCTCCAAAAGATTAACTTCTCTGTCTTCACAAAGCTTTGGGAAGATCAGTGATAATTTACACTGTTGCCAGTTTTTCTCTTTCCAGGAAGAAGCTGGGAAGAGTCTCAAAACTGTGTG
>NW_012147797.1:2308240-2309736 GCF_000956105.1 Propithecus coquereli | reverse complement strand
TAAGACAATATATTGTGTATTTTAGGTGAGGTTATTGATTAAAATATTATTTTAACTCTAGAAGATTCTGTGTACTCCAACGAAATGCTCTGAAAGAAAAAGACAAAAAGTCTTTTCAAGAATTTCCATCTGTTCTTCTCTGCCCAAGGTGACCTTCAGATCAGACTCCACATGAACTTGCACAAAAAGGCAGCTTATGCATGTACATGGAAAAGGGAGACTTACTGTTCCTTTAAGTGACCATGCTTTGGAAAGCAACAATTTCCCCAAGCCATCCACTCAGGAATGCTGTTAAAGGAACAGCATAGGTACCTCCCATTAGAAAGATCATAGTCTTATGCTGGAGCTGAATTCTGGGGCCACATTGCTGGACTAGAAACGAACCTCTTAGTTGTTGGATCCCGGGTGAGACCAAGGTTCTTGGGTAGGGCTGAGGTGACAAATGTGGCAAAGGGTCACCTGGAATTTTCTAATATTTCAGTGTCAGTACAGGTATGTTGATGCTTATTCTCAGGCTTGCATCCATTATTTTAGTGGGTGGCCATCTGTGCTCTTTTATATCTTTATGGAGAGGGTGCTTACCCAACAATTAAACCCAGTTGGCTTATAACTAATACGTAACCTATTATTTCCCTAAAATATCTGCCTAAAAGACCAAGACTAACTTCTGTACATATTTTCTACCAATAAAATTACTTTCTATTTTTGCATATTATGGTAGTGGTTTGAAATTTTGGGAATGTGGACTCACTGACGAAACACCATTGTTTCTGTATTTAAGTATAAGACATAACCAGATTTTTTGCATATAGACATTTTGAGAGTATGTTGGATGTCCGTGCTGCTCCACTGTTCACCATGAGTACTGCATGGGGTGGGGGGCATGCATAGCTCTTTAGATTTCCCTTGTTGATTCTGTTTCTTTATATTGGAATTATAATAGACAATAAATAATCTTACATGTATATGTACTATTTGTCTAAGCCCTTCCCATGAGTATGAATCATCTCATTTAATCTTTACGATAGCTATGTAAGTAAAGACACTGTAAGTTATCATCCAAAACGGGACATTTTTGAATGTGAAAGGGGGAAGCTAGCAATGATTACTTCAGGACAATTGGCTTAAGTGGGGCTGTCCTTGGCGAGCCATGATGGATGGTTATCCTACACATGAAAATTATTTTTATCCTAATATACAGTCAAGGAACCCGAGGCACAGATGTGTCAATAATGTGCCCAATTCACAGCAGAAACAGGGCTGGCTCCCTGGGCAGTCTGACTCTAGAATTCCCGCTCTTAAACACAAAGCTGGATGACTCTAGTGGCTTCAAGGTAATGCAAACACAAGGGAACTGGGAGTGATAAAAGGAGATTACAATTTTAACAATTTACCTTCTCTGAACTATAACTGAAATATGCAACACTAGTTCAAGCTGGGAGATAACTTTTTTGCTTGTGTTTAGATTTCACTTCAATATAAAGCAATTTAAAAAG
>NW_012147797.1:2305655-2308190 GCF_000956105.1 Propithecus coquereli | reverse complement strand
AAGATTTAGCAAGGATACAGAACAATTGGAAGTTTCATATACTGCCAGAAAGAATATAAATTTGTATAACCACTTGGAAAAATGGTTTGACTTTATCTGCTCAATTTGACCATATGCATACTATTTGACCCAACAATTCAGTTCCTAGGTATATACCAAAGTATGCAGTTTTATTCATGATAGGTCAAAATTGGAAATGGCATAAATGTCCATCAACAGGGGACTATGTAAACAAATTATTGTATTTTCCTTACAATGGGTACCACTCAGTAATGAAAAAAAATTAACTACTTCTATATGTAATAACATCAATGAATCTCCCAAAATACTAAACAAAATAAGTCAGTCACAAAATAAAACATACTAAAAATTCCATTTATGCGAAGTTCAAAAACAGGTAAAATTAATCTATGGTGTTAGAAGTCAGGACAGTGGTTACTTTTAGGGAGAAGGGAGGGGACAGTCTTTGGAAAGGACAAAACGGGTCCAGTTATATTTTTCAACTTGGGTGGTAGTTACATGAGTATGGTCTTTGTGCTAACTCATGTGCTAATTCATTTATACTGAAGATTTCTGTACTTTTTCTACACCTATGTCTGATTAGTTGATATTTTTTAAAAGTATTTAAATCTATGCATGCATAGTATTTGAATCAGTGTATATTAGTTCTTGTGGTTCCTGTAATAAATTACCACAAGCTTGGTGACTTAAAACAACAGACATTTATTCTCTCACACTTCTACAGACCAGAAGTATAAAATCAGTATCACTGGGCTAAAATTCAGGTGTTGACAGGGCTACACTCCCTCTGGAGGCTTTGGGGAGAATCTGTTTCTTGGCCCTTTCAGCTTCTGTTGATTTCCCGGCTTGAGACCACCTCACTCCATTCCCTCCCTCCGCAGGCATGTTTTCTCCTACGCCCCTCTGTGTTAGCCTCTCAGCCTCTCTCTTACATAAGGACACTTGTGACTGTATTTATTGCTCACCTGGATGATCCAGGATAATTTCCATAATTTCCCCATCTCACAAGTTTAAATTTATTCATATCTATAAAGTCAATTTTTCCACATAATATGACATTCACAGGTTCCAGGGATTAGGATGAAAACATCTTTTAAGGGGCCATTACTTAGGCCACCGCAAAGCGCCATGGATAATATTCGCTATGAGTTCAGAGGAGAAAGAAATTACCGAGTACCAGAATCAGCTGAGAAAGTTTCATGGCCGAGGCGTGGAAAACTGCATTTTTATGGATAATGGTATCAGAACATGTAGAGAGGAACAGGCATTCACAGCACAAAATGACCACAAAGGATGTCAAATGATAAAGAAAAGAAAAAAGTTGAATACAGGCCAAGCGCGGTGGCTCACGCCTGTAATCCTAGCACTCTGGGAGAGGCTGAGGCAGGAGGATCGCTTGAGCCCAGGAGTTTGAGGTTGCTGTGAGCTAGGCTGACGCCATGGCATTCACTCTAGCCCGGGCAACAAAGCGAGACTCTGTCTCAAAAAAAAAAAAATTTGAATACAATCCACTATTAGAAAAAGGAAATTGAAATATATGTGCCTAAAATTCAGTACACTTTCAATGAAGAAGAGCGTTAATTTTAGTTGTAATTACAAATTAGAAACTACGATAGTGAAAATAGTAATTTTTATATGATAAAAATATGATGGAAGGTGACTATCATGAACAATTTTTGTTTGTTTTGGTTTGTTTTTCCTCGCTTCTGAAATCTTTTGTCTTCTCTAAATGCCTGTACTTGTTCACTCTTATACAGAGTTACTCAGGCTGCTAATGCAAACACAATGACAGAATATTGCCAGAGATGAAGCACTTCATCACCACTCTGGCACTCTAAGACTCAGACACAGTTCGTTGGAAGCAGATGAACCCCTTCATTATATCCCCCAATTTGGTATCTGAGAGAAATCCCTGTGGAGAGACAGGACACTCTCATTTATCTGCCCTTCACATTATTGTTGCATGTGACAGCTTAATCCCTGAACTTATTCATGTTACTACTTTGAAATGCAAGCCTATCCCCTTGGATAGCTGATGTCATTTGTTATTTATGTATCTCTGCCATAGAAAAGGAGATGCAATTAGGACATTCTTTCAGATAAAATGAAACAAATATTTATTTATTATTTCAGAATATTACAGGGGTGCGAACATTTTGGTTACATATGTTGCCTTTGCACCACCTGAGTCAGAGCTACAAGCAAGCCCATCCCCCAGACAGTGCGCACCACACCCATTAGGTGTGAATATACCCATCCCTTCCTCCCCACTCCCACCTGCCACACACCCGATGAGCGTTACTTCCATATGTGCACATAAGTGATGATCAATTAGTACCAATTTCAGGGTGAGTACATGTGGTGCTTGTTTTTCCACTCTTGTGATACTTCACTGCGAAGAATGGGCTCCAGCTCCACACAGTATAATTTATTGTAAAATCTCCATAAGGAAAACTCAGGTCACTGTGAAATTTTTTTTTAAATTATTTTGCCCTAATTAATATAGTATGATTG
>NW_012147797.1:2302529-2303904 GCF_000956105.1 Propithecus coquereli | reverse complement strand
GAGATAACAATGGATTTGATAGATCATCTGAATTTTAAAAATGAGCCTCTTGCGGCTACACTTTAGAACATTTGCTGTTTTCTGTCCATTCTCTCCTATGCATAGTAGGCAAAGCATGTCCACTTCTGATATATAATAACACACCCATATTTGAACAAAAAAGGAACATGGATATGAATTAATCATGGACTAACAAAATATAACCTGGTAGGAATGAGGATCAGCAAAAGCAGAGAGAAGTTGGCATTGCCATGCCATACAGCATTCAATGTAAGGGTGACAGCCCAGCCAGAGATTTTCAAAGGATACACAATCCCACATTGGTTGGGAAAATTAGGTCAGAAGAGGAATTTATGCTGAAAAAAATCTTTGTACCTTAGGCTTAGAGTTTAAAGGATTAATAAACAAAGGGGCATTGTGAATATAAATTCTTTTCTGGAAAAAATGTTATAAACATTATTTCATTATATTACTGACACTTCTGTTCCTAGATAAAATTCACCCACTACATGTCTGTGTTGCTGAAGGAGCTACACTGAAAAGAAACTGGACCCAATCCTATACCTGGGCCTTAGTAGAGAGAACAAGGAGAGATTCAGCCTCCACCCCACTTTGTGCTACCAAATAGGGCTGAAATTCAAGGTGGTATCATCCTAAATGGCCATTCCATTTGCCTTCCCCATGTCTTGGAATGAAAATTACACCCCTCAGTATTGAACTTGAAGCAAAAAATAACATTATTCTCATCCTCCCCTTCCTCTCTTCTTCCTCCCTCTTATTTCATTCTAACAACCACATGTCACAGAATAATGGGAGGACCCGTTGCTGAGGTCCTAACCTCACAAACTTCATCATCAATAATTTTTAAAAAGATTCTTTTCACCTCTACCTACATGTTACATTAAATTAATCCTTGAATTTAATACATTTTACTTTCATCTTGCCCTGTCATATATGTGTCTGTGTTCCCCAAATTAGAGTCAAATTCTGATGTGAACAGCATCTCCAGGAGAGTACATAAATGCTTCAAATGATGTAGGTTTTGGCATCAGTGACACAGGGGCCTCTAATGAATGGAATTTAAATTTTCAGGACATGCTCAAGTGCCATATATTCTTAAACCCCGCTAAATAATAATTTCATAAATATTTAGCAGGTAAACAAAAGCAAAGAAAAAGCCAAGTAATGACCAAAAAAGAAAAATAAACAAAACCCAAAGTCTAAATTACATGATCCATTACAAATTCAGCTAGGAGGACATCGCAGAATTGCTTATCATTAGATAAAATATTTGCTTCGGGTATATTAATTTGGGTGACTACTTGCCAAGATTAGTTTTTTTAATTAGTAGCCATAAACTGATATGAAGAGTTCC
>NW_012147797.1:2288611-2300931 GCF_000956105.1 Propithecus coquereli | reverse complement strand
ATTAACTATTGTTCAGTTTTTACTGAATAAAGTATGGCTATGATATAGCACTATAAATTTATAATCATAAAAATAAGTGTTTCTTTAAAAGAATCATATATCTTTCCCAATGGCTAACTATTTTTGAATCTCTTCATTAAGATTTTGAGAACATATGAACACTATTATTGCTTCCCCAAGATATATCACCATCTCTATTGCAGCTACTTTCAGAGTGGAACACCATCATATTTCTGCTAACATGAGGCTCTGGACATAAAATAGATCCAACTGTGCTCCTTGAAACACCACTACAACATGGTAAAGAAAACTGACTTTACATGGTAAAATCTGTAGCCTGAGCTCTGCCCAACAAGCTGAGTGTCACAGAGGCATTATTCAGTTTCCATTGGATAGAGGTAATCTCAATCAGAGAGCAAGATCTAAGTTTAACTGGCAGAAATGCAGAATGGAGGTTGGAGATCCCAAACTGCAGAGGTCAAGGTCCTATGGCCATTACTCTTCCAGTAGTGGCAGGAATGGAACAGGCAAATGTGTTCAATCAAAGGGCATGAAGAGTGAAGACAGGCCACCCACACAAACCTTTGTTTGCTTACTTGGTTCTTTTCATAGGATACCATGAAGACAGGTGTTGTGGGGTTTGAAAAATTCTGTTTCGGGAGACCTACTGCTTGGTGAGTGCTTTTATTCTGTAGGTACCTCAGAAGTATACTTTCTACATTTCTTCTTTAACTGATGTTTGTTTATCGAGTGTCAGTAATGTTGACATAGATTTATGTGTGACTTTAAATCAAAGGCACGCTGCAAGAAATAATATGGATTTTTCACTTAATTAACAAAGGCCTTTATCCAGTTAACCAAACATGAGAAAATGAGAATGTATCAATACAAACATTCCTTTGCCATTTTGTTTCCTGACAACAGCGCTATGAGACAGAGTTTTGAATACAGGATACATGAAAAAGATGTTCTTTTCGCCTATGTTCAGCAAAACTTTGATTTTTAAATCTATTAATCCATTATTCTTAAACCATCAGAATGTCTATCTTTAAAAAGAAAAATAATAATGTATATTTATAAAGTATTTTCAAAGGGCAACAGCTTCCAGATCAGTTACTTCTGAAAACTCATTACATATGAATTAGAAAATAATTCAGTCATTTGTAATAATGTAATAATGTGAGTTTCAGTTAAACTTGTCACTTAATAGCATTATGTCACATATTTACTTGCAATGATTTTCAGTATTCTGGGCCTGGCTTTGAATATTGAATATTGAGTATAACATCCAAATTTTAGAAGTTACTACATTTTATGTCTATATCACATTTAAGTAGTATTTATGGCAATATATCAAGTCAAACATATACTAAGGCAGATTTAAAACAAAACCCTTCTTTGCTCACACAAATTAAATAGCTATAAATTTAAATAGTTAAAGCCTTTAGAAAGGTGATCTGAAAGGTCATAAAATGTAACTATTATTGAAATAGCAACATTCACTATTTCAAAGATTATTGAGTGTGTATTATTTGTATGTAGATCATAGATTTAATTTACATCTAATGAAACTGATTTTCAGGGAAGTTAAGTAATTTGTCGAGATTATAAAACTAGACATTACCACTCAGGCCTGAGACTAAAAGACAAACTATCTTCTGAGGAGTCCAGTATCTTTTCTATGATATTAGTCAAAATTCAGATTAAAAGAAATCTATCTGCACAATAAAAAACATCTAACAAAAAAGATGGAATCAAATCTTTTAACACAATCATTTTTGCTTCTATTTATTTTTCACGCTTCTTGTTCCTTAAGAAGTAGTCATGTCACCTGGTTAAAGCATGGTTTATCAATGAATTCCATGATAATGTCTATACATAATTATCACCAGCATACCAGAAAGATGTCAGGGCAGTTGGAAAAAGTGTTTGTTTTGAGTGAGAGCTGTCTGGGCATTCTAGAGAAACAAATATTAATTTGGTGTTGAGGGAGCTCATTTCTATGGCTTCTTATAATCTATTACTAATTTTTAAAAAATTACCCAACATATGAGGCATTTAAAATATATGGAACATCCGTTTGTATTTATAGACACTGCTATTTTGCCATAAGATGCCTCTAGTGGAAAAATTAAACAAGAATATAAACTTCCCACAAAATTAACTTCTTGAGTCTATATAGCTTAAAAGCTGACATATTTGCTTAAATTGTATAAACAATAGAACTCATGAATCAAGAAAAGTGAGAAAGAATTCCAGGGAAAGGATCGGATTAGAATGCCTATTGGGAGAATCCCTATTTGGAAAGCATGTATTTTTTGAAATATATGAAACACACAACAAAATTACTAATTTAACATGCAATTATGGAAATTCATAATAATATTTTCTGATTAATGGTTGCAGGAAAATACTTTAAAACAATCAAAATATACCTTTTAATACAAACAGAAAATACATCTATGTTGCAATACACATAAAGACAAATTTCTTATTATTGGGACCCACATACTGAGCAAGGTTCCAATATTTCAAAATATTACAGTATGGGAATCACTAATAATGATGTGAAGTTAATCCTGTTCTCACATTTTTATATGGCATTGAGTCCACTGACCTACCCATGTTTCCTCATCTATTGTCCTAGGTGCTTTGTGAAATTTTGGGAATTGCTAATACAGGCAGGAGACAAGTCATAATGTTGAATGCAGGGAGGAAAATGAGGGCACAGAGTAGTATTATAATGCTGGGGAGCAAATGTATCATTTCCTTATATTAATATATCCATATGTATATATCACACACACATAAACACACACACACACACACACACACACATGTTAACCATCTCTCTGCTGTTAAAAGGCATGAGAGAGAAGCACTCAATACCTTTAGAGACAAAATATGTAATGACAATGAATCAAGCGAGCCGGGAGATACTATAAATTGATGATAAATTGGAACTGAGTCTTGGTGTCAGTGTTAAGAAAATTATAGCATGGAAGTTGCCAGATTTTCCAATTTTTAAGAGAAATGATCATTTGCTTTTTATTAGGAAATCTTGTAATTTAGAAATAGTGGAGATTTATCAAAAGTGTATTTTTATATAAAATCCTGGTGTTCCAACTCAGTACAATTTTTAGTCACTTGGATGAATGAACTAGAATACCTCCCTTCTCCTCTTCCACACACACTGATTTGGCAGTGCTATTAAGTAATCACATATGAATTTAATGTTCATAATTAACTGTAATTAGCTAGCAAACTGTTAACGAAAGTGAGTTTGCTAGCAGCAAAGAAAATCAGCATCTCATTACAAGACAAGCTGAGATTGCCTGACATACAAACCTACTTGTTCATAGATCAGTTCTTCAATGTTTAAAACACAAATTTTGTGTTCCTTTTAACATTGAGAGCCCATGAAAACTCTCAAAGAAGGAGTAAAAATACGAATTAGGTGATGCTTTCCTCCATAGCCGCGTTTCCATTTCCTACATTCTTCTTTGCCTTTCCAGACCAGACCCCACAGCAGAGCCCTTCAGTGTTCAAAGGAAAAGAATTCATTTTTATTGATGGTCTCCAAGATGAGCACCATGACAAGGAGGAAAGTGAATCGGGAGGGCCATGAGCACCTCAAATATGCTTTTGATTAATATGTTTTCCTTCTGTCAATATTTAAAATTATATGTATTATTTCTTTCCTAAACAGTTTCTCCCTCTCCTGAGAGCCCTGCCATTTAACAGCATCTTCCCAGTTTCTGGGATTCACACCTCAGTATCATCCTTGACCCTTACGCCTTCATTTTTAAAATCGAAACAGGCCTGGTGTCTGATGGGTCCTAACCCTGGAATCACCCTGTCTCTAACTCCAACTTCAGGTACGTCTCATTCCTGGCTACTTTTTCTGATGTTACTTTTTCTTCTCAATTCTTCCTTTGCCATATTATCAGAGTTAATTTACTCATAAAACAGATGATCAAAAATCCTCATGTTCAACATTTTTAAAGGTCTCTTTCTCTCTCTTTTTCAGAGTAAAATCCCAGCCTATAATTTGTAGAGTCAAATATTCTCCATGCTCTGTCTGAACTTTTTCTGCCATCTTCTGTTTCCTTCACACTGCTTCTTACTATGTACTAAGCACTGAGAACTCCTGGTCATTATGCAAACAAACAGGCCTATTCAGTGCCTTCTTTCCCTTTCCTCTACCTGGACTTACCTTGCCCTACCGAGTAGCATGACAATATCCTTCCAATGTATCCAACGTCCATATGAAAAGTTCCTCTTTCTCAGTGCCCTGTCTGATGCCACCAGTCAAAATCATCAAAATCATCATTTTCTCCTCCATGACACGACAGCACCTTGTTAATACCTCCATAAGAGCAGCCCAAAGGGTCTGTGCTCTACTGGTTCTTTCCCCATTAGACAATAAACTGCCTGAGACCAAAGACTGTATTAACTTTTTTGTAAGTCATTATTTATTCCTTTCACTCAACATGTCTATTTGTTAAATAAATTTTCTCCTTTTCAATTGAACTAAAGCCAGACTTTTCTTTCCCTATTTTCAGATAAGGAAATCAAAGCTTAAACATACTGCCTGACTTAATCAGGGTCTTGTGGCCATTCAGTTGCAAAGCTAGTCCATCTTGACACCCAGCCTCCTATGCTACCTACCATCTCATCATGACAGACACTAATACAGACAGGACTGTCATGTATCAGGGGCTGTTTTAAGTATTTTTACATGTGCTATTTAATTCTCACAACTCTGTAGGAATCTCTATTTTACAAATGCCTCAACTAAAGCAGAGAGACAGTCAATCAGTTGCTCAAGATCTTACAGTTAATATAACATGGAGCCAAAATTAAGCATAGGAGTTTGGCACTGAAGCCCAAATTCTTAATGTTCTGCTATGTAATCTGTATTTTTAAAAGAGCACAGCAGAAAGAGACACTTTAAAGAAAGTCCCTCTAATGGCAGAGTTTAGATACTTGTGTGCCCTGGGTGGGAGGGAGAAAGAAACTCCCCTGGAGCCCTTCAAATCACCTCACAGATACCATATCTTTTTGCTTTATATTAAGGGCTTGCCTTGAGGGAACATGTGTACCTTTGCCGAGTGAGTTCAGACTTTAATACTGGCCCTCTGAACAAGATTTGGCCACCTTTAATTTATGTTCTGCTATAAAAGTCAACAAGAGTTTCTGGCTGTAAATTTGTCATGCCCTACTAATGAGCTAAATTGTGTTTTCTGTCAGCGTTCCATTTAAATTGATGTGACCTCATTCATTAGCACATATGTATTTATAGTTTTAAGAAATGCAAAAAGGTTTCAAAACCTTCTACCCACTAAAAAAATCAAGAGGGGAGTGGGTTGAAGGATTGGTAAAGATATGTAGAAAAAGGAAGAAAAGTGAACAGTTTTCAAAATTTTTGGTCTCAAGACTCCTTCGTACTCTTAAAAATTGCTGGGTACCTCAAAGTACTTTTTTGGGGGGCTATATGTTTATTGACATCTATCATATCAGAGGTGAAAATAGAAAAGGTTTAAATATTTCTTAATTTATTCAAAATAACCATAAAATTCATAACATATCAACATATACAATATCATTTTATGAAAATAACTATTTTTAAAACAAATAATGATTGAGAAGAGAAATGTTTTATATTTTTTTAAATCTCTTTAATGTCTGGTTTTATAAAAGACAACTGAATTCTCATATGACTTCTGGATTCAGTCTGTCACAGTATCTCTTGTCATGTAGCTTGTGGAAAACTTCACTATACATTCATAACAGAATGAGAGGGGAAAAAAGGAAGCTACATCTTACTATTTTCATGAAACTAGTTTTAACCCATGAATTCCCTAAAGGAACTCAGGGGCCTTCAAGGATCCCAAGACCACACTTTGAGAACCATTGGCAGAAGAGAAAGAAAGGAAAAGGGATGGAGTAGCAATTTCAGTTAGGATGAGGGGTCAGGAAGTACGACTTTGAGGAAGTAAAAGTTGAGATGAGGCTGAAGAATGAGAGGACCCAAACCAACTCTAGGCATAAAAAACAAGCAGCATAAAGGATCCACAGCAGGGAAGAGTATGGGAAATTTGAGAACCTGTAAAGAGGCCACTGTGGTGAGAATGTGTTGAGCAGGGGAAAGGGTGCCATGAACTGTGGTTACAGAGTAGGCAGAGCTGGACTTGTGCATGGCAGAGGTCAAAAACTATGGCCTGTGGTTCTGACATGGATATCTGTCTTGCAGATGTACTGAGTTTGCACAGTACTTATTTATTACTAGTTTCATGACGATTATGACAATAGTGAGGATGATGATGATGATGATGATTGAGTCAATTTTTTAAACGGAAATCTTGTGAAAGGTATTGTAAGCAACAAAGAAAATAAACTACCTAGGAGTACATTTAACCAAGGAAGTGAAAGATCTCTACAGGGACAACTATGAAACACAGAGGAAGGAAATAGCAGAGGATGTAAACAAATAGAAAAACATATCATGCTCACGAATCAGCAGAATCAACGTTGTTAAAGTGTTTATACTAACCAAAGTGACTTACAGATTTAATGCAATCCTAATTAAAATACCAAAATAATTTTTTTCAGATCTAGAAAAAATAATTCTATGCTTCATATGGAACCAGAAAAAAATCTAAATAGCCAAAGTAACCTTAAGCAAAAAGAACAAATCGGGAGGCATCACTTTACCAGAATTCAAGCTATACTACAAGGCGATAGTAACCAAAACAACATGGTACTGGCACAAGAACAGAGACATAGACCAATGGATCAGAACAGAACAGAGAACCCAGATATAAAACCATCCTTATATTGCCATCTGATCTTTGACAAAGCAAACAAAAACATACACTGGGGGGCGGGAATCCCTATTCAATAAATGACGCTGGGAAAATTGAATACCCACGTATAGAAGACTGAAACAAGATCTGCACCTCTCACCACTCTCCAAAATTTAAGATGGATAACAGATATAACCCTAAAGAATGAAATTATAAGAATTCTAGAAGAAGAGGTCACAAAAACTCTTATAGATATCAGCCTAGGCAAAGAATTTATGAAGAAGACCCCAAAGGCAATCACAGCAACAGCAAAAATAAATAAATGGGACCTGATTAAATTAAAAAGCTTTTGCATAGCCAAGGACACAATCAATAGAGCGAATAGACAGCCTATAGAATGGGAGAAAATATTTGCATGCTATACATCCCATAAAGGGCTAATAACTAGAACTTACAAAGAACTTAAGCAAATCAGCAAGAAAAAAATGAATTAACCCCATTAAAAAGTGGGCAAAGGACATGAACAGAAAGTTTTCAAAGAAGATAGACTAATGGCCAATAAACATAGGAAAAAATATTCAACATCTCTAATCATCAGGGAAATGCAAATCAAAATCACAATGAGATATCACCTAACACCAGTGAGAAAGACTTTTATCAAAAAGTCCCAAAACATGGGATGTGGAAAGGAACACTTATATACTGTTGGTTGGACTGCAAACCAGTACAACCTCTATGGAAAGTAGTATGGAGACACCTCAAAGAACTAAAAGTAGACCTACCATTTGACCCAGTAATTCCATTATTGGGTATTTAGCCAAACGAAAAAAAAGTCATTTTATCAAAAAGACACTTGCACTAGAATGTTTATTGTGGCACAATTCATAATTGCAAAGATGCGGAATCAAACCAAATGCCCATCAATACATGAGTGGATTAATAAAATGTGGTATATGTATACCATGGAGTACTACTCAGCCATTAAAAATATGGTGAACTAATACCTTTTGTAACAACCTAGTGGAAGTGGAAACCATTCTTCTAAGTGAAGTATGGCAGGAATGGAAAATCAAACACCACATACATTCACTGTTAAATTGGAATTAATTGATCATGGTGTGTACATGTGGAAGTAAGATTCAATGAACATCAAGCAGGTGGAAGGGGGTAGGAAGGGATGAGTAAATACATACCTAACAGGTACACTGCACACTATCAGGGTGATGGGCACACTTATAACTTTGACTCGAACTGTACAAAAGCAATTCATATAACCAAAATGTATGTACTCCCATAATATTCTGAAATATAAATAAATAAATAATGGAAATCTTGCAAAAAAAAAAATCTGGATTGCTGAATTCTCTTAAATAAATCAGAACACCAGGCAAAACTAGGCCCACTTCTATATGGGGCAACTCGAATTGAGCAGCACCTATTGCATTAGAGGAGGCCATAGTCTCCACTACTGCATGTGGCCTCTTCAAAGTTGAAGCTCTCTCCATTTTCATTCATCCTGGCCTAACTCACTTATTAAAGTTACCTCCCTGCCAGGTGCAGTAACTCACGCCTCTAATCCTAGCATTTTGGGAGGCCAGGGCAAGAGGATTGCTTGAGGCAGGAATTGGAGTTTAGCCTGGGAAACATAGCAAGACCTTGCCTCCACAAAAAAATAAAAAGAAAAATTATCTGGGTGTGGTGGTGCACACCTGTAGTCCTAGCTACTCAGAAGGCCAAGGCAGGAGGATTGCTTAAGCCCAGAGTTTGAAGTGGTTGCAGTGAGCTATGATGATGCCACTGCACTGCAGCCTGGGCAAATATGATGCCACTGCACTGCAGCCTGGGCAACAGAGTGAGACCCTGTCTCAAATAAACAATAAACAAATAAAGTCACTTTCCTTACTCCACAAACATGTGTGTGTTAGAGACCACTGAGGAGGGACTTTTGTAGTATTTGGGTTTTTATTCTAAGTGAAATGGCAAATCTTTGAATTGTGATATGCAAGAGACTGACATATCTTAATTCCTGTTTTTAAAGGCCTACCAGTTGATGTGCGGAAAATAGATTGTAGGGGGAAAGGGTAGAAGCTCCCATCAGCACGTTCACTGTGCTCTGGCCTCTGCTGCCCTAAAGGGCATCGTGAATTTTTTCTTTGCTCCTGCCTTTCCCATCTTGAAAGCTCTTCCTCCTACTGACACCTTCTCTTACCTTTTCCTTCTTCAAGATCACCTCAAAGCCCCTCCCTCAGAGTGGAGACAACCGTGTGAGGTATCCCTCAAGCACAAGTGCTCCCTGTCTGAGGCATTTACTGTCCTCTAGTTTATATTAAGAATTCATAGTAGAGCTTTTTCCCTTAAGAGTAACCTCATCAATTAGACTGTAAATTCCTTGAAGGCTGAACCCTACTGCTCTTATCTCCCAGAACTAACTGCTCTTAACAATTCCAACAACAACAACAACAAAAAATCACAACAATTAGCAGTGGTGTTTACAGCATTTACAACTCCTTAGGTGCTTTTCTCACATTATCTTGGCTTTCAGAACCCCTTGCTGATTGGTTGATTGATCAGGATAGGCAGAATTTTGAGAAATTATCAGAATTATATCCACGTTATAAGCAATAGTTTTTACAACAAAGGTACTACCTTGTTCCATGTATTATTTAAAAGGCCATAGCAAGTTATTTAACTTCTTTCTCTCTCTCTCTCTTAGTTTCTTCATCTATGATATGGAATTATAATAAATAGCACCTCCCTGATGGGCTGTTGTGAAGATTAAATGAGATAATATATACTAAGTGCTCAGTTCTTGTTAACTGTGTGACTGTGTGATAAATACTAGCTATCGGCAGCCATGTGGCTCTTCAGTGCTCATCGCCACATATGAAAGAAATAATTAAGTCTGCATTATTCAAAATCAGGAAAGATTTTGTGACATTTACGTGATATCCTCCCCACTAAAGAGCATCTGGAAGCATACCTTATTTGGTGATATTAACTTTTAGTAATAAAAATATTTCCCACACCTTCAGCATGTATATGACTTAAAGATACCATTCTGGGGAGAAAATTGTGATTAATCAATTAATATGTAGTAGTCCCCCTTATACACAGTTTTGCTTTCCGTGGTTTCAGTTTTGCTTAGTCAACCACAGTGTGAAAATACTAAATGGACAATTCCAGAAATAAACAATTCATAAGTTTTAAATTTTGTGCCACTGTGAGTAGCAGCATGAACTCTCATCCCACTTCATCTGCTGGGGATCATCCCTTTGTCCAGAGTATTGAATATTCACCCCCTAGTCACTTAGTAGCCTTCTCTGTTGCCAGATGACAGTTTAAGTATTGCAGTGCCTATGTTCTAGCAACCCTTATTTTACTTAGCAATGGCCCCCAAAAACACAAGACTGGTGATGCTGACAATTGGCACATACCAAAGAGAAGCTGTAAAATGCTTCCTTTAAGTGAGAAGTTGAAAGTTCTTGACTTAACAAGAAAAAAAAATGTATGGTGAGATCTAATGTAAGAATGAATCTTCTATCTGTGAAATTGTGAAGAAGGAAAAAGAAATTTGTGCTAGTTTTGCTGCTGCCCCTCAAACTGAAAAAGTTACAGCCACAGTACACGATAAGTGCTTAGTTAAGATGGAAAAGGCATTAAATTTGTGGGTGGAAGTCATGAACAGAAATGTGTTCCAATTGACAGCAAACAGGTTCAGTACTATCTGTGCTTGCAGGCATCCACTGGGGTTCCTTGGAACATATATCTGTGGATAAAAGGGAACTACTGCGTTAATAATTTTTCTAATAATCTATTCTTAGTAACTTTAGAATTTTAGACTTTCTTACATTATCTGGTTTCAGCATCAAGGTCCATAACATTTATTGGTGCTATCATGCTACACAGGTGGGCTGAGCATTTGAAAGACACACATAAGGTGGCACAGGGAGAATTCAAATGATTAAGAACAGGGACTCTGGAGCCAGATGGAGGGGTTTGGGCCCTGGATCTACCACTTGTTTTGTGTCATAACTAACCCCCCTCTGTGTCTCATTCACCGTGTCTGTAAATTGTAACTGATAACTATCTAATTTATAGTGTTCTGTTAAATGTTAAACAAGTTTTAGTGAAAATTTATAATTTATGTTCTAAAATATAAAAGAATATTACTAAATTATTTAGCAAATGATTAAAATATAAGTGATACTACTTTCTGTCATTGAATAGCTGCTTCTGCAATACAAAGCCCTTTGATAATATTTAAATTAGGCCACACTGAAAGTCCCACAAAATTTTCCTTTTTTTTTTCAAAGTGATTTGTCACAAGTAAAATACTTATTCTTAAACAATGTGAAAACACTTGTCAGGAAAATGAAAATATTACTGATCTCAAAAACCTGTGGTCTCTTTGCTCTTTCCTTCATTGCATTGCTCCCAACAGTTCCTGGGGAATTGCTTTCAGGGTCACACCAGACTGGACCCAAGAGATTGCAATAATTACATCCCAGTGGTGTTGACATGCAGCTTTGTCCGACAAGCTGCTGAAGACAGGCAGGGCACCATCTGTCATGTTAGATGGTCACTAGTTAACTGTAAGTGGTGGAGATTACTTTTCTGACATTCTGCAGTTTGCTTCTGAGCCAACTTTGTAAAGTCTGAAGCAATCAGAGTTATCTCGGAAAAAGATCATAGCGAGATCATACCAAGATTATGAGCATATATCAATAATATATAGTTACAAACTTTAAAGTACAATATCACAGGAAACACGTATACATCAATCTTAATTATACTACAAACTTCTTTTACAGTGACAACTGCATATTGTTAAGCAGTGTCCTAATTTATTATTTATTCCAAGATATGATACTTGTTAGTCAAGCCTACTGAATTCTTTAAATTTGGAATGTTTTGTCTCATTCTTCAACTGCCAAGTTCTTTGTAACCTGAAGCTCTCTAACTTCAGCAGAAACATTTTCCTTTATACTGAAAGATTTATTTTAATCCCTGTAAAGATTAATCTAAGGTGTGATTTTCACTAACATATACTTCCTCATCTAATCTCATCTTAATGTTTTCATGCCATTTGGTGATAATGGCCACTGATGTTTCAAACAGTATTTTAAATACATTTATCTTTAAGTATGTTTATAATTGACAGATGAAATGAAAGGAAATACATTTACCCTGTGTTTTCCTCTGTTCTTAAAATTGAAGTCCGTGTTTACACAATTTTCGTGATTATATAAACATATTTTCCACCTAGTCTTTTGTTTTGCATTGATAAGAAAACTGATAGTAACAAAGTATGTTGTAATTTTAACGTTTTTCTCAATATGACTTTTGAAATGTAAGAGATAATTTATGATGTGTGAGATTGGATGCAGTGGAGTTGGAAGCAATATGACTGAAAAAGGCAAACTCCTCCCAATTAATCCCACATCATAAATTCCCACTAGAGGTGAAATTATTTCTTTCAACCTAAATCACACCTTTAGGGTTTTTTAATGA